>NC_142759.1:39442324-39750984 GCF_054948205.1 Urtica dioica subsp. dioica | reverse complement strand
ATCCATGACTCCTCGAGTTAAGTTACTCTTCGAGTCGAGTATCGAGTCCGCGAGTTAACTGTCAAACCCTCGAACCTCTACAACTGGAGATAAATCAAGTAGCCGCCTTTCATGTTCTTCTACGAGCAACCAAAAAACTGTCCCTAACGGCGCCCTGAAATTTTCTCCGCGACGATGTCGCGTGAGGCTAGAAGGTTCAATTGAGTCCCTTAATGTGACATGCGTCCCAAGGCACCACCCTCACAAGGGTACAAGACTCAATCCAAAGGACTGAACCCGAAAACGCGGCCAGCGCCGGGGGATCAAATCCACAAATGGCTCGACCCTATGCGCAACGTGCACGCGAGGTAAAGTGGATGAGTATCACGCTCGCCGCCCGATAAAGTAGGTTGTAAGCCAAAAGCCAGCGATGATGTCGGGTTCAAGGTCTGCGTTCGCATGGCGAACAACCAGTTTGGCCGGCCGTCCACTAGAAATCAAGCCCTCACAAAGCTACATTTGACCCCGCCCATCGCATGACATGCGCACCAAGGCGTGCCACGCTCATGGGGTGGCCGGTCGCGCTCGCCGCCCGATAAAGCAAGTCGTAAGCCAAAAGGCCATCGATGACGCCAGGTTCATGGCATGCGTCCGCAGGGCGAATAACCAGTTTGGCCGGCCGTCCGCGGGAAATGAAGACGCCCATGAGGCGCACCTAAGACGCCCATGAAACGCACCTAAGATGCCAACGAGGTACACCTAAGAAGTCCACGAGACGTTCCTAAGACACCCATGAGGCACACCTAAGATGTCCACGAGATGCACCTAAGACGACCACGAGACATACCTAAGACGCCCATGAGGCGCATTGAAGACGCCCACGAGGCGCACCTAAGATTCCCAGGAGTCATACAAAAGACGCATGCAGGCTCACCTAAGATGCCCATGAGGAACACCAAAGCCACCCCTAACGGCACAATCTAAGTCGTTCCCTCGCCATGTATGGATTAAACGAAGTATTGTCTTGAGTTTCCACTCGACCTACGCTAGACAGAAAACTCGGGGGTCTAATGTTATTCGTCAATTTTGAGATACGAACCTCGATAATGGATCTATCTGTTGTCGGTCGTTTTCAGAAAACCCGGATCACCGAGAAGACACGCCGCTCAAACGGCCGATGGTCAGGCCGGAGGTCCTGAAGAGTGGCAAGCCCTCCGTCATGAGTCGACTGGCAGGCCCTCGTGCCAAACTCTCAGCTCCTCAAGTCGAGCCTCGCTCCTTGAGTTGAGTAATTCTCCTCGAGTCGAGCCTCGCTCCTCGAGTCAAACCTTGAGTCATTCTCCTCGAGTCGAACCTCGAGTCACTCTCCTCGGGTCGAGCCTCGCTCCTCGAGTTGAGTCACACTCATCGGGTAGAGACCTTCATATTTCTCATGACAAGCGTGATATCCGAAGACCGCTAACGCCCACAAGATTCCGACGAGACGGGCCGTGCACCACGCACCCCTCAAGGAAACCGCGCGCACAGCACGCCGCTCCGGCCAGCCATGCACAGCAAGCCGCGCGCCGCGCCAGGCAAGCCGCGTGCTGCGCCAAGACACAGCCGCGCCGCGCGCCCCATGCGCCGCGCCCGGTGATCTGCGCGCCGCGCGTTGTGCGCCGTGCGCCTCCACTCAAAAGGTGAACGCCCCCTAGTCCCACATGGACGAAAAAAAAGCCTCTTAAGGCCCTCAAACACCTATAAATACACCCCCTCATTGAGGGGAAAGCCATCCCATTCATTCTCAAGAAACTTGGGACTTCTCTCTGCTTCTCTGGATGCCATCCTTGGCCTGAAGCGGATTCTCCTCGATTTCTCATTCTCAGAGATTCCGAAGCACTTCCGGGGACTCCCAAGTGCCGCCTCTCTCGATCGAACGATTAATCTCGAGCCCACGAGTGCTCTAACGGTTTTCGACTGAAGATTGCCTACACGTCTAGCACACTAGATGCGTCCACCATTTCTGACAAGAAATCGCCTACGCGTCTTGCATTTCCGACTGGAAATCGCCTACGCGTCCGGAATTTTCGCCACGACAAGGAACTCTTGACTTAGAGTCTTCCACGTCTCCAAAAGAGAGAAACACACATTCTCTCTCGGGTCACTCGATCCCAGAGTTCTGAGACGTCGCCGAGGACTCCTCCGCACTCCGTCTCCTCTGGCGAGTACACCCTCCAGGCTCCCCGTCTCAATCCACGTTACATACGCCTTGAACTACGTTCTGACCTGATCCCACACACGGGTACGTAGGCAGCCGACACATAAGGCACGGTCACTCCTCCTCCTCACCCCTTCCCTATTCCGAGAGGTGGGTTGATCGGAGAAAACCTAGCTCGAGACTTTCGAGTTCACACTTTTGGCCCGGGTGCGATCACTTGGTCCGGCCTTGGATCGAACCGCCCAAGGTATACAATAGTTGTTCATTTTCGTGCGACAACATTTTGGCGCTAGAAGGAGGGGACTTCCCGACCTGTTCAGCCCGAAATCTCTTCTATCCATCTTCTTCTTTTGTTCTGAAAACTCGACTTTCTCGGACTCAAGAAAAGATGAGTAGTCAGCCACCCGTACGTTCTGAGGGCGTTAACAACCCCGATAACATCACTGGGACCAAAAAATATTTCTTGCGCTCCCAAGCGCATTGTGACGAAGAGTCGCTCCATGAAGAGAGTTCGACCCGCTCACCATCTCCATCTCCAGATAGCCGGGACGACCGTAGCATGGAGTTAGAGGAGAATATCCGCCAACTAAAGGCAAAGAACGCGAGGTACCTTAGCCGACTGGCTGCGAAGCAACTCGTGCATAACCCGGTGATCCCTGATGGAGATCCCGAGAACCTCAATGAGGAAAGTCACGACCGCGACCCAGATTACGATAGTGCTGATGATTCGGAGGATATCGAGACTTCTCTCACAAAGGACGGGGAACTCCCCGCTGTGAATGAAGCCGGTCCTTCGGATCCATCACCCAAGACGGGAAATGCACCTGCGGCCTCCCAAGCAGGGCGCTCCCGACGTTCGGCCCATGATCGACTTGGTCAAAGGGAGAATGTTGCGGAAAGTCAGGGCACGCAAAGAGCGCGCCGTCTTAGACGAAGCCTGCACCTCCGTGCAGCAAGCCCGTATCTTAGGGACCATCTTACTGCCCAATGCAACAAGCGTGGTGATGACCTAAGAGAGCGACTAAGCTCTCGGCCAAACATCCCCGTAGCAGCCCCAACTAACAGGAACCGCCACACGGGTCAAGGGTCTAATGTAAGGCGGCAGGTAACTCCTCCCGAACAGGGAGTTACTCCGACTACCGGTCTCGATATGATCACTATGATCCACAATCTTCGAAATGAAGTACGAGATCACCGAGAATACGGAATAGGCGGAAGTGCCTATGGGGTCGTCTAGGAGAATTCATCGCCTTTCACAGCTCAGATATTGGCCGAGGTATGCACGGGAAATTTCAAACTCCCGAACCTTGCTCCATATGATGGGAAAACGGATCCCGCTTACCATATCCATCATTATGAAACATGGATGACGATGCAGGGTGTCGCTCCCGGTGCCATGTGCCAAGCTTTTAGTCTTACCCTCGCCGGACCCGGCTTCGAGTGGTTCAAGAGCTTAAGGCCGGGAAGCATCCGATCGTTCAAAGACCTGAAGGACATGTTCCTAGCACGCTTTGCTGCATCTATGGTCCAAAAGAAGACCAAGATGTACCTGTGGTCAATCAGGCAAGAGAGTGGCGAGTCTCTTAGACGATACCTCGCCCGATTCACTGAAGAATCGAATAAGGTCGACCGCTTTGACGACAAAGACGCAATCACTGCCATCATTGAAGGCTTGCGCACAAGTAACTTCCTCAAGTCCGTCGTCGGCTGTGTCCCTTCTACCATGGCCGAGTTAATGACTCGAGCCAATACCTTTATGGGAGTCGAAGATTACCTCGATAGCCGCAAGGGCAATAATCAAAGCCATCACCGCCGAGATGAGCCTAGCGACGAGCAAGGCAACTCCCGTAAAAGATGAAACAGAGGGGGTCAGACTTCTAATAGCCAACCTCCGATGCCCCAAAAGCCGCGACTTGCGGAAGACTTTAAGGGTTACTCATCGTTCACACTGTTGAACACGACGCTGGATCAAATCCTAGCTTTGGCGCGTGACAAGTTCATCGCCCCGGCTCCAATGAAAAATGACCTCGCGACTCGCGACCGGTCTAGATATTGCGAGTTCCATCAAGACTACGGTCACCTGACCTCCGAGTGCCACAATCTCAAAAGGCAAATCGAGGCTCTGATCCAACGGGGTGAGCTAAAAGAGTTCGTGTTACGCAGACCACAGTCTGGCAAGGGAGGAGGAACAGCCGCTTCTGCCGACCTGACCGTAGCTACTGTCGACGCCAATCCGTAACTCCACGTTGTGACCACCATATTGGGAGGCCCGCAAGATGGAGATTCGGCCCAACAACGGAAAAAATTCCTAAGGATCGTGGCTCAAGAAGACGCTGCTATGCACGTCAACCTCACCTACAAGGAAAATCCGTCCGTACGGGTCACCTTCGGAACACCCGGAGACATTGAAGTCGTTCACATGGTCCCATTCCTAGTGGTTGATTAGGAGTTGCCGTATAATGTCATCATTGGGCGACCCACACTGAACCGACTAAGGGCTATTACTTCTACATACCACTTACTGGTGAAGTTCCCTACCGAGAATGGAATCGGCATCATGGCTGGAGATCAATCCCAAGCCAGGGTATGCTACGTCCAAGGAATCGATGGAAAAACCGCTAGAAAGACGGTTAACGCGATCTGCCAACTTAGAGATAGCGTTGAGTCGACCAAGGTCCTCCGCGAAGTCCACGAAGACATCTGCATGACACCCAAGTGCAAGGTGCTGGCGTCCTCATCCCAAACAGGGAGGGACCCCACAAAGTCTACTAAGTTATACATGACGGGGCCTACTACATCGAATACACGAACTAGACCCCGATCTGTCACCCGTGGAATGCGGAACACTTGAGAAAGTACTACCAGTAGCCAACGCTTCCCCCATTTATTCCTTTTCTTTCCAACATTCAATAAGACCTACGAGCCAATGTTTTAGGATTTCAAATTTTTGCAAATATTAATAAAGTTCAAGCTTTTTCTTTCAAAATCCACTTTTTCAAAGTTTTTCGATCGTCAAAATACGATTGTAAACCCAAAACCCTGGGGGCTAGTAACATAGGCAACGGTCAGTCCGCGCAAAATCCTCAATAAAGTACGCTCCACAAAAAGAAAGAACGCTCTGTTGTCGCACGAAAATGAACAACTATTGTATACCTCGGGCGGTTTAATCCAAGGCCGGACCAAGTGATCGCACCTGGGCCAAAAGTGTGAACTCGAAAGTCTCGAGCTAGGTCATCTCCGATCAACCCACCTCTCAGAGGAGAGAATGGGTGAGGAGGAGGAGTGACCGTGCCTTTTGTGTATAGGCTGCCTACGTACCCGTGTGTGGGATCAGGTCAGAACGTAATTCAAGGCGTATGTAACGCGGATTGAGGCGCGGAGCCTGGAGGAGAGGCGTACTCGACGAAGGAGACGGAGCGCGGAGGAGTCCTCGGCGACGTCTCAGAACTTCGGAGATCGCGGGCGCGAGAGAGAATGTGTGTTTTCTCTCTTTTGGAGTCGTGGAAGACTCTAAGTCAAGAGTTCCTTGTCGTGGCGGAGATTCCGGATACGTAGGCGATTTCCAGTCGGAAAAGCAGGACGCGTAGGCGATTTCTTGTCAGAAATGATGGACGCGTCTAGCGTGCTAGACGCGTAGGCGATTATCAGTCGAAAACCGTTAGAGCACTCATGGGCTCGAGATTAATCGTTCGATCAAGAGAGGCGGCGCTCGGGAGTCCCCGGAAGCGCTTCGGAATCTCTGAGAACGAGAAATCAAGGAGAATCCGCTTCAGGCCAAGGATGGCATCCAGAGAAGAGGAGAGAAGTCTCAAGTTCCTTGAGAATGAATGGGATGGCTTTCCCTTCAATGAGGGGGTGTATTTATAGGTGTTTGATGGCCTTAAGAGTCTTCTTTTTCATCCATGTAGGACTAGGGGGCGTTCACCCTTCGAGCGGAGGCGCACGGCGCGCGCGGTGCGTAGGTCACCGGGCATGGCGCGTGATGCGCGGCGCATGGGGTGCGCGGCGTGGGCATGTCTTGGCGCGGCGCGCGGCCTGCCTGGCGCGGCGCGCGGTTTCCTTGAGGGGTGTGTGGTGCACAGCCTATCTTGTCGGACTCTTGTGGTCTTCGGATATCACACTTGTCACGCGAAATATGAAGATTTCTACTTGAGGAGGGTGACTCGACCTGATGAGCAAGGCTCAACTCGACGAGAGTGACTCGGGGCTCGACCCAAGGAGGACGTTTCGAGGCTCGACTCGAGGCTCGACTCGAGGAGCGACCCGAGGCTCGACTCGAGGAGAGCTACTCGAGGCTCGACTCGAGGAGAATGACTCAACTCAAGGAGCGAGGCTCGACTTGAGGAGCCGAGAGTTTGGCACGAGGACTTTCCAGTCGACTCGTGACGGAAGGCTTGCCACTGTTCAGGACCTCCGGCCTGACCACGGCCCTTAGAGCGGCGCGTCTTCTCGATGTTCCGAGTTTTCTGAAAACGACCGACAACATTAGCCCCCCAAGTTCATCGCTCGGGAGGCCCCGGGCGGTAAACTTTTAGTTGTTTCCGCCGGGTGTTTGAGGAAAATTTACTTTCAAAAGCTTCACTGTCGCAAAGCCTTTGTGATTATAAAGAATATTCTCACAATTGGAAGTGTTCTCTCCCGCCTTTCCGTCTCTCTCAACACGAGTGTGTGATCAACACGTGGAGGAGGATCCAAGCGGAGGCGTAGCTCAACATGGGCGAGGTGGACGCGATTGCATCCATCGCTCTAGCCCCGGAGCGTCGGGGACATATATGCGCAAGTAGGGCGTGTGCGTGTGCAGAGGCGGACCGGTGTGCCGCGGCTTGTTGATCTTCTGGCAAATTTCTGCCCAAGATAGCGTTTTGTTTGATGATATCATCAAGCGGAGTCCGTGGGACTCGATGGTGACCAGCAGGGCGACGATTGTGTAATCGTGACCTATTAGGGGAAGATCATGACGTCTATCTCAGCCAGGTTGGAAGGCGACTGCACTTTTGCATTTCGCAAAGGCGGGCTCATTCCGAGGTCTCGGAGATGGAGGTTGATGCTGCGGGTCAATGCTTCGAGAAGGCGGAGTGGCACCTGGTGGAAGGCTCTACCGCACCGGAGGGCTTCGACTGCTCGGGGATCAACGCTCAAAGTTCGATCACGCATGAAGCATAAGTCGGTCTCACGGGGCATCCGCCATTCCAGCTTTGGTGACGCTTCTGCGTTCAGAAGATCGGCCCTTATTCCCCAGACGTGAGTGCGGGTCTCTGTTGACGCCTTTGGAGTAGTGTTACTCTGATTCAGGCTGACATTTCTGTCGATGCCGGGGTAGATAGTCTCCGCTGAAGACGTGAAGGGACATCGTAATGAGTAGCGATGTAGACTACCTTTGTCGTGGCGTTTTTGATGCCTAGAGGGTAAGTTTCCCTCTGTTTTTTTTTCGCTTTGTTTTGCAATAGTCTTGCTCGAGGAGCAGGACTCGACTCGAGGAGAATGACTCTACTAGAGGAGCAAGGCTCAACTTGACGAGACTGACTCGACTCGAGGAGCGAAGCTCGACTCGAGGAGGGTGACTCGACTCGAGGAGCAAGAATCGACTCGAGGAGAATGACTTGACTTCGAGGAGCAAGACTCGACTCGAGGAGAATGACTCAACTCGAGGAGACTGACTCGACTCGAGGAGCAAGGCTCGACTCGACGGAGTGGCTTTACTCGAGGAGCAAGGCTCGACTCGAGGAGGATGGCTTGACTCGAGGAGCAAGGCTCGACTCGAGGAGAATGACTCAACTCGAGGAGCAAGGCTCGAGTCGAGGAGAATTACTCGACTCGAGGAGCAAGGCTCGACTCGAGGAGAATGACTCGACTCGAGGAGCAACGCTCGACTCGAGGATATGACTCGACTCGAGGAGCAAGGCTCGACTCGAGGAGAATGACTAGACTCGAGTAGCAAGGCTCGACTCGAGGAGAATGACTCAACTCGAGGAGCAAGGCTCGACTCGAGGAGAATGACTCGACTCGAGGAGCAAGGCTCGACTCGAGGAGCAAGGCTCGACTCGAGGAGGGTGACTCGACTCAAGGACCAAGGCTCGGCCAGAGAAGATTCTACACGAGCTCATTCGTCGCCTGGGACTCTTCCAGGAGAATGACTCTACTAGAGGAGAATGACTCTACTAGAGGAGCAAGGCTCAACTTGAGGAGTCTGACTCGACTCGAGGAGTGAAGCTCGACTCGAGGAGGGTGACTCGACTCGAGGAGCAAGACTCGACTCGAGGAGAATGACTTGACTTCGAGGAGCAAGACTCGACTCGAGGAGAATGACTCGACTCGAGGAGACTGACTCGACTCGAGGTGCAAGGCTCGACTCGAGGGAGTGGCTTGACTCGAGGAGCAAGGCTCGACTAGAGGAGGATGGCTTGACTCGAGGAGCAAGGCTCGACTTGAGGAGAATGACTTGACTCGATGAGCAAGGCTCGAGTCGAGGAGAATTACTCGACTCGACGAGCAAGGCTCGACTCGAGGAGAATGACTCGACTTGAGGAGCAAGGCTCGACTCGAGGATATGAGTCGATTCGAGGAGCAAGGCTCGACTCGAGGAGAATGACTAGACTCGAGGAGCAAGGCTCGACTCGAGGAGAATGACTCGACTCGAGGAGCAAGGCTCGACTCGAGGAGAATGACTCGACTCGAGGAGCAAGGCTCGACTCGAGGAGAAACTTGCCAAAAAAAAACAAACTTGTAAAAAGACTTTTCAAAAAAAAAAGTTGAATAACATAACTTGTCAAAAAAAAACAAACTTGTAAAATAACTTGTCAATAAAAACAAACTTGTAAAAAAACTTGTCAAAAAAAAGTTCAATTAACTTGTCAAAAAAACTTTTTTAAAATAACTTGTAAAAAAATGTAAACATGTTTACCTGTATACACATTGTGGGACATTTTGATCGACTAGCCATGTCGGGTATGTCTTAATTTCACCGTGATCACTCTCCCGGTAAGACATGCGATGGTTCTTGAAGAAACCACCTATGGCCAAAATCCTAGCAAATGCTCGAGTCCAAGTTTGAATAATAAACATTTTAACAATGATAAATAACCCTTATAATTTAATTAAACACAAATAATCCTAATAATTGTGAATAACATTTTACGTACCTCCATCATCTTTGTAAAGTCATTTTGATTAATCGGCGACTGCATGAGATCCTTTTGGCAATCGAGGACGGTAATAGTCCAGGCCTCGATGTCGATCCAAAATGTGAACCAATGAACGTTCTTGAAGTTCACGACGAACAGGATCTCGCGAGCACCATCCCACGGCAAAATATCGGTGTCCCTATACCCAGTCATCGGGGTAATAGTTGCCCTCATGTCCCAGTCCACGGGTTCGGGCTCCGTCCCCAGCTCGATGGCCTTCTTGATGTTCGCTTCTTCCTTTGTGAATCGGCCGTACACGTGATGGACCCACTGACAATCCATGATTCGGACGTCTTGCCGATATCCGTCGAGAGCTCATTGGCGAGCCCGAATCATGTAAATTATAGCATCAATATGCTGAGAAATAACAAACATATAGCGTTACTTTAAATTAAAAGGGAGTGCGAAATATAATAAATAACGTACCGAATCATGTAGCCATTTTGTTTCTGTCAACATCGCGTCGAAGAAAGTCGTGTCTCTGTCGCACGTCTTCAGGCGAGTAGAATTCATGAATTTGCCGTCCCACTTCTTTGTCCGCAACCACTTCACGAAATTATTAAACTCCTTTAGCCTTGCGTCCTTCAACGGGTTGAACTTGGGGATTGGCTTCTCTGAATTCTTGGGCCTCGTCGGATTAGTGAAATCGGCCCAACGCGACGACTTCTGTCGCACTTGCTGATCTCTGGACGTGGCGGGGTAAGCTGTGCCTTGTCGCTTTTCCTTTTAAGCGGAGTTGTGAGCGGGCGTTGCTTCTCCGGAACATCTTCTCTACGAGAACTCGACAAAGACGTCGACAAGCTCAGCGAAGTCATCGGCCTGTTCCCCAATCGCTTCGACGACTCGCGATGCTCCGAAGACGGCGCGTGCGATGAAGAAGGCTTCGTCGACTTCTTCGACGACTCGCGATGCAAAGAAGACGGCGCGTGCGATGAAGATGCCGGCTTTTGACCACATGAACGAGGAGGAGGAGGAGGAGGAGGAGGAGGAGGAGGAGGAAGGGTCCGACGTTTACGATGACCATCAGCTTGGGTCGTGGGAATCTCACCTCCACGCAAGCCCGTTTGTTCCTTGAATAAAATGTTAAGCCTCGTCCACATCGCAATCTGCAAGTCAAAGTAACAAAATATGTCACGAAATTTAAACTTAACCCTAAACTCTAAAATGAAATTTTAACTTAACTCTAAAACGTTAAATTAAATTTAAAATTAACTCTAAAATGAAATTTAAACTTAACTCTAAAACGTTAAATTATATTTAAACTTAACTCTAAAACGTTAAATTATATTTTAACATAACTCTAAAACGTTAAATTAAATTTAAAATTAACTCTAAAATGAAATTTAAACTTAACTCTAAAATGTTAAATGATATTTAAACTTAACTCTAAAACGTTAAATTATATTTAAACTTAACTCTAAAACGTTAAATTATATTTAAACTTACTTCTAAAATGTTAAATAAAATTTGAACTTAAACATAACTTGAATTAAATCTAACCTGATCTCGCCTGATTCGCGCGATTCTACGCTCGTTTGTGTTAAGAGCGTGTAAGACCATCCCTTGTGATTGCAGCAGTTGTTCTTGGGAGGCTCGCATTTCTTCCCACATTTCCCGTGTTAGGACAAAGGGCTAGGGAGCATCGGCGCGAGGGGTCGGTGTAGGCCTCGATCCCACTGCGGGGGTGGTTGGTGTGGGCCTCGATCCCATTGCGGGAGTGGTTGGACTACCAAGATGAACACGTGGATTGTCTGACACGTGTTCGTCGTCGGAGTCTCTGACGATGACATCGGCCTCGTCTGCGACAGTTGCGACTCGATCTATTTCTTTCTCGATATCTCGCGGCTCTGTCGCGCCTTCTCCCTCAACGTCTATGGGATACAGACATTTGCTCGTCTGCGTCTCGAGGAGAGTGAAAAATTTGTTCTCTGCTGCCCTTGGTCTCAGCATTTGAAGAACACCCACCTACAAAACCAAAAAAAATTATTAATATTCCAAAATAATTTAACATACATTTAATAAAATTTAAATAATAAAAGTTACCGTTTTCTTATTCAGGGCTGCCTCGATGTCTTTGCCCATGATGACGACATTACTCGACCACGAGTGCATCCTGGGCACACGAATCCCCTGTTCGACCCGAACCTCATCCCGATCTCTGGGATAGTCTCGTACGCTTAGTAATGAAGGGTATGAAGATTACCCGTCAATGTGTACTTGGCCTCTTTCTGAGCCACGTCCGGCTTATCCTTCAACTTCTTCTGCAACGTCTCGTGATAATGCCTTAGGTTCACCGAGAGGCTGGAATACGTCTCTGCCCAACTCAAATTTCTCCAAGGCATCTTGAAGAAGAATGGGAGGTCTTCAACGATGTATAGAAATTTATGCCACCTTTCCTCGATGACTTTGTTGGCTGGCTGGCCCAGAAGATACCCATACACAAATACGAGCAGCCTGAGCTTGAACGTATCGTCATGGCTCTGACATATGGTGAACGCGTTGATCAACGCGCTCAACTTGCATCCGACGACGCCGTTCAAGTGGTCCGTGATCAATCGGTCGCTGTTTCGCTCATCTTGTTCGGCTTTGGTCGGACCGTCTTCATAGCTCATCCCCGAGACGAGTGCGTACTCGAGGCGTCCGAATCTTACTCGTTTGCCTCCGATACCAAAATGTATCTCCCCCCGTGCCGTCGCCTCGATCTTCTTTTGAAGGAGAGTATGTACGAGCACCGGTGAGAAACCGAGCTCGCTCTCCAAAAAAAATGTTCGAACGGAGTCTCGAGGATTCAATCTTTTATCCCGAGCTCATCGAATCTCCTCCGTACCAGCTTCAAGATCCCCGTCCCACCGTAGGTGATACGACCCGGGAATGGGACGTTGCATATGTAGTCCAAATTGTCCTAAAAACGACAAAATTAGGTCAAAATCATAATTCATCGTATGACATCGTACAGACTCGTATAGCATCGTATAAACAAAAAATTTGAATTTTTTTCTAAAACTATCGTACAGCATCGTACGATATCGTATGGCATCGTACGACATATTTTGTTGGAAAAACTTAAACCCATCGTACAGCATCGTACGACATCGTATGACATCGTACAGCTGTATGAATTTCATCGTACGACATCGTACGATGCATCAACCTCATCGTACTCTGGCCCTAATTTCAAACCCTGACATTCTAAATCCGACCCAAATCAGCTCAAATAATCTCAAATCAGATAATAACTAAGTCCTAAACCCTATTCTAACTATTTTCAATGAAGTTTAACAAGAAATTATATGAAAACTTATTTTTTTTACTTGGTTTTGAAGCTCGGGATTTTTGAGATCCACCGCCACCGAAAACTCCATCGTGCGCCATCATATAAACTCGTATGGACTCGTATATGCTCGTATGGAATCGTATAAACTCGTATGGACTCGTATGGAATCGTATGAGATCGTACGGGTTTGATTTCGTTTTTCTCGTTATTTTCGAGTGAGGTAGAGACAGAGAGAGTGAAATGTTAGAGAGTTCAAATGGTCTAGGGGTATTTTTGTCCGGTTTTAACCCAAAAATCCATTTTAAGATATTTCATTAAGTTAAGGTCAAAATTAGATATTTAATTCATTTTTAAGTCCGAAATTTCTCTTCTTTTTTGCATAGTCTAACTGTTGCCTTCGAACACGTGTCAAATGATCACCGGTTGAAAAAGTAAAGACCCTTTGCATCTCTCCAACACACACACACACACACGAACGAACAAGACAGTTCTTAATTAATAAAACGTATGATTAGAAGTTGTGGTTGTTATGTGGGAAATAGACATTCTGGAACTAAAAAACAAACGCAACCCAATTAAAACTTGTATTTATATCACAGTCAACCATAGACCTTTCTATCTTTATTTCTTTCTCTTTCCTCTTTCTGTTCAACCCTGTAGCTTCTGTGCAAATGTAACGACTCATTTAACTCGTTTTCAGTTGACTCTCTCTCTTTCTCTCTAAAACTCTGTTCTTCCTCCTCCGGTTTCTATCTGAAGGGATTTATACAACGAGACTTTGCTTGTTGAACTCAAAAAACCAGGTACCACGCCCGTTTAAATTGCATGTTTTTTTTTAGTTTTTCGACATATCTGTATTTGTCTGCGTGGCTCTTGCTTTTGGGTTTGTGAAATTTAGTTTTTGTTTTTTTGAGGAATATTTTTTTGAAAGAGTTAATGGGTCTTCGTCTTTATGAAGGTAAGATATGGTCTACAACTTCGGTCAATCATGAACTTGGCTTTGCTCTCATCGCATATTCTCTGAATCATTTTCTGTTAAACAAATTTCTTACTCTGAAACGAGAATTTCATTTTGGGCGTCTATTCATCGACTTCTTTTTTGGATAATATGAATGAGTTTTTCTTTTTTTTTTTAAATATATATATATATATATATATATATATTTATATGAATGAGTTTTATATATATTTTTTGGTAGCAAACTAGCAATCAATAAACTTATGCTATATCTACTCAAAAAAAAAATAAACTTATGCTATAATAATTACAAAACTTCGGTGGTTTTATTTTATGCTCTTTAGAATCCTATAAAGTCAAAGGACTTTTCCTTAAAAGAAAAAAAATTCATTATTTTTCTTTCAAATTTCTGTACTGTTCAATAACAAGCCACAAAAGGAATGCTCCTTTTCCAAGAATCTTCTTTTGTTAGAAACCTAAAGACTTAAATATGCTTGTCCCCTGATTAACTTCCGTTCCCATTTTCCAGTAAAACATATAGATTCAGGCCACGAAATTGTTGTTTTCTTTTTTCGTTGTGTTTCACATTTTTATTGATTTTTTGTAGTGGACGAAAATTCATTGGTTTTTTTTTTCCTCAAGGCAAGAAAGTCCGATGAGCAACCTGAAACTGGGCGTGGAGGTGGTGAGCGCCAACGACCTCCTGGCAAAGGACGGGCAGGGCTCGGCCAACGCGTACGTGGAGCTCCACTTCGACGGCCAAAAGTTCCGCACCACGACCAAACAGAAAGACCTAAATCCTGTGTGGAACGAATGCTTCTACTTCAACATCACCGACCCCCAAAACCTGGCCAACCTCTCCCTCGAAGCCCACGTCTTCTGCCACGTCACCAACACCTCGTCGCGGAATTCCCTCGGCAAGGTCTGCCTCACCGGCACCTCCTTCGTCCCTTTCTCCGACGCCGTCGCTCTCCACTACCCGCTCGAGAAACGACACTTCCTTTCCCGCGCCAAAGGCGATCTCGGTCTCAAAGTCTTCATCACCGACGACCCCGGAATCAGGTCGTCTAATCCTCTCCCCGCCATGGAAACCTTCGTCCCTGTCGCCGACCCATTCTCTTCCTTCTCCCACAATCACCACCACGACAAGTCCGAGAAAAAGAAACACACATTCCGAAGCATCCCGAACCAGTCCTCTTCCTCCACCGCCGCGGCGATGGAGGCTCCGGCGCCGGCGAAGGTTTCGCAGATGTTTACCGGCAGTCCGGCGATGGATTTCGGACTGAAGGAGACGAGCCCGTTCCTCGGCGGAGGGCAGGTGATCGGAGGCAGGGTGATCAGAAAGAACAACCGACCCTCTTCGGCGACATACGATCTGGTGGAGAAGATGCACTACCTCTTCGTGCGCGTGGTCAAAGCCAAGGAGCTAAAGTCAACGGACCTCACAGGAAGCCTGGACCCGTACGTGGAGGTCCGGATCGGGAACTTCACAGGGAAGACCCGGCATTTCGAGAAGAACTCGAACCCGGAGTGGAACGATGTATTCGCCTTCGCCAAGGAGAATCTGCAGTCCTCGGTGTTGGAAGTTGTGGTCAAGGACAAGGACGTACTTGTTGATGACTACGTTGGAAATGTCCGGTTCGACCTCAACGACGTCCCCACGCGGGTCCCGCCGGACAGCCCGCTGGCTCCCGAGTGGTACCGACTGGCAGAGAAGGACGGGAGTAAGAGCAAGAAAGGCGAGCTCATGGTTGCCGTCTGGTTCGGGACACAGGCCGATGAAGCCTTCCCTGACGCCTGGCATTCCAATGCGGTCGGGCCCAACGAGAATTCCCCTGTGGGCTCAGCTATGGCCCACCTGAGGTCGAAAGTCTACCACTCGCCCAGGATGTGGTACGTCCGCATCAACGTGGTGGAGGCTCAGGATCTGGTGGTGCAGTCGGAGAGATCTCGGTTTCCCGACGCCTACGTCAAGGTCCAGCTGGGGAGGCAGATCGTGCGCACGAAAGCGGTGCAGTCGAGGACGATGAACCCAGCTTGGAACGAGGATCTGATCGTGGTGGCGGCCGAGCCGTTCGACGAGCCGGTGATCGTGTCGGTGGAAGATCAGCTCGGGGGCGGGAAGGACGAGAGTCTGGGGCAGACGGTGGTGTACCTGAACACGGTGGAGAAGCGCGCGGATGACCGGATGGTGCGCGGCAGATGGCACATGCTGGAGAAGTCAGTGTCGGAGGCGATGGAGGAGGCGGAGAAGAAGCCTGAGAAGAAGAAGGAGCGGTTTGCGAGCCGAATCCACCTGCGAGTGTGCCTGGAGGGAGGGTACCACGTGTTCGATGAGCCGGCGCAGTACAGCAGCGACCTGCGGCCCTCGGCCAAGCAGCTGTGGAAGCCGTCGGTGGGAATTCTGGAGCTGGGGATCCTGAGCGCGGAGGGAATCCACCCCATGAAGCCGGGGGGCTCCAGCGACACCTACTGCGTGGCCAAGTACGGGCACAAGTGGGTGCGCACGCGCACGGTGGTGAACAGCCTGAGCCCCAAGTACAACGAGCAGTACACGTGGGAGGTGCACGACCCCGCCACTGTGCTCACCCTGGGGGTGTTCGACAACGCCCAGCTGGGAGGGGGAGGCTCCGCCCTCGGGAAGCGCGACGTCAAGATCGGGAAGGTGCGGTTCCGCATCTCGACGCTGCAGACGGGGCGGGTGTACACGCACGCGTACCCGCTGCTGGTCCTGCACCCGTCCGGGGTGAAGAAGATGGGGGAGCTCCACCTGGCAATCCGGTTCTCGTGCACCAACGGGCTCGCGAACGTGATGCTGAGGTACTCGAAGCCACGGCTGCCGAAGATGCACTACCTGCGGCCGCTGTCGGTGAGCCAGCAGGAGGGCCTGCGGCACCAGGCGGTGGGAATGGTGGCGGCACGGCTGGGGCGGGCCGAGCCCCCACTGCGGCGAGAGGTGGTGGAGTTCATGTCTGACGCGGACTCGCACCTATTCAGCATGAGGCGCAGCAAGGCCAACTTCTTCCGCCTCATGACCGTGCTATCCGGGGCCCTCTCCCTCGGCAAGTGGCTGGGGGAGGTGTGCGCGTGGAGGAGCGCCACCACCACCTCCCTCGTCCACGCCCTCTTCGTCATGCTCGTCTGCTTCCCGGAGCTCATCCTCCCCACCATCTTCCTCTACATGTCCCTCATCGGCCTCTGGAACTACCGGCGCCGCCCCCTCAACCCGCCCCACATGGACGCCAGGCTGTCGCGCGCCGACGCCTCCGCCTCCTCCCCCGACGAGCTCGACGAGGAGTTCGACACCTATCCCACATCCCGCCACCCGGACCTCGTGCGCGCCCGCTACGACCGCCTGCGCAGCGTGGCCGGCAGGATCCAGACGGTGATCGGCGACGTGGCCACGCAGGGGGAGAGGTTCCAAGCGCTGCTTAGCTGGAGGGACACACGCGCCACTGCCATCTTCGTGCTCTTCTGCCTGCTCGCCGCCGTCGTGCTCTACGTCACACCCTTTCAGGTCCTGGCCATGATTGCCGGCCTCTACATCATGAGGCATCCCAGGTTTCGCCGGAAAACCCCATCCATCCCGCTCAATTTCTTCCGCCGCCTTCCCGCCAGGACAGACAGCATGCTCTAGTACGTACGCGAAGCGATTGATTTTTTTTATGTGTTAAATCATGCATCCAATTTGTATGCTCAATTGTGCATTTAATTTGTACTTATACACTATGTTGTATCAGATTGGTTCAAATTTTGTGTCAAATGTGTCATGTTCGGTTCAAATTTTGATTTTTAGCTATATATTGCGGTGGTTGCTTGAATCGCATACATACAAATTACAAACACAATATGTGCTCTCGCGCAGATGTTAGGTATTTTCAACACGACAAAATATAAAATTTAAAGCAGATTAGTTTTAGCCGTTTTCAGTAATGTCCCTGAAACTGTAACATATTGTGAAAAATACTAAAAATTGAAACAGAATGAAGCTATAGAGAGAGAGAGAGAGAGAGAGAGAGAGAGAGAGAGAATTTGAATTCATCTCGAATAGAGAGTGCTTTGGCGAGAATATCTGATGTCTGGTGCTCTGAAGGAACAAACCTGATCTCATGTTCCTCTACCATTACGGTAAAACAATGAAATTACCGTAAATATAGGCGTTGAAGTGTTTAAATGTGTTTGCAGTTTATAATTTTAGTTAAAGCGAAAAAAATCCAGATAAACCTTTAGTAATCATATGCAAAATTAGGTGCTAGTCCCCAGAGATTAGAATGAACTAGTTCAAAGGGTTTTGTTGTCGGTTGTTCTCAGAAAACCTGAAACATTAAATTCAACGCGACTTGCGTCGAACTCCGAATTCGAAAACCCTATGAGCCGGACCACTAAAAAGTCCATCAAAGCCCATGCAAAACGGCCCGGAAGTCTAAGTCCAAGCTAACACACAAAGCAAAGCTCACTCGCGCGCCCGTTCAGGAGCACCGCATGCTCCTCAAAAGAAGCAAACGTGCGCTCGACGCGCATGGGACATGTGCCGCGCCATGCACTAGGCGCGGCCTGCCGTGCCACGCGTCCGAAATCCACGGCGTGCTCCTCGATGTACGTCTAAAGGCTTTCCTAGGCCTCCACATCCACTATAAATACCACATCTCAGAGAGGGTCAAAGACACATTCATTCATCCTTGCTCTCAGAGTTCTGAAACGCTGCTGGAGACTTTCTGAGCATGATTTCCTTTGATCGAGCGATTAATCTCCCGCACACGGCTGCACCCAGTATTCTCTACTGAGAATCTCCCTCATCTCCAACGCACACGGCTGCGCCCGGAATTCTCTACTGAGAATCTCTCTCATCTCAAAGAGAAAACACACATTCTCTTTCAGGTCACTCGATTCTAGAGTTTTGAGACGTCGTCGAGGACTCCTCTGTGCTCCGTTTCCTTTGTCGAGCACACCCCCAGGCTCCGCACCTCAAATAGCGTACACACACGCATTAAACTGCGTTATGAATTGATCATGTCAAGCTCATGTATGTAGGAATATCATAAGAAGCGCAATCACACCCGTATTCATCTCATTCTCTCCTCAGAGAACGCCTCCGACTAGAGGAACCACAACTCGAGACTTTTGAGTTCCCGGGCTTGGCTCTGGTGCGGCCACTTGGTCCAGCCTTGGGTCAAACCGCCCGAAGCTTTAAATCATTGTTCATTTTCGTGCGACAACATGTTTAGATTATTTAGATGTAGAGCTAGGGAATGGTGTTTGATGCATTTTACCAAGAGCACACTCTGAACAAAAAGACGTTTGCTTTATTTAATTAGAACTCGAAGGTATTACAAGCTTAAGAACATTTGGACATGGATGACCAAGACGCTTATGCCAGATGACTACATTCCTCTATTATTTTATCAATTAAGCATTACAAGCTTTGTTGTCAATGGTGCCCACAAGAAGAGTTGTAGTCTTTATTTTGTACATTTGATGTAATAAAGTCTCACGAAGACTCTTGCTTGTAATTGCTTATTCATTAATAAAAAGTTGAAACGTTCATTCATTCCTCCTTGTCTGTTTGAAGCTTTATGATAAAACATTAGTCTTTAGTCCATAAACAAACTAAACAACTTACGAAGAGACAAATGTAGATTTGCATGAACAAACTCTTCACAGTTTGCTTAAAACGATATATTCGCAATCTAAGGGTCAAAGGACTATTGACCTCAGTATGATTGTTAGAAGAATCTATGATGTCTGGTTATGAGGCATTGAGAGTTAGAGACTCTATAGTTCTTCTAGGTATCTTTCGAAGGTACTGAATTGACCAGTGCACTTCTAGAGACAAGATAAGAACAAACCATTTAACCTCTTATGTCTCGAAGTCACTACGTATGAATTGCATCGTGCTTACCTTAATCCTGAAATGAGACATGCCATTTCACACCTTACGTATTCTCATTTGAGAAAGTCAGAGTTCGGACTCACTATGTGATTCCGAACAAGGCCTATTGGTGAAGTACTAAGTTGTGAGAATGTCATGAGTAACTTTGTGAAGTTCTCATAGATATGGAATTCATGTACAAGATTGCTGAAATGCAATGTATGTCACCTCATGCTTTGTTCCTTGGAGTGTGAATAAATGAACTGGCCAGTGTCCAAATTGAGTCCTGACTCTTTTGGATGAAACAATGTGACTTGTTAGCTCCTCGTCAATACATTGTTTCTAACTTATTCACAAGCGACAAAGGAGTTGAGGAAATAACAGCTAGAAGGGTAAAATGGTAATTTTGTAAATCCCGACTAGCTGATGATATTTATGAAGGGAAAACACTGATAATATTATGTGGATCCACTCATTACAATTAGGTTGAATTCTTGAGTAGAAAATAAATTCATTTGAACCGAGAGATTTTCAGTGTCAACTCTTTAGTGGAGTCAGTTGACATTAAGCTAAACTTGGAAAAGGTTTTGTGAACTTTTGAGTCCAAGTGTTTAGCTCAAGCTTTGTTCATTTGGATCCATGAGGTCACTGTCACGAATCACATCGAGTAGGAATAGTTAAACTGGAAGCTAAGTGAAAACAAGAACGAAAATTGTCAAAAGGGTATTTTTGTCTTTTGAGACATAGGATGAAATGAATGTCAATAAATTTTTTGACATGGTCATTTGATGACATGCATCACTCGGCCAAAATTAGATTTATTGGGCCTTGTGGATTAATTTCATTTCATAAGAATTTTATTGGAAATTCTTAATGGGCTTTTTTCTTGTTGTCATGAACAAATGGAAAAGCTTCTAGAAGCCTTTTCTAGATGGTTTAGGCGCCCAACATACCCAAAGAAAGAGAGAATATTTTGTGCATAAATGTATCATGATACTTGCCAAAAGAAAAATAGGAAACAAATTTCCTCAAAGAGGCAAGAGGGAATTCGGCCACATGGGTCAAGGGAGAAGCAAATAAAAGAGGAAACAAATCCAAGGACTTGCTTGGATCCTCTTGGCCGTGTGCCTCATGAAAGAAAAGGGGAAATTGGCTCATGAATATGTGATATTCTATAGAAGAGGAAACTACCTTATTGAAGGTGAAACCTCTCCTATAAATAGGAGCCTCATTCCACACATTTCATTCATCCAAGTTTAAGAGATTTGAGAGACTCTCTCTCTAGAACTTGGCCGATCCTCTCTCTCTCTCTCTCTCTCTCTCTCTCTCTCTCTCTCTCTCTCTCTCTATTCAATTTCGTTTTTATTGTTTTGGCACCTAGGTCCTCATTTGACCTAGTGTTTAGCTCTGCGACTTCAAGACTCGTTCTTAAGTCGTAGTGTTTAAAAGTGCCCACACACTAATTCATTTTCTCTCGAGTGATTTAGTGATAGAAACTTTCGTGGTTGCTCGAGTTGCCGAGGAAGGAAGAGAGGCGTGCTGCGAGGGGAGACGAACGTTGCAACCTTTTCCAAAAGCTTCTCAACGTTCAAGCTTCTAAAAAGGTTAGTAGTCTTTTATGCTCATATTAGTTTTTATTTACATGTGCTTGCTCTTTGTCTAAGTTAGTAAAAACTGTTTTACTTGAAAAAGAAAAATTTTAAAATTCCGCCGCTTACCGAAGCGTTAAACTTTTTCTTAAACCCTAGATCTATTCCAACAAGCTTCTACAGAACTAGGTACAAACATAAGTATATATGTGTTTCCTTTAGTCCATGACAGGTCTGATTCAGCGATCACAAGTCCATCTCTATACAAGAGTATCATCTCACGATTACACGGCCAGACATGTCCTTTATTGTGAATCATTTGAGTTAGTTCTTGAAACAGCCTATAGAGTCTCATTGGCTTGCATTTTAGAGTGTTCTAAGGTACCTAAGAGGGACAATCTCACGAGTTTTTATGATGTGGATTGGGCAAGAAATCCAGACAATCGCAGATCCACTAGTGCATAATGTGTGTACATAGCAGGTGTTGGTGATTATTGCACCTTAAATAACCAATTAAATGCGGAAAAGAATAATTACACTAACAAGAGCTAATTATTAACATGGTTATTAAACAAGATCTAGATTACTTAATTAATTAATCATAATAAAATTCATCAAGCAACCATATCAGATAAAAGACAAATTTAAGAAAACTTCCAGTTTTTGGCTCACGAACCGAAAGCTTTCACTATCCGTCTTCGTTTTGAACGTACAAGCCTCCACACGATCAGATCTGGAACTCCTCCTTCAAGGACTCGATGTGATGACACCAAAGACTTCCGAAACGTAATCTTCGAGGAAGATAAGACAAAAGAGTGGCATTGGTTATATCTCATTAGATCTGGAAACGGGGTGTTTCCAATCTTTCTCTCTTATTTTTAAGAATGGAATTGAAGCAATTCAGAGGGGAAGAAGAAGCAAGAAGCTCATGGCCACAAGGGAGAAGGTGTGGGCATTTTATGCTGTTTGGCTAGGTTAAATTTTGTTTCACATCAGCCCTCTATTTATAGCAGTTTAAAAGGTATCTATATAGAATATTCTAAAAGATATTATTTCCTTTTATTGTGTTCACACTAGTGGATTAAATCTCAGCCCTTGGATCTCAACAAGTGAATCCTATCTTTTCTCCCATCCGTCAGATCAATATCTAGTATTTTATTTTATACAACAGTATAAAATATTTGTTGTTGAGAAAATTTAGGAAAATATATTCTCCTAAATATTCTCCTTATATTTAATCTAAATATTATGAGAGAATATAGGACAATCATATCTCTTATTTATTCTCCTATATTTTAGGAACAGGAAAGCAGAAAAAATACTAGTTTGTACCACACTACAAAAATCGTCTACTACCTGGTAGGGAGGCCCAAATTTTTTTATTTTTCAAGGCCCAATAGCTTTAAACCCATTTAACACATATTTACTTGTCCAACAATAAATATAAAGTTTATTTATTTGATCTAGCAATAAATAAACAGTTTACTATAAATTTTATTTAATTCCCAAAATACTCATTTTGGAATTTAATGTTGTCAATCACTATTACACCAAGTGAGATTATAATAATGATAATAATACGTACTATTATATTAACGTTCTTATCCACCTTTATCGAAGCTGAATCGGGGACGATGGACCTAGTAGTAGAAGTTTAACAATCTTGATAAAAGACAAAATATTCCTTTTTCTTTTCTAATCGAATTGTCTAGTCCCTTACAATACTCCACAGTGTAATCCAGGACTGAACCCAACTTTGATACTAGAATTATATTTACTCATCGTAACGAGTGTCCAGTGATTTAGTCAGTACGTGATCATGACCCTCCAGGTCATGCCCGTATCGAGATAGGTCAATTTGTTCCATTATACATTTCTTGCTACATATAAGCCCTAAGCATCGTTGCTTCCCTAGCGAAAGATTCAACCAAACGTAAGCCAACTTTTTAAGTGTGCACAATCAATCGGTTCTGGAATCAACCCTTAAGTGAGAGAACATTAACCTTCTTTCAGAAAGGCTGGATTCTGGATTCTATATCTGTAAAACACTTTCTTCTACAATCATGTTCCGACTTCCCAAGACACTTATTTGATCAGCGTCTAACTAGCCTTTAACGTGGTGAGTCAAAGAAGCCGGTAACATGATCTAGAAGTCCATGATTACTTCAGGATATTAGATCAAGCGTCATTGTGACCATCATAAGTGGCCTCGGCTAGTGCATCGTAACGGTCCTTAAACAACGCATCTATCCAAACCAAAGTCTGTCCAGGTCGTACACCTTCTGCAAGTGTATAATGGTCCCACTGAGTGATCAACCCTCACTCATGTTCCACATATATGACTTTAGATAAGGCTTTCCAGGAGCACATCAGTCATCGACCAAGTTTTAGTTCACTGCTCGATCTTGGATGCCCAGCATGCGATTCAGTTTGACACGGAGACTACGGATGATAGTTGTTATTGATTCTGAATGTTATCAGACTTCAACCCACTAATCATATGATGCTAATAAAGTAACTTCTTATCTTATTTTGTAATTATCATCTTCTAGTTGGCAATATTCCTAACAGCAGGATGCTAGGTATCTTGGAGCTCAAGGAAGCAAGCGAATGTTCCCAGGTCTAGCACATAAACGGAGTATAGGGGCCTTGGAACATCACTATGACAAATATCAATTTCGGATGCGACTTTTGTCGCATCCAAATGCCCGAAAATCGCATCCAAAAGTCAATTTGGATGCGACTTTGGATGCGACAAAGTTGCAACTTTTGGTCCGAAGCTGTTGATCATGGATGCGACTAGTTGATGACTTTTGGATACGCCATGTCATCTCCACCAAAACTCATTTGGCGGGATTTCAAACTTTTGGATGCGACAAATCGCATCCAAAAGTCTTTCTCGCGCTTTGGCAGGTGATCTCTAAAGTCGAATCCATTATAATAAAAAAAAAATTGATATATTTTGAAATATCAATCAATAAAATAAAATAGAAATAAATCATTTATAAAGCGAATAAAAAAATATTATAAATTTGGAATTTTTTATGTAAAGTAACGTAAAAAAAATAACATTCTATTCACTAAACACATACACACTACTACTTCTTGCGCCTATCGAGAAATAACATATCCATTGCTTGTGATCCTCTTCAGCCTCTGCTTCCTCTTGCACTGGTTCAGTGGGAGACAGATCTGAGAGAGATGGCGATGCGTGGTTCAGTGGGAGATAGAGAGAGATGGCGGTAGTGGTGGTCTATGTTCGAGCAGCCGAGGTGGTGTGGAGAAAGAGAGAGAGGCGAAGAGTTCTATGGTGGTCGAATACATATATATAGAGATAGAGAAATCTCAAAGCGAATGAAGAGGTCGAGGAAGACGAAGCTTAAAAAGAAAAGAAAAAAACTTAGCAAATTTCACATTCAATATCATCATTGGATGCAACTAGTCGTATCGAAAAGTCAAATGGATGCGACTAGTCGCATCCGAAAGTAACTAAAAATAAATTGAAAAAACTTTTGCCACATCAATAAATGAACGAAAATAATAGAGGAAATTATATCCCGCTTTAAATTTTGACTTTGGGATGCGATTAATCGCATCCATTGATCAATAGTCTCACTTAATTGAGCGAAATTTTGGTAATTTTGTGTGACCCTTTTGGATGCGATTAACCGCATCCATTGCTATTTTTTATGCGACTATCCAAAATTCGTCTAAAGCCGATGATCCAATTTGTCTTAGTAATGAACTTAACATGTGGATATAGATCTCCATTTCATAAGGGACATGGTCTTGAGAAATGAGCTAGAGATATGTCCCTACAACTGGCATGCTCACCAAGTCCCTCTCAGTTTGAGAGACATACAACGTCAGCACCAAGGCTGACTCATAAAGAGCAAGCCCCGTCAAACAAGGATTTCTTCTCAAGATAACACACGCATGTGTGAGCTAAGCACACGCTGGCAAAAGCTCAACGCACACTGACTAAGACAAATTGATTTATTTTAGGAATAGTCTCAGTCAAGTAGAGTGCATTGCAATCTATTTCATAAATATACCCATTCGTAAAGATTCATAAATATACAAAAATCCAATTCAATACGACTCGTAATGGAGAAGATTCTCTCTATACACAATATACTCTCTCTTTTTTCCGCATAGTTTTACTCTATTAAAAAGTGACATAATTGTTAATGAGTTTCTTTTATCAACATTCACGAGACACGTCTTGAAGTGAGAGCTTGCGACGTGTATCGATCTTGGGTTGCGGACATCGAATCTCCTATGGCTCCGAATGAATCGAATGGATCAGGAATATCTCATGGCGTTACGACCGTGGTGGAGAGCTTCGAGAACTCGACATGGATGGTGTAGTTCGCCTTGATCTTTCTTTTCCTTAGCTGAAATAGTTTATACAAATGGTGACATATAATGGAATGTTCCTCTTACTAAGTGAAGAACATGAGAATTGAATTTCTCAAGTTCTTGGACACAATTTTAGAGGGAATGTAATGTGGCATAATTTCATCATTTGTTTGTGAAAAGAAATATGAGAGAGAGAGAGAGAGAGAATAATTCTTCTTCAATTCTAGAGAGAAATTAAGTAGATCATTCCCCTTTTGTGTTTTAAAGACAGAGAGAGAGAGAGAGAGAGAGAGAGAGAGAGAGAGAGGTTGTATTATTTTGCTTTTTCTTAGAATGGTTCTTCCTTTCTTCCAAAATGTATGTAGTATTTATAGGAAGTTTGATTCTTGGGCTTTAAGTTTCTTGGGCCTAGCCTTGAGAGCCGTTTTGTGGCTCAGCCTTCAGAGTGGCTCATTCCTCGGACCGTCTTGTGGCTCGGTCCTCAGAGTCGTTGTGTGGCTCAGCCTTCGGAGTCGTTTTGTGACTCAACCTTCGGAGCCGGGTTGTGGCTCAGCCTTTAGAACTGTTTGGGGCTCACCATTCAGAGTCGTTTTGTGGTTCAGCCTTAAGAGCTATTTTGAGCTTAGCCTTCAAAGTAACTATCTGTGGGTGGTACTAGTGGTACTAAAGTCTTAAAGGTATGCTTTATAATATAAAATCACAAAATTACTATCGTGTCCGAGAGTTTTATTAGAAATGGTATGGCCATGAGTTTTAACATCTTAAAGTTCCCTCTTCTTCAGGCACGTTGCTATTAAATAATTTGTTGATTGAAATGAATCGGGATTTTTTTTTCATAGAATCATTTCGCGGTGGATGACCTGACAAGTCTTGATCTTCTTCATGTCGAAGATTCAAAGAATCAAAAGAACCACCCTTATTTAAGCTGGTGCATCGGTAATTTGTATTTTTAGTGAGTTAAATTAGCCAAAGGATATGCACGGCCATCTCCTTAGAAAAAGTTAGTAAGAAATAAAATTAAGTAGGTTCTATAAACATTAAATGAGGCATGAAATTTGTTGCAACTAGTCATTCTACTAGCTATTTTTAAGATTCTAGTCCAAGTTTGATTTTATTAAAAAAATAATAATTCACCCTGTTGTCGCACAAAAATGAACAACTATTAAAAACCTCGGGCGGTTCGATCCAAGGCCGGACCAAGTGATCGCACCCGGGCCAAGAGTGTGAACTCGATAGTCTCGAGCTAGGGTTTTCTCCGATCAACCCGCCTCTCGGGAGAGGTAGGGGGTGAGGAGGAGGAGTGACCGTGCCTTGGTTGTCGGCTGCCTACGTACCCGTGCGTGGGATCAGGTCAGAACGTAGTTCAGGCGTGAAAGACGCAGTATGAGGCGTAGAACCTTGGTGGAGAGGCGTGCTCGACGAAGGAGACGGGGCGCGAGGAGTCCTCGGCAGCGTCTCAGAACCTCGGAGATCGCGTACGCGTCTAGCGTGTTAGACGCGCGAGGGGAACTCTAGTCGAGAACCCTAGGGGCGTGCTTGAGCACCGGAGAACGTTCGGTCAGAGGGAGCGACGTCCGGGAAGTCCCCGTGAGTGCTTCGGAACCTCTGAGAACGGGGGAGAGAGAAGAGAGACTGCTTCAGGCCAAATATGGCATCCAGAGAAGCAGAGTAGAGTAAGAAATCGAGCGTGTCGATAGGAGATGAAGGGATGATCTTTCCCTCAATGAGAGGGGGTTTATATAGGTGTTTGAGGACCCTAAGGGGGTCTTTTGGCGTCCATGTGGGACTAGGAACGCGCCCCTTTCCAATAGGAGGCGCACAACCCGCGGCGCTCATCGCGCGGCGCGGCCTTGTCCGGGCGCGGCGCGCGACCCGCGGCGCGCGGTGCGCGCTGGGCTTCGTTTCTACGGGCTTTTCGCGATCGTCTCGCTTCCGGGCCCGTTGAGCTATTGTGGGCATGGTATTTTGGGTTATGACACAAATGTTTGTTTGACGGATAGGACCCGAGTTGATGTTCGACTCGAGGAGCGATGCTCGACTCGAGGAGACCGACTCGAGGCTCAACTCAAGGAGCGAAGCTCGACTCGAGGAGACCGACTCAAGTCTCAACTCGAGGGGCTAAGCTCGACTCAAGGAGTCAAGAGTTTGGACGAGGGTTTGGAGGCTTGCTGCTCTTCAGGACCTCCGGCCTGACCATCGGCCCTTTGAGCGGCGTACCTTCTCGGTGTCTCGGGTTTTCCGAAAACGACCGACAACATTAGCCCCCCAAGTTCGTCGCTCGGGAGGTTCCCAGTGATGAACTTTTTGTTCTTCTAGTTGGGTGTTTGAGGAAAATATTTCCCATGTCCCGTCACCCGAGGAAAAATCTTTTCCTCTTTTCTCTTTTTTTTTTTGACGAGGCCGCGCGGCGCGCGGTCTGTGCAGCGCGACCCGCGCGGCGCGCGGGATTGACGCGCGGTGCGCCCCGTGCGCGGGGCTGGTTCGCCTTGCGCGGGGGAACTCCGACTTTTTGGAGTATTCCTCCGTTTTTTCTCTTTGTGGGAGTAGGATTTCGACTCCTACCCCCCTAGAAGTCTATAAATAGACCCCTCCCCTTCTCTTATTCCTCACTTTATTTTTTTTTCTCTCTTTTTCTACGCTTGTTTCTTTTTTCTTTTCACGTTTGCATTATGGGTGTCCCTCCCCTTTTCTCAACTGAGAATCCCGAGATTGATTTCTCTCTCTTGTTTCAGGGTTCTGAACATGTAGAGGACGATCTCTTCGCGGGGTTAGGGGAAATTCCTCTGCACGTGGAAGAGAATCCAAGCGGAGTAGAGCAGTGGCTCGAGGAAGGCGAGTTGGGCGCGACCGTGCCTGCTGCTCAGCCTCAAGAAGAGTGCGCGCCAGCTGGGCGCGACACAGGTGGGGAGTTTGATCATCCCACGTCCAGGGAACCTGCCCCTCGTCTCGTGATCAACTTAGTTGGCGAGGGGGTTCACGACAAAGGCCGCCTTGACGTGCCGCAGTCCGACTTGGACCTTCATGGCGCGCCGGGAGATATCGCGGACGTGGGTGCGGTGACTCCGCTAGAGTCGGTCCTCGACGAGATTGACTGCGTGGACGACTTTGGTCCCGAGTCTGAAGATCCCGGAGGCGATTCGGAGACATGTTCGGGGGCCGAAGGCATCGCATCGGAGCGCCCCGAGATACCGTCGGCGGCTGCCGCGGCTGTGTCGGAGGGTAGGGGCCCTTCCGTGGAACCAGGGGGTTCTCAGCCCGAGACCCCTGATGCAGAGGCGTTAGTATCAGCGAGGTCGCTTGCTAGGACGGAGTGGTATCCCGAGGAGGGCTTTGCTGCTCCCGATGACTTCGATTGTTCGGGGGTCGATGCTTCGAGCTCGCTCACCTACCGAACATTCGTCGGTCTCCAGGAGGCATTCGCCATTCCGTCGTCCGTGGCGCTTCTCCGTCCCTTACAGGGCGACCGTCCTTTCCGGCCTCGTCGCGGATTTGCTGCAGTTTCAGTTGCAAGTCTCAACTGCGGGTTGCGGCTGCCGTTTCAACCCATCGTTCAGCAGCTTCTCGCCCGTCTGGGGGTGCACGCGTGTCAGATGAGTCCGGCGTTCTACCGCATCGTGGCTATGTGCCACATGGAGTGGCATTGCCAGACTGAGCGGGTGATGACCATGAGCGACTTTCGTAATCTCATCGCGATCTTCCCTGCGTCCGGGCAGCCTAGTTTCTTCATGGCCCGCGATCGCCGGAACACTAAGCTGATCATGGATTTAGAGAAGTATAACCGACGACCGTGGGTGTGGGTCTCGGCGGAGGCTTTTGGCGATGCGCCGCTTCGGTTCGGTCCCTTGGCCGAATTTTTCGCTGACGCGGGGGCTGATGACCTCGACTTCGTGAAGGAGATCCGGGGAATGTCGGAGGCTCGGAAAGCCGTCGAACGATTTCGTTCCCCTGAGCTGATGGCTTCCACCGGGCGGTTCCCGCCATTTCCACCTGGCCGGGGCGACAGTCAGCGGACCGAGAGTGCTCCCAGTGCCGCATCATCTCTCTCGAGCGGCGGTCTTCAAGGTATGTCGACGTTTCGCACTTTTTGTTTTTGTTCTTAGCTTAGGGTTTTGACTTTGCTGCTCTTGTAGTCTCTTCGGCTAGGGCGAGGGCTCGAGCGCGTTTAGCGAAGGCTTCCCGAGACCCGAAGTCGTTGGCGGCGGTCCGTTATTGGATCGCTGCGCGGAACGGTCGGGAGAAACCCGATACCGACCATCGGGCGGAGAGCAGTCCTCGCGCTTCTTTGAAGCGACCCTTCTCCTCGGCTCTGCCCGACACGTCCTCGGACTCCAAGCGTGTGAACTCGATGGTCGACGTGGAGGCTGCGGAGGTTAGGGGGGAATGTTCCATGGGCCTTGCTCAATCTTCAATGAAGATGTGGAAGAGCGTTGTGGCCAGCAGCGACGTGGAGTTCTTTCGTCACGGCGTTTCCGATGCACAGAGAGTGAGTTTCTCTTGCTTCGCTTGTTATGAATCTATCTTTCGCTAAACTATCTTTTTGCCTTCTCAGGTGCTTGCTCGAGCGACCCAGGGCGAGAAGATCCTTCACGACCTCATCAGGCGGATGAGCCGTGCCCAGGAGGAGCTTGCTCAAGCGAAGTCTCAGCTGGCCCACGCCGAGCGAGGTTCTCACTCAAAGGCGGAGTTTGCGAGTCTCCGCGAGCAGCTTCAGGAGGCTCGCGTGGAATTGGGAGTTACCCGCGGCAAGTGCGACCGTGCTCAGGCGGCGGTGGCGAAGATGGCTGAGGAGCTAACGACGGAACGTCAAGCCCTCGAAGTGGCGACTCGATCGACGGAGGTCTTCCGGAGCAAAGCGCGGGACCTTCGACGTCAGTTGGAATCGTGCACAGAAGAAGTTGGCATTCTCCAGGGCCAGCTTACATCGAGCGAGGCTGCCCGTGTTCGTGCGGATCGTGAGCGCGACTCCTTGGCGGAGGAGGTGGCTCGGGTCACCGAGGAGAAAGCCGCGGCGGAACAGCTTGCGTCCGACCTTCAAGACGACTTTGATGTCGGAGTCGAGGAGGCAAGACATGCGGCGGTGGTGGAGTGTCGGGACGCCACAGCTACCGAGAATGTTTCTCGGGGGGTCACCTTCCACTTCTTCGACTCGTTGTTCCCACCACTCGACGGGGCCGATCCTGTAGGCGACGATCCCGCCGAGTGACCTTTTCCTTTCTTTATTTTTCTCGCGCAAGTGTTTAGCGCATGCTTTTTAGGTTTTTCCATTCAGCGCACCTGTTTTAGCGCTTGCTTACTAGGATTTTTCCCTTTAGCGCACTTGTCTTAGCGCATGCTTTCTAGGATTTGAGGCAGTTGCCCCTTTCTTTTATGAGAAGTTATTTATTTATTTTTATGAATGTTTTCGCACATTCATCTTTTATGGCATGTTTAGATGGTCAATTGTTTGTGTCAATGGTTTTGCCCATCCTTCTACTTCAGCAGGATACCTTTTCCAACACGCCAGTCACTTGGATGGTTTGCGTTCTTAAGTATTTTCAACTGCGAGTCAGCCATGCTACGTAGGCGCCTTACGTGTGCCGGATTGTGCCACGTGGATGTCTCAGGTCGCGCCAGGTAGGCGTTTTAAGCGCGCCATGTAGGCGTCTTGAGTGCGCCATGTAGGCGTCTTGGGTTGCGCCATGTAGGCGTCTTACGTGCGCCATGTAGGCGTCTTAAGTGCGCCATGTAGGCGTCTTACGTGCGCCATGTAGGCGTCTTAAGTGCGCCATGTAGGCGTCTTAGGTTGCGCCATTTAGGCGTCTTACGTTCGCCATGTAGACGTCTTAAGTGCGCCATGTAGGCATCTTAGGTTGCGCCATGTAGGCGTCTTATAGATTGAGCCTTTACGCGTCTTACGTGCGCCATGTAGGCGTCTTAAGTGCCCCATGTAGGCGTCTTAGGTTGCGCCATGTAGGCGTCTTATAGGTTGCGCCTTTACGCGTCTTACGTGCGCCATGTAGGCGTCTTAAGTGCGCCATGTAGGCGTCTTAGGTTGCGCCATGTAGGCGTCCTATAGGTTGCGCCTTTACGCGTCTTACGTGCGCCATGTAGGCGTCTTAAGTGCGCCATGTAGGCGTCTTACGTGCGCCATGTAGGCGTCTTAAGTGCGCCATGTAGGCGTCTTACGTGCGCCATGTAGGCGTCTAAAGTGCGCCATGTAGGCGTCTTAGGTTGCGCCATGTAGGCGTCTTATAGGTTGCGCCTTTACGCGTCTTACGTGCGCCATGTAGGCGTCTTAAGTGCGCCATGTAGGCGTCTTACGTGCGCCATGTAGGCGTCTTAAGTGCGCCATGTAGGCGTCTTAGGTTGCGCCATGTAGGCGTCTTAGGTTGCGCCATGTAGGCGTCTTATAGGTTGCGCCTTTACGCGTCTTACGCGCGCCATGTAGGCGTCTTAAGTGCGCCATGTAGGCATCTTAAGCGCGCCATGTAGGCGTCTTAGGTTGCGCCATTTAGGCGTCTTAGGTTGCGCCATGTAGGCGTCTTATAGGTTGCGCCTTTACGCGTCTTACGCGCGCCATGTAGGCGTCTTAAGTGCGCCATGTAGGCGTCTTAAGTGCGCCATGTAGGCATCTTAGGTTGCGCCATTTAGGCGTCTTACGTGCGCCATGTAGGCGTCTTAAGTGCGCCATGTAGGCGTCTTAGGTTGCGCCATGTAGGCGTCTTAAGCGCGCCATGTAGGCGTCTTGAGTGCGCCATGTAGGCGTCTTGGGTTGCGCATTGTAGGCGTCTTACGTGTGCCATGTAGGCGTCTTAAGTGCGCCATGTAGGCGTCTTACGTGCGCCATGTAGGCGTCTTAAGATTTTTTGGTGGAGCGTGTTCTTTTGAGAGTTTCCTTACCATAGCTAGCCCCCCCAAGTTTTTGGGTTATAAGTTAATTGTTGATAACCAGAAAACTTGCATAAAACGGAATTTGAAACGGAAAACTCGAGTTTTATTACTTTTGCGAAAAACTTGCGAGAAAATTAAAATCCTAAAACATTGGCTCGTAGGCCTTATTGAAAATGGGAAATAAAAGCGATAAAAATGCGGGGGACGCTAGCTACTGGTAGTACTGCCTCAAGTGCTCCGCGTTCCACGGGTTGCGAATCGGAGTTCCGTCTGTGTGCTCGATGTAGTATGTCCCATCGTGAATGACTTTGCGGACTCTGTAAGGGCCTTCCCAGTTCGGGCCTAGGACGCCGGCGCCTTGGACTTGTGTGTTCTGGAACACTCGTCTGAGGACGAGGCTTCCGACGGCAAAGGTTCGCCTTTTGATCTTGGAGTTGTAGTATCTTTCGACCTTGCGCTTCTGTGCGGCGAGGCGTCTGAATGCTTCCGCTCTCTTTTCATCGATCAGGTCCAACTCAAGGCGCATGGCCTCGTCGTTGTCCGCTTCGTCGAACGTGTCGATTCGGAACGTGGGTATCTCGGTTTCAATTGGAACCACGGCCTCGACCCCATATGCAAGGGAGAATGGCGTCTCGCCGGTGGCGTTTCGCGCGGTTGTCCTATATGCCCATAGGACGAATGGCAATTCCTTGGCCCAGGCGCCTTTCTTGTCTTCGAGCTTCTTTTTCAGGTTGCTTTTGATAGTCTTGTTGACTGCCTCGACTTGGCCGTTGGCATGAGGATGACGCGGCGAGGAGAAGGTCTTGTTGATCTTCAATTGATCGCAGATATCTCTTGCTCGCGCGTTGTCAAATTGTGCTCCGTTGTCGGTCACAATCGAGGCGGGGATACCGTGCCTGCATATGATGCTTTTCCAGATGAAGTTTGTCGTGTTTGCTTCAGTTATTCTGGCAAGCGGCTCGGCCTCTACCCACTTAGTGAAGTAGTTGATGGCGATAATGGCGTACTCGTATTGCTTTGGCGCTCTAGGGAGCTTACCAATGATGTCCACGCCCCACTTAGCAAAGGGACGTGGGACAACGATGCTGCTTAATGGGGTCGGGGGCTGTCGCGGAATTTCCGCGAAGCGCTGGCATTTATCGCAACGCCTTGCCCATTCGCAAGCATCTCGCTTCATGGTAGGCCAGAAATAGCCTTGCTTAAGCGCTTTGAGCGCAAGGGAAGTTCCAGCGGCGTGGTTCCCGCAGATGCCCTCATGAATTTCGCGGAGGACCTTGGTCGACTCAACGCTATCGAGGCACCGGAGCAGCGGCGTCGAGTAACCGCGCTTATAGAGTATGCCCTCACGGAGCGTGTATTTGGATGCTAAGGCCCTCAGTTTATCGGCTTCCTTGCGGTCTTCGGGGAGTTCCCCTCTTCGCAAAAACTCGACAATTGAGTCCCTCCAAGTGGGCTGAGATGCCACCTCTACAGTCCCGACTTCGTCTCGGGAGACGGATGGCCGTGGGAGAAATTCAATGGGTACAGTCCCCAATCCGTCTTCGTCGATGCCAGATCCGAGGCGAGCAAGCGCGTCAGCCTCCGAATTTGGTTCTCTTGGGATTTGGTGAATCTCGAACCAAGAGAAGGCATCGAGTTTGGAGTTTGTCTTAGCCAGGTACGCAACCATATTAGGTTCCTTGGCGGTGTAATCTCCTTTAACCTGGTTTACGATCAACTGCGAGTCGCAGTGTATTCGCAGGTTATGGGAGCCGAGTTTCTGTGCCAGCTCTATCCCTACAATGAGCGCTTCGTATTCAGCTTCATTGTTGGAGGCTTGGAAGCCGTAGTGAAGGGCGTATCGCAGCTTTTCCCCGTCGGGGTTAATCAAAATTATTCCGGCGCCAGCCCCCCGAGCGTTAGATGCCCCATCTACGTATAGCTCCCAGATGGGACCCGTTGGGTCTACCTTCCTTTTCCGAGTTAACGCATCATCGTTCAAGTCAGCTTCCGCTCTTCCCATATCGGGAGTATAAGAGAATTCTGCCACGAAGTCGGCTAAGGCCTGCCCCTTTAAAGCCGTTCTTGGGTGGAACTCAATCCCGTACTCGCTCAATTCTTGGGACCAGATCGCGATGCGAGTCGATGTTCCCTTTTGAAGAGCTTTACCGATTGGATGCTCAGTTCGTACCGCGATTGGGTGAGCTTGGAAGTACGGTCGTAGCTTCTTAGCTGCCGTTACGAGAGCCAGAGAAAGTTTCTCTATCTCGGTGTAGCGCGTTTCCGCGTCGAGTAAGGCTTTGCTCACGTAGTAGATCGGCCATTGGACCTTGTTTTCTTCGCGGACAAGGACAGCACTTACAGCTCTTTCAGAGACGGCGAGATACACGTATAGCGTCTCGCCCTCTCTCGGTTTAGAGAGGAATGGTGGGGACCCAAAGTAAGCCTTCATTTCCTGGAAGGCACTTTCGCATTCGTCCGTCCACTCAAAGTCGTCCGTCTTCTTCAGAGCTTTGAAGAACGGTTGACACTTGTCGGTGGCTTTAGACACGAAGCGTGTCAGAGCGGCAATCCGACCGGTCAGGCTTTGTACCTCTTTGACTCGTCTTGGCGACTTCATTTCAAGGAGTGCCTTGATTTTTTCCGGGTTCGCCTCTATGCCTCGTCGGCTGACGATGTAACCGAGGAACTTCCCGTATTCAACCCCGAATATGCATTTGTTGGGGTTGAGCTTCATTTTATATCGGCGGAGGATTGTGAACATCTCCCTTAGGTCGCGTACGTGATTGGTTGCCAGTAGGCTTTTAACGAGCATGTCGTCCACGTATACTTCCATTGTCTTGCCGATTTGATCGGCGAAGATCCGATTTACCAAGCGCTGGTACGTTGCTCCCGCATTCTTAAGGCCGAAAGGCATGACCTTGTAACAATAGAGACCTCGATCGGTGACAAAGGTCGTCTTAATTTGATCGGGCTCGTGCATTCGAATTTGGTTGTAGCCTGAATAGGCGTCCATGAAGCTTAGAAGTTCATGGCCGTCCGTGGCGTCCACCAGTTGTTCGATGCGCGGGAGTGGAAAGCAGTCCTTAGGGCAGGCTTTCTTAAGATCTTTGTAGTCTATACAAATTCGCCACTTCCCGTTAGGCTTTTTCACCATTACCACGTTGGCGACCCACTTGGGATATTTAGTTTCTCGAATGAAGTTTGCGGTGAGGAGTTTCTCGACCTCTTCATTTATGGCCAGGTACCGTTCCGGGTTGAACGTTCGTCTAGCCTGCACTTTTTCGGCGACTTTTGGGTCGTCGTTCAGTCGATGCACTATTACCTCGGGATCTATTCCGGGCATGTCTGCATGAGTCCATGCAAAAACATCCTTGAACTCCCTGAGGAAGGCAGTAAGCTGAGTTTTGATGGCGAGTGGAAGTCGGGTGCCGACCTTTACAACCTGATCAGGCTTAGACTCGTCCAGGACGATTGGCACAAGATCATCGGAGGTTTCCACCTTGAGTCTTTCGATTTCATCCCGGGGTTCAAGTTCTCCGAACTTCCTCCCTTGGGTTGCATGGGTAATCGTCTTCCAGTTGGAAGATTGTGTTGACCGCTTTTCCCGCGGATTTGCCATCAACTCCTTGCACGTAGCATATTCTGGCTTTGGATTGGTCTCCAGCCATAATGCCAATTCCCTCTTCGGTGGGGAATTTCACCAATAGGTGATACGTGGAAGTGATTGCCCTTAGCCGGTTCAACGTGGGTCGCCCAATGATTAAGTTATAGGGCGACTCCTGGTCAACCACTAGGAATGGGACCATGTGAACGGCCTCAATTCCTCCAGGGGTCCCAAAAGTGACCGGCAGGTCAATGATGCCCTCGGTCATAACATTTTCCCCTGTGAACCCAAACAAAGGCGTTTGGGTCGGAGTCGGGCGCAGCCCCCCGAGCTTCATGCGCTCTAGGGTGGACTTGAAAATTATGTCGGCAGCGCTGCCGTTATCGATGAGAACCCTTTTCACCAGGTTATTAGCCACTTGGGCTTTGAGCACGATCGCGTCGTTGTGCGGATGCACAACTCGCTTGGCCTCCTCATTGGTGAAATACATCGTTTCGTGAGGCACGGACGGAGGTTCTTCATATGTGAAGTTGACGTGCATAGCAGCGTCTTCCTGAGTCACGGCCCTAAGGAATTTCTTCCGTTGTCGGGCTGAATCTCCATCTTATGGTCCTCCCAATATGGTGGTTACCACGTGGAGTTGTGGATTGGCGTTGGCAGCAGCCGTGGTTCGGTCGGCGGCAGCGGCTGTTCCTCCTCCTTGACCAGAGTGTTGTCTGTTCGCGGTGGGGCCCGCAGCGCTAATCATGCGTAATACGAACTCCTTCAGCTCACCCCGTTGGATCAAAGCCTCGATCTGCCTTTTAAGGTTGTAGCATTCAGAGGTCAAATGACCGTATTCCCGATGGAACTCACAATATCTGGATCGATCGCGAGTTGCGGGATCCTTTTTCATTGGAGCTGGGGGCGTGAACTTGTCACGTGCCAGAGCCAAGATCCTTTCCAGCGCTGTGTTAAGCGGTGTGAACGACGAGTATCCTTTGAAGTTTTCCGCAAGTCGCGGTTTCTGAGGTACAGGGGGTTGGTTGCTAGAAACCTGGTTCCCCTTGTTTCGCCTTTTACGAGGTTCGTTCTGCTCGCGGCTAGGTTCTTCTCGACGGCGAGAGCTTTGATTAGTGCTCTTGCGGCCGTCGAGGTAATCTTCGACTCCCATGAAGGTCTTAGCTCGAGTCATTAACTCGGCCATGGAAGAAGGGACACGGCCGACGACAGACTTGAGGAAGTCACTTGTGCGCAAGCCTTCTATGATAGCGGCAATTGCATCACCGTCGTCAAAGCGGTCGACCTTGTTTGACTCTTCAGTGAATCGGGTGAGGTATCGTCTAAGAGACTCGCCACTCTCTTGCCTGATTGACCACAGGTACATCTTGGTCTTCTTTTGGACCATAGATGTAGCGAACCGTGCTAGGAACATGTCCTTCAGGTCTTTGAACGAGTGGATGCTTCCTGGCTATAAGTTCTTGAACCACTCAAAGCCGGGTCCGGCGAGGGTCAAACTAAAAGCTTGGCACATGGCGCCAGGAGAAACACCCTGCATCGTCATCCAGGTTTCATAGTGCTGGATGTGGTAAGCAGGATCTGCTTTCCCATCATAGGGAGCGAGGTTCGGGAGCTTGAAATTCCCCGTACAAACCTCAGCCAGTATCTGAGTAGTGAAAGGCGACGAATTCTCCTCAACGACCCCATAGGCACTTCCACCTATTCCGTATTCTCGGAGGTCTCGTACCTCATTTCGAAGGTTGTGGATCATAGTGACCACATCGAGACCGGTCGTTGGAGTAACCCTTGATCGGGAGGAGTCACCTGCAGCCTCTCGTTAGACCCCTGTCCTGTGCGGCGGTTCTCGTTAGTTGGGGCTGCCAGCGGGATATTGGGTCTAGAGCTTAGTCGCTCTCTCAGATCATTTCCACGCCCAATGCGTTGAGCAGTGAGGCGGTCTCTAAGGTCAGGGCTGGTCGTACGGAGGCGCATGCTTTGTTTGCGACGGTGTGCTCTCCGCGCGCCCTGACTTTCCGCAACATTCTCCCTCGGACCTAGTCGGTCGAGAGCTGAACGTCGGGAATTCCCCTCTTAAGAAGCTGCCGGCGCATCGCCTGTTCGGGGTAAGGGATTCGACGGACCGGCTTCAAACACGGCGGGGAGTCCCCTGTCCTTCGTGAGAGAAGTCTCGATATCCTTCTGACTCACCAGTGCCCTCGTAATCAGGGTCGCGGCTTTCCTCGTTGAGGTTCTCAGGATCCCCGTTGGGGATTATCGTGTCACACATAGGTTGCTTTGCAGCCAGTCGGTTGTGGTACCTTGCGTTCCTCGCCTTCAGTCGGCGGATACTCTCCTCTAACTCCATGATGCGGTCGTCCCTGCTATCAGGAGATGGAGATGGTGAGCGGGTCGAGCTCTCTTCGTGGAGCGACTCTTCGTCACCATGCGCTCGAGAGCGCAAGAAGTATTTCTTGGTCCCAGTGACGTTTTCGGGGTTGTTCACGCCCTCAGAACGTACGGGTGGTTGGCTACTCATCGTTTCTCAAGTTCGAGAAGGTTGAGTTCGCAGAAGAAAAGAAGAAGATGAACAGAAGGGATTTCGGGCTGAATAGGTCGGGAAGCCCCCTCCTTCTAGCGCCAAAATGTTGTCGCACGAAAATGAACAACTATTAAAAACCTCGGGCGGTTCGATCCAAGGCCGGACCAAGTGATCGCACCCGGGCCAAGAGTGTGAACTCGATAGTCTCGAGCTAGGGTTTTCTCCGATCAACCCGCCTCTCGGGAGAGGTAGGGGGTGAGGAGGAGGAGTGACCGTGCCTTGGTTGTCGGCTGCCTACGTACCCGTGCGTGGGATCAGGTCAGAACGTAGTTCAAGCGTGAAAGACGCAGTATGAGGCGTAGAACCTTGGTGGAGAGGCGTGCTCGACGAAGGAGACGGGGCGCGAGGAGTCCTCGGCAGCGTCTCAGAACCTCGGAGATCGCGTACGCGTCTAGCGTGTTAGACGCGCGAGGGGAACTCTAGTCGAGAACCCTAGGGGCGTGCTTGAGCACCGGAGAACGTTCGGTCAGAGGGAGCGACGTCCGGGAAGTCCCCGTGAGTGCTTCGGAACCTCTGAGAACGGGGGAGAGAGAAGAGAGACTGCTTCAGGCCAAATATGGCTTCCAGAGAAGCAGAGTAGAGTAAGAAATCGAGCGTGTCGATAGGAGATGAAGGGATGATCTTTCCCTCAATGAGAGGGGGTTTATATAGGTGTTTGAGGACCCTAAGGGGGTCCTTTGGCGTCCATGTGGGACTAGGAACGCGCCCCTTTCCAATAGGAGGCGCACAACCCGCGGCGCAAAATCCGCGGCGCATGATCTGCGCCGCTCAACGCGCGGCGCGGCCTTGTCCGGGCGCGGCGCGCGACCCGCAGCGCGCGGCCCTGCCGGCGCGGCGCGCGCTGGGCTTCGTTTCTGCGGGCTTTTCGCGATCGTCTCGCTTCCGGGCCCGTTGAGCTATTGTGGGCATGGTATTTTGGGTTATGACACAAATGTTTGTTTGACGGATAGGACCCGAGTTGATGTTCGACTCGAGGAGCGATGCTCGACTCGAGGAGACCGACTCGAGGCTCAACTCAAGGAGCGAAGCTCGACTCGAGGAGACCGACTCAAGTCTCAACTCGAGGGGCTAAGCTCGACTCAAGGAGTCAAGAGTTTGGACGAGGGTTTGGAGGCTTGCTGCTCTTCAGGACCTCCGGCCTGACCATCGGCCCTTTGAGCGGCGTACCTTCTCGGTGTCTCGGGTTTTCCGAAAACAACCGACAACACACCTGCCCGTTCCAAATTAAATTAACTAAAGAATTAATTTAATTTTATTGCGGGTTGGTAGCCTTTTTAATAAAATGATATTTGGACACTTTAAAATGAGGATGAGTCATTAAACTACTTGTCTAATTGAAATTTGTTGTAATTAGTCATTCCATTTACATTTTTTAAGATTATAGTCGAAGTTTCATTTTATTTAAAAAATAGTTTACCTACTCACAATAAATTAAATTAACTAAAGAATTAATTTACTATTTAATTTTAAAAGGAGATGTACTATTAGACTATTGGCGTAAATTAAATTAACTAAAGAATTAATTGACTATTTTTTAAAGGAGATGGACTATTAGACTATTGGCGTGATTGTTCATATTTTTTAAAGGACATGAACTATTAGACTATTGGCGTAATTGTTCATATGTGGCTTAACAATTGTAAGTACTTGCTCGCAATTAGCAAAAGTTGTAAGCTAGTTGCTTACCATTATTTTGCACTTTACCTATTAGTTTAACTAAGCTACCTAGCTTAGCAAATTAAAGGACCCATTTTTTATTTTTTTTATTTAATAAGTAGGAATTGAATAGAAAATAATAATAAAATATTAATTATTGACATGTGAGAAAAAATTAAGCTAGGAGAGTGATTTAGCTTACCAATAGAGAGCAAATTTACTTAAATTAGTTGTAGCTTAAATTGCTTATTTGACAAGTTAAACAAATATAGTATTTGCTTACCATTACAGATGCTCTAATATTAAATAAATTGGCCTTGAATAGGCACGTTTTTTATGCTAATCATTTACATGGCAAAGCAGTTTACTTATCATGGTGTAAACGTGTCAGTACAGAAAAAGACAAACTAAAAATTATCAACTTATCGGAAGATAATGCATCCATGTGATATACGACGAGAAAAATTTCGCATTTGGCATATCCTACGCATCTTTTACATTGCTATCAATATTATTCATCAACCGCGCCTTTTTTCACTTTGGTGTGGTTTGCTTTGAAATCTAGTGAATCGACTTTGGATTAGTCCAAAAAAACAATCAAACATATCACTGAAAATGATCAACTAAAAGTAAAACAAAAGAGAAACACAAAAGTAAAAATAATTTTATGAAACCGTCAAACTCTCTACACCTTGAGTCTCAAGATTTTGCACTCAATCAACTAACTAGAGAGAAAAATATGAATACAATCCCCCGTGTCCAAAACATGGGCAAAATAAAATGAAGTTAGATTTTGTTCATCCACATTAAAACGAAGAAAAAAAAAACCACCAATAATCAGCCCGAGCGAGGTTGTGTCACTTGTCATCAGAGGGACCTAAAGTCACGAAACTGGAAGGAGTGTTTTTCTGAGAATATTTTATATACAAAAAACGATGACGTGTCAGCCACGCATCAAGTCAATGTCGACATGGGCGTTACGCATGTCGAGTCCCCGGGAGGACGGCCAAACGCCCACCGCAGAAGTCGGCGTCAGATTCTGAGTCGGAACCATGTTGTTGTTGTTGATGGTGAGAGGACTGTTGTCGATGCTTTGGTGATCTGACTCCGTTTGAGCGTCCATGGCTTCAGGTCTCTTGTTGCCCTTTGTCTTCGAGGACCCCCATATGAAACTCCCCACTATTACCTGCCCTTGTTCGAAATGCCACCATGACCAATGGTATTAAAGCAACAAAAATAATGCTAACATTCTTTTTTAAGACTAGACTAAATGACACATAATGCACCTTCACCTTTCATTTTTTGCTCGAGAAACACAAAAAACAAAAATGAAGTGGAAGCAAGTGGCGATCAAATGTGAGGAAGCCAAAACTCAAACATAAAATTTATAACGGAACCCGAGCAGTTTATATTTATAATATAATCTTTTATAAAATTCTTCGTATAATTTGTAGATATAAATAATAAATAATAAATCAAAGGCAGGTACAATACTAATAAATAAATAAATAACTAGTCTAGTGGTTAGGCCGAATACTGGGATGTGTGGTTAGACATTCCCTCTAGACTCAAAAACTTGTGTGGAAGGGGCCAACAAAGTATTTTTATCAAAAAAGAAAGAAGAAAAACCAAGAGTCGAGAGCAAAAAATAAATAAAATAAATATGAGGATGGATGAGCAATTTGTGAGCATCACCCTTCACATCATTTTTAAAAGAGGGCAAACCGGAATATAAAAAAGCTTTTTGTCTGCCAAAGCATGAAATATTGGATGATTTGATACCTGAACCGGGCTTGCCGCGATGAGCATGCCTCCGACTCCTCCGCCGATGACACGGCCATCGGGACTTGCAAGAGACACGCTCAGTCCGCCACTTCGATTTCGGGACCCTCCCGCGTCTGTGACTAGGTAAGACCCCGAGAGACATATTATCTCAAATCGGCCCTTAAACAAAAGGGATCAACATTTAGAAAGAATGAACGAAAAGAGCATACAAAAAATTAGTTTAGGCTACGGGACCAACATTTTAGTTAAGCCTTAGCTTATTTACATTGATTAAAATAAAACCCCTTGAATGTTAAGCTTATTTTATGGAGCAGTACCTCGTATGTGACGGTGCCACCAGATGTGGAAGGCTGACGGAGAGTGACTGTAGAGACAGCACCGTTGGCTGACAAAATGCACACCGCTCTCGGCCCTTGTTGCGAAAATGACATTATTTTCGTCGCAATGTCCTATAATCACAAAATAAACACACACTTTAATACATGACAATACTTCATGTCGAATGTAACATGACATCGGTTAATTTCTTGCATCTTCTATGAGCTTCTTCCACTTTTATTATTTTTTCTTATTAAACAATACACAGAAGTACGAAAAACTATGATCTACTTCTCATCATTGCTTTGCTTCACATATGGATTATGTTTTTCTTCAGATGTTCAAACCAAATTAGAATATATATACACATATCAAGAGATAGAATGGCATACTTCTCCTATAGCAATGGTGATGATATGAGGTGTAAAACCCATTCCAGCGGAACCAGACAGCCATTCGCCTATCAAAACAATCCACAGAAATGTCATTCACACAATCTTAAGTGTATATTTCTACTAATGCTTTTTTTCTCGGGTTGAAGTCGTGATACTAATCTACTAACATGGGGACTTCAGAGATAAAATGACACGAGTTAACTGGGAAGTCGAAAAGAGAGAAACAGTATTAGATCAATATATATTATGTTTATTTATCAAATATTACTATCATTCCCCGAACGGCCATGTTAAGTAATATATAAATGCTCTTCTCTTGAACTACAAAGTGAACATTTGAAAACCCTGCAAAAGATCCAAGTGAAATAACCAGTTGAAAAGAACTGGAAAACGTTTTGCTTTAACATAAAATAAAACAAAATAAAGTCCTCCATATATCTATAGGTAATAATACCCATGATTTCGCAACAAGTATGTTTGCTATAGTTAAAATATTAAAACAAATCAAATCTAGGTGGAATCGAACCCACCATTGATGTCAGAGATCCAAGCATTAAAAAAATAGACCGTTTGACAAATCAACAATATAAAAATACAGATCAGGTGGCATTATATAGTTTAAAAAGGTAACCATACATTCAATGTCATAAAATCAATAAAATAAAAAGCATACCAAGAGAAGCCAACTGCTGCTTCTTGCCGGAACCGGGGGGTCGGCCGCGGCTGCGCTTCGGGGTCGGCGTCCCGATCCCGCCGGGGTTGGCAGCAGCGGGGGACGGGCTGAGCGCCAGCGAGACCGACCCGTCGGGCCCGTACTTCCTGGGCCGTCCGCGCTTCCTCTTCGCGGGCTCGGCCGGGCCCACGTGCGGCGAGGACCCCATCTGGGGCTCCGCCATGAACGACACGTTAGGGTTTGAAGACAGCGAGTGAAGCCCCTCGGGCTGTTGCTGCTGCTGAGGTGGTGGCGGGCCCGACATTCCTCTCTGCGTATAGTAAGAGGTTGCCGAACCAGATAACGCCATGGGGTCTCTTCGATCCATGCATTTACTTCTTCTCTCTCAATCTGTGAATTCACTCACAAACTAAACCAGCTTTGAATTACTACTTGAAGAATTAACAAAAAAGCCTTCAAAAATTAACTAAACCTAGCTTGGTTGTTTACTTCTAGTACTAGACTACTATTGCTGAATCACATTTTTTTTCTCATTCCAGAGACGTAAACAGTGGTTCAATTTCTTAATTCTTAAATCACAGGAAACAAAGATTAAAAACACCAGGTTTCAGCGAAATTTCTAGTACTTTTAGGTTGTTCAAATGAGAATAAGGAAAAGGACAAAAACAGAAGCTAGAGTTTAACAGCTTACCAAACGGACCCAACGAGCGAAACAGCAACAAGCTTTGTGTTGAAGACAGCGAACGGAAGAGGCTGAAGAAGAAAAAAACAAAGGTCCACTATTATCACCAACCCATATTCTCATTAACCCTTAAACTCCAAGCATCTTCGAATCCCAAACTCGTACCCAATTACGAATACCAAGCCACCGTTAAAAACCGTTCTTCCGAATCAAAACCGACAAACCCCAAAAAAATATTTTGTAAATATAAAACCTAAAAATGTTATAACTTTCTAAGTCAATGACCTCAATGAACACAAAGCCAGTTCTCGAGTAGCACCAGAGGCTTAAACAAAAAAATTATAATGCAGACCAATAATGGGTTACTAAAGAAAAAGAAAAAAGGAAAAGACAGACATAAAAAATAACGTGTGGATTGAGAGGAGTGAAAATGTTAAAGGTCGAACAGTTTTTTTTTCACACAAACTCAAAGAAAAAAAGGAAATAGAAAACATGGTCGAACAGTTAAAAAGAAGAGACTTGGGTGGGGTTAAAGTTAAAATACGAACGGTTTGTTGGAAATTTAAGGCGATTTCTGAGAAAAATGCAGAGAAGAGAGAGAGGGAGAGAGTAATTACAATGCAGTACAAGCACAAGTCCTTATCTGTAGGGGATGAGCTGAGTTTTCTCTCTCTAAAAACTAAAATAAAATTTCAAAATTTAAAATTGAAAAGAAAAAAAAAAGCTGTTTATCTTTCCCTGTATTCTCTCTCACTAAAGAGGTCTGTGAGACCCAAGTGGCTGAGGTTGACGATGCCTTTGCTTATTGTGTGCTCTGTTGGAAGGTTAATGACAAAAAATTGTACAGAGAAAGAAAAGCACTTCCTCTTTGGATAAATACCAGATTTTATTTATTTATTATTATATATTCAATGTTGTATTAATGATTTATTATATTTTGTCAAATTGAGATACAGATGGGAAGTTAATGAATTTTGTCTAGTTTATGTTTTTGGGATTGTTATTAATCTCAGATGCGTACGACTCTCTTTCCGGGGCCTCAATTTCCCGTGGGAGCTTTGCTGGACGCGCATACTTATTGCGCGTGTCTTTCACGAGCAGTGCTTTTTTTTTTAAAGAAAATGACGTGTTTGAGTGAAATATCGAGTTTAACCTTTGATTTCCGAAATTGCCAACTTTATACCATCTGTTTAACTAAAATGACGAAATTATATATTAAAATAGATAATAGTGTCACGAATCTTCTTTTTATTGACTTTTCATTGACGTTTATTATAATATTTATATGTAACCACCAATTATTTTTATTCATTCGCGCTATTTACGTAGTTTATTTAAAAACGAAAAAGCAAACAACAGTCTCTGAATCGTGAGAACGCAGAAAGAGACAAGGGGTAAAAATCGACAGTTGATGATCATCAAACTTACATATTCGAACAGAGAATCCATGATTCAAAGTTGCAAATTCGAACACAGAATGAAGTCATCTATTAGGAGCTATGAATTTTATTATTTAATTTCGATTTAAAGATATTTTTAATTCAAAAATGAGAATTTGGAAGTTAGGTTACTGGTTTGAATTTGATTCGTTTTTTTATATAAGAGTTAACATCAATGAAATGGAGATTTGTAACACTGTTATCCATTTCAGGGTATGATTTCGTCATTTTAGTTAAACAGATGGTATGAACTCAACATTTTTAAAAACTAAAAATTAAACTCGACATTTTACTAAAACACATGATATATATGTATTATTTTTTTTTTACTCATTCATACTCATCCGGATAAAATTCATACATAATATAAATAAAATAAATATATCACAAATACATTGTAATTATGATATTTTATTGCTTAATTATTTTAATTGAATCTTATTAAGAAATTTAATTAGTTTTGGTACGCAAGAAAATATTAAGCAAGTACAAATCAAGGATTTAAATCCCGGGGGAACCGGACGGGAACCGGTCCGGTTCCCCCTTTTTGGAGCTACTCGGCACCGGAACCACCAAAACCGGAGTTTTCCGGTGGTTCCGGGGGAACCGGACCGGGATCCGGGTAGGAACCCGGTTCCCACTTCCCGGTCCGGTCCAGCTTAAAAAAAAAAAACAAAACCGGGTATTTAAACCCGGATTCCCTTTTTTTTCATTTGCGTCGGTAAGGTCTCCTCCAAATTCCGCCGCGCCTCTGTTGATTTCTTCCCAGATCCCGCCCGGATCCCGCCGTGCCGCCAACTTCCCGACGCACCTCTGTTGAATTCTTCCCAGATCCCCCCGGTTTCATACCTTTCCGGTGAGCTTCCCGACCCGAATTTTTTTTTCTTGATTTTGAGTTTAATTTTTCAAATTACTTGATAATTCTTGAAGATTAAGTATAAATTGATAGTTGTGAACTTAAATGTAGTGTTGATTTAAGGTTTGTGTTCATTATTCTAATTTTTTGTAATTAATCCGAATTATTTGGTAATTTTTTTATTATTTAGTGATGATTAAGGTTATGATGAACTTGTTTATTGATTTATGAGAAATTTTGTGACTTGTTTTTAATTTTAGAAATTTTGTGTTGATGTTTGTAATTTTTTGGATTTAATCCGAATTATTTGATAATTTTGTGATTAGTTAGTGATGATTAAGGTTATGATGAACTTGTTTATTGATTTATGAAGAAATTTTGTGACTTGTTTTTAATTTTAGAAATTTTGTGTTGATGTTTGTAATTTTTTTGGATTTAATCCAAATTATTTGATAATTTTGTGATTAGTTTGTGATGATTAAGGTTATGATGAACTTGTTTATTGATTTATGAAGAAATTTTGTGACTTGTTTTTCATTTTAGAAATTTTGTGTTGATGTTTGTAATTTTTTTGGATTTAATCCGAATTATTTGGTAATTTTTTGATTAGTTAGTGATGATTAAGGTTATGATGGACTTGTTTATTGATTTATGAAGAAATTTTGTGACTTTTTTTTAATTTTAGAAATTTTGTGTTGATGTTTGTAATTTTTTTGGATTTAATCGGAATTATTTGGTAATTTTAATTTTAGAGTTTGTGTATATTACAAGTTGATAATTAGTTAGTGATATTTGGTAAATGTTATTTGTTAATTTGTAGATTACAAGTTGCAAGAATGTCGGCCCCCGACTCAGCTAGGAAGTATTGCACACCCATTCCCGGAAAAAGTAGCGGCCACCAGTGCATATTTTGCGAGCACATTATGGGAGGTGGCGGCATCACGAGAGTGAAAAACCACCTAGCCCATGTAGACCCAACGAGGAGTGTCAAATTCTGTGAGAAAGTCCCTCCTGAAGTGAAAACAGAAATGCAAGCTTTACTTCAAGGCAATGTCGTAAAAAAGAAGAACAAACAGTCGTTGGAATCTACGCTTCGCAAGACATTGACTAAAAATGTTGGCATGGAAGAATCAAACGAAGAAGACTACGAAGCGCAATTACGAGCAGTTATGAAGAGGTCAAGACAAGAGGCGGCGCAGACGGAATGGGAGGCTCGGATGATGTCGGGGCCCGGCAGTGGATCTACGGCAAAATCTCCACCAGCTGCTCCGTCATTATATAAGTCAGCGAGTGCGAAGCAAACAAAAATTGATGAGATCGTGGATCCGAAGAAGAGAACGTGGCTCGGAAGACACATAACAAAATTCTTTGTTCACCAACATGTGCCGGCGAGTAAGGCCGCCTCGCATGAGTTCAAAAACATGATAGCGTCCGCTCAAGACCTAGGTAATCCTCAATTCGTGATATGTAATTTTATTTTTCATATTGTCGAATCGCATGTGTTGTTGAAACGTTAACATGATGTATATTGGTATATTGCAGGTCCAGGCGTTCCTATACCAACTCCGTATGAAATTCATAACAAGTACCTCGATATGGAGGTTGCAGACGCGGAGAACTACCTTGAAGAACAAAAGAAGCGGTGGGTAAAATACGGCTGCACCATACTCACTGATGGTTGGACGGGGCCGACCAGACTGAGCATCATAAACATTATGGTTTATTGTGCTGGTGCAACGGTGTTCTTAAAGTCTGTTGATGCATCAAAGCATACGAAAACAGGGGAGTACATCTACGGAATATTGAGGTCAGCGCTCAAAGAAATCGGAAAACAGAATGTCGTCCAAGTTGTGACCGACAACGGTTCGAACTACAGGAGTGCCGGGTTGAAATTACAACGTAAGTACCATGTGTACTGGACACTTTGCGCCGCACATTGTCTAGATCTGATGTTTGAAGATATTGGGAAGAGAGATAGTGTTAAGCAAACTATCAAAGCTGTGAGGGATGCGACTAAGTTCATCTACAACCACGACACTGTATTGTCCAAGTTACGGGAGACATCCCCAGGTGAAATCATCCATCCCGGCGCAACAAGATTTGCCACGAACTATCTAGCTTTCAGAAGTCTCCGAGAGAAGAGAGCTGCGTTGAGGACGATGTTCTGTAGTCAATGGTGGGATGATTCCAAATTGAGTGCAACTCCTACAGGTACATCCATATCCGAGACTTGTTTAAATCCCAGATTCTGGCATTCGGTGGACGAAGTGTGTGCCATATTCGAGCCGATGTACACCACTCTTCGATTAGTGGACACTGAGGTGCATCCCACGATGGGATTACTATACTACGTCTTCCACGAGATGAAAAAGAAGTTGGAAGCGATGAGTGGGAAGAAATGAGTTGTCGACATCGTGAACCACAGATGGAGTACTCAAATGGAACATCCACTACACATTGCAGCTTTCTTCCTAAATCCAAAGTTGCTGTTTAACCCGGATATCCACATGGACAATACCCACATGGCCGCTGTCACAAGGGTGTTCGACTTCTTGCATCCGGATCTTGATGGGTCAACTCTTGGGAGAGAAGTATAAAACTATAAATTGTTACAAGCTATATCACATTATGAATATATGAGTCTTATTTGATTTTCTAATTACAGTTAATCGCATTTCGAGACGCTCGAGGGGACTTCTCACAAAGAAGTGTTGTTTCGGCACGAGGCACCCTTTGTGCAAGTAAGCTTGTGAGATGAATTGTGATATTGTATGCATTAACTATGTCATGGAATGGTAATAAATGACATGATATGATTTATGTCACATGATTGCAGGTGAGTGGTGAGAGCTTTACGGAAATTGGACCCCGACTTTACAGACGTTGGCCATTCGAATTTTGTCACAAACTTCATCCACCTCCGCTTGTGAGAGGAATTGGAGTACATTTGCCCTCGTCCACACAAAACAAAGGAACCGTCTAGCGTACAGCAGACTTGAGAAGCTTGTTTTATGCTCATACAACATGAAGTTGCAGCTTCGTGAAGCAACTCGGATTCACGACAACAACCTCAACCCCCTGGATCCTTTTGATATCATCGAACGAGCTTTCGAACGCTCGGGGAATGACAATGAGGGAGACGACGAAATGCTCCGTTGGATTGACGAAGTTCACATGGACGACGTCAACCAGAACCCGGATCCGGCAGTAGCTGAAGCGGCTCGAGATAGTGGAGTTGATCCGGAGCGAGTGCTGAACGAGGACGTCCAACCTCAACGCGGATCCGGAGACAGTTCGGATTCAGATGGAAGAGGTTCAAGCCGTAGATCAAGCGGAGCAGATGGAGGTGAAGGTGACGGTGGATCAGGGGGAGGTGGTGGAGGTTCATATCGGGCTGGAGGTTCCTTTACTGCTGGAGGCACTTCATTTGGTGATGTCGGCGGTGCTCAACTCGGATACGCACCATCGCAAGAAGATTTCGATCATCTTCATCACCCTGCCTTTTTTTGATTCAGGATACGGGCGCGGAGGCCAGGGCGGAGGTATGAATGATGCCATGTCATTTACATCTAGCAATGACGTTGATGACTTGTCCTACAACTTCGGATCGGTATCAATTGGTCCTCAAGGCACAGAGTCATCTTATGATGACGGATCTTCCAGTTACAACTACCAGGACTCCTATGCATCAAGTTACGCTCCCGAAACGGTGCAACCAATTCCAGGTTATCCCCTCCACTCCATGTCTGTTGGTTCATCTCAGTATGAGTACGACTATCACTTGGACAGGTACTTTAGTGCATATGCTCATTATATGACTTGGTATGATTACTGTATGACCGCTGCATACGGTCGCTTTGAGTAGTCATTTGTATCCCTCCTATGTTGAATTTGTTAAACAATAGTATTTGGTGGATTGTGTTGAACTTTATCATTTTGGTTATTAAACTTATTTTTTGTTGTGTTTGTAATTTCGTATTGTGTTGAAACATTCTACACTATTTTTAATTTTATGAATTTTATCCTACGTACTTTGTATGTTTTTTTTGTATATTTCTTTTCTGAATTCCCCTCGGTAAATACGGTATTTGACGGTATTCCTCTACGGTAACAGTAAGTTCAACGGTACCGGTTTCCTTTTTTTTCTCGCTTCCCCCGGTATTCTTTTACGGTACGGGGGGTTACCAGTAAATTCGAAAGCTCGGAACGGTAACGGTAACGGTATTTCGATCCTTGGTATAAATGTCATTGAATAGAAGAGAACTAAAAATGGAATAATTTTCTAATTCCAATGGTAACAGAATATTTTGGTCATGTGAATAGAGGAGGAGGAACGAAATTTGCCTGCACCGTTCCAATTTTTTTTCTTCTAAAATGAATGTATTTTTTTTTATGTATTAAGGTAGAAGTTTTGTTTCAATTTGACCGTAATCCCGATCACTTTTAGAGCGGAATTTTTTTTTTTTTTTTTTTTATCTGTAATGAGATTTTCTAATTCGATTGCCCAAGTTTAACTTGGTACAACTATTATAACTATGGTTAAATTTTATAATGTGCAAAAAAATAAAAAATTGAAAAATGAAAGATAAATGAAAGACAAATTTAGAGGTATGTTTGTTTTTAAAAGGACAAGAGGAAGGAAAAAAAAAGTGTTTAAAAATATACGATAATGTTATAAAAATCTTCCACTGATTTTAAGTGATTGTGATAGTGTGTAATATAATCCTCACAAGTAAAATCCATTAAGTATCATAAAAAATTTATAAATCCCTAAAATTTAACTCCATAGTTTAAATTACATACAAATCCATAAATAAATATGTCATGTACCTCAATATTTCCTCATTTCTTTTCTTCATAGCTACAATGTTATATTGAAAAATTGTAAAATCATTGCTATCTTGAAGGTGTTAATAATTTTTCAAAATACTATGAATAGTTAAATGAGCATTAGGTGTATAAACAGCATAAAATGCACCAGTTTCATCATAAAAAAAAATTGAGAAATTGAAAAAAAAAATTATACCATTGCAAATCACAGCGAGTTATCGTAATGTCATCACTTCGTTGTCATATGATACAATTACATCATAATCACACCATCGAAAAAGTTGTAACATTAAAAATGTTGAGTTTCGACGAATCCATGTTCTCTCATTAATTCCATTAAGTTTATTTAAGTCTACCCTAATAGTTGAACTATTGATCCAACTTATGGTATCTCTAAATTTTGTAATGAACAAATAAAACATTTCATATCCGACTTCAACTGTGAGGTTAATTGATACGAGTCAATGAGTTGTAATGGATACAAGTGGACCTACTAAAAAACTTTCACATTATCCACTTAGCTTACTAAGTGGGCCTCTCAATAAATTTAAAGTCAAACAATTCAAAGAGTCTCTAAATAAGCTGATTGAACAAGTTAGCTCATTTGGTCCCAAAATTAATACAAATAAGATGCAAGAGAACCTAACAGCTTTTAGATTTTTTTTTTCGCTATAGGTTCATAAAAAAATACATATATTAAAGGGCAGTGTAGCAAAATAGCCAAAATGAAACTATGAAATTTGTTTTTAGCATACGTTTCACAACTTTTAGAGAAATAGCCAACAAGTTTATGTGTCAATAATTAAGGTCTGATTTGCCCTTATTTATTGACAAATTTTTCATTTTATCTCTCATACTTTTTTCCTACACTTTTTTTTTTTACATAAAAACTTTAAAAAACCATATCTATTTCATATGAACTCGAAATTGAGTGATTCCAAATCCTACGGATTCATGATGCCGAGATCTTCAAAAATAGATCCATTGTGTTTGATGAGAAATCATGTTTAATACCATAGATGTAGAAAAATCACGTTACTACCTTAAATATGGAAATAACTGAAATTGTTTGAAATTATCGACATAAATATAATTTTTCATCAAACACAATGGGTCTATTTTTTAAGATCTCGACGCCACGAATTTGTAGGATATGAAATCACTCAATTTCGAGTTCGTATGAGAAAGATACGAATTTTTGAAGTTTTTGATGCAAAAAAAAAATTATTTGAAAAAAAAAGAGAGAAAGTAACGAATTTGTTAATAAATAAGGGCAAATCAGACCTTAATTATTGCCACATATGCGATTTGGCTATATCCCTAAAAATTATCAAACATATACTAGATCCAAAATCACATGTTTAAAGTGGCCTAGTTAGTTACAAATCTCTATATTATACTACAAGTAGCAATAATAGGCAAATTATCTCTACATATAATTTTTTTTAGAATCTCCAAATTTAAAAGGGCGGATAATGTAACTTTGTCCATACGTGTTTTATATCAAATCAATTATTATATGTGATTATTAAGGAATTAGTTATAAAAATGTTAAAATGAGTAAGAAAAAATAAAATCAATATGCTTTGAAAATCTACAAGAACGAAATAATTTACCTGTGTTTTTTTATGAACAAAATATTATAATTAATACTTCTGACATTTTATGGCTTATTTCGTATTCGAGCTGTTCAATTCATAAAAAACGGGAAATTTGAACAAAAACTGTACCCACTTTAATTCATACCCCCTAGGATTAGGATTTAATGCAAATATAATTTTATTATGAATGAAAAAATCAACCATTTTTTCCGGTCTGGTCTCAATAAGGTCATGAAATTCTTTTTTTTTTTTATCTCGTATACTACATATAATGGATTTGCATGGACCCATACATGATTTTCTTTTAGTCTTTCTGGGATTAGGTCTTATCTTAGGCGGTATAGGAGTAGTATTACTTATCAACCCAATTTATTCCGCCTTTTCGTTGGGATTTGTTCTGGTTTCTATATCCCTATTATATATTCTATCAAATTCATTTTTTGTAGCTGCTGCACAACTCCTTATTTATGTCGGAGCTATAAATGTTTTAATCATTTTTGCTGTAATGTTTCTAAACGGTTCAGAATATTTCAAAGATTTTAATCTTTATACGGTAGGGAATGTTGACACTATTTTCTGCATGATGATAATTATTATATACCGAATCGTCCAATTTAAGTCCAAATATCATATTAATATGTCATAAATCATCACGAGGGCTGATAGCTAACTTTTATTGAGAATCAATAGTAAAACAAACGGTTGGCGAAAATAGAAAAAGGTAAGAGCGCGTGAGAGTGTCATTCAGGAGGTGACCAGACGGTGACTTTGTTGGCATGTGATGCTGAGCATTCAAACTTTCTACACCTTTATATGATGACCCCGCGAACCTCAAATAAATAAATGAATAAGAAAATATCTTGATTTGAGAGAGTTGAGAGAAAGATAGAGGCATTGCCGCATTGATAGCCTTTATTTATTTATTTAATTTTTTTTTTTTTAGCTTCAAAGAGGCATTGATAGTCTTGCCTACCCTACCTGAGTGAACGACAGTTGTGGATTGGACCTTATCCAATAGGATTTGTTGTCACCCACAGTATCTCCCTCACCTTCAACTCTTATAAACATCAACTCTCTCTAAAATAAAGTATTTACATACAAAAACTATTGTATAAGAGAAATTTCATTTTATAGACCTAAAATTTAACAAAATATCGGGATTAGACCTCACATTTTAAAATATCTGAAATTGGATTTTTGGACACATTTTGGACTAAAATACCCTTGATTCAAATAACTCATATTTTTCTCTCATTTTCAAATCATTTTCATCACAATTCTTTTCATCTTCGAATTGGTTGCGTTAGGATTATAATTTTCGGTTTTTTTTTTTTTTTTAGGAATTTGGGTATGTGTTCAGTTTCGATTTTGAGGGTTTCACATTGTATCTCATCGTACGACATCGTATCGCATCGTACGGCATCGTATCGCATCGTACGACATCGTACAGCATCGTACGACATCGTACGGCATCGTTCGATATCGTACATTATAATGTGTATGAATTTTATCGTACATTATAATTATAATGTATCGTATCGCATCGTACGGTATCGTACGATATCGTACATTATAATGTGTATGAATTTTATCGTACATTATAATTATAATGTATCGTATCGCATCGTACGGCATCGTACGACATCGTACGATGCCATACGATAATGTACGATGTTATACGATAAAATTCATATTTTTTGGATATTTTAAGCGGAAAAAGTCAAATTCACGTGAAATTTTGTCATTCTATGTTATCATAGCTCGTCGGATTCCATCATATCTCATTGAATTTAGTTATATCTCATCGGAATCGAGCGTTAAAGATCGAATGAAGGATTGAGAAGATATCTCAAGTAAAATGAGTATATTTGTTCAAAATGGTATTTATGTCCGAAATTGGGACAAAAGTCCATTTTTAGATATTTTTAAAGTGTGAGGTCTAATCCCGATATTTTGTTAAATTTTAGGTCTATAAAATGAAATTTCTCTTGTATAATATAACAAAACAAAATTGTTTAAATTATATATTAAATTAAAATATAAAAGATTAAACTCTACTGTCAGATACCTTAATTTAAGTATAAATAATGAAAAATACATAAATGAACTCCCTATATTATTAATTACATTCTCACACTGATTTATCTGGGTTTTTTTTTTGGAAAAATTGTACAAAATAGTCATTTGAAACTTATTCATTAGCAAAAGATTCAAAGTTTTAACTTTACAACAAAGTAGTCAAATTTACGTTTTCAAAATTTTTTAGATTAAATTTTTTGACGATTATTATAAGCGATTTATCACGTTCAAAAAAATTAATCTTGGCGTCAATTTTTTTGTTTTGAAACCAGATTGCTGAACATTTTGGTTATTTCACTAAATTAAGATAAACCTTGACTATTTTACAAATTCATAACTTTAAATTGACTATTTAGCTACATCACCTTTTTTTTTTTGGAAAATGACACTTATATATTTTGTGTTTGAGTGAAGTATCGAGTTTAACTTTTGATTTTTAAAAATATCAAGTTTGTACCCTAAGTTTAATTAAAATGAAAAAAATTATATCCTAAAATAAATAACAGTGACACGAATATTCATTTCATTGATTTTTTTTATTTATTAATGTTGACTCCGATATGAGAAATCGAACTAAACCCCAAACCAGTGTCCCAACCTTCAAATTCCCAATTTTGAAATAAAAAACACCTTAAATCGAAATAGACTTATATAACTCATACATCCCAAAAGATGGTTTCCTTATGTGTCCGAACTGCAACTCTTAATCTTGAATTTGACGCTCGAATAATGATTTTGATGGCTATCGACTGTCGATTTTTACTCATTTCCTATGCATGTATTCTCCATGACTCAGTGACTGTTTCTTGTTTTTTTTGTTTTTAAATAAATTATATATAGGGCTCGAATTGAATAAAGATAAAATGGAATTTACATATAAATATTATAGTCAACATCAGTGAAAAATCAATGAAATGAAGATTCGTGACACTGTTATCTATTTTATGGTATAATTTCGTTATTTTAGTTAAACAGATGGTACAAACTCGACATTTTTTAAAATCAAAAGTTAAACTCGGTATTTCACTAAAACACAAGATATTATATTTTCCCCTTTTTCGTCTCATTTCATGAGATACATCATAACAATGTGTTATAAAATTTATTAAAATTAACTTTGAATATATTGCATGATTGCAATATATTATATTGTATATATATGGACGGAAATAGAAGAAGTAGTTTTGGTAGCGTTTGTTTATCAACTCAAAAACTGTTTTTGAGTTTTCAAGAAGTGAAAATAGGAAACAAAACTGGAAAATGTGTTTGGTAAGGTGTTTTCGGAAAAAAATTTCAAAAAATTTTGAAGTTGTTTTGGAAAAAAGTAAAGAAAACTGAAAACAAATAAAATGTGTTTTTGAAAAAAAAAATTCTTCTCTTCTCTCATCTTTCTCTTTTCATTATTTCAAAAACAAAAATGAAAACTATATACCAAACACTTTTTTTCAGTTTTTTCACTTTCTCAAAAACAAAAATGAAAACTGTACCAAACAGCTTTTTGAAAACAACTGCAAAATAATTTTTCAGTACAACTACAAAAATTAGAAAATAGAAAACAAAAACTTTTTGAGTTAACTATATATATATACAGCTCATGTACAAACTTATGGTTTTTTTTTTCATTTTTTAATAAAAAAATAGAAAAAGGCAGTTTTTGTCAAAAATATCATTGGTTTCTCATCCAAACTTTGCTTGTCCGTTGAAAGTAACTCAAACATAAACTTTTTAATTCCCTCGGCTTGTTAGTTGTTAGTTGTTACAAGAAGAAAAAAAAGTTTTTGAAAATGTAAACGCAATATATATATATATATATATATATATATATATAAAAATACAAAAAATGTACAAGTCTTGCTTTAGCCGTAGTTAAAACTTAAAACCTTTATCATGGGCTTTAAGCTTCAAGCAGAACTCTATATAAGCTGCTTAACTCTGTCCTTCCTCTCGTAGAATACTTTCTATATTTGGAACCAAGCACGTACGTTCCGGTTATCTTTTAAGTATCTTGATATTTAAGTGATACAGGTTAGTATCTTGATATTTAAGTGATAATAAAAACATCCCATAGAATGAAAAAAAAGTACTAAAAAAGTTATGATATGTCATAGGACGGGGTTTGCATGACCTTAACTTTCTCGTTCTCCAAACCCATTGGAATAAAGGCCAAATTTTATTGGATAAATAATGGTCTTTACATAGCCCAATAATTAATAATTTATTTATACTTATCCATGCACTTATATCAAAATGACATTAAGAATGTTGGAAAGGAAGGTTGGTCATTATTGTAGGTATAAAATAATATCGCGTGATTGATTAATTATCTCTTTTAAGTTCTTTTGTAATGTTTGGATAGGATAATTTGAATAAAATAATGGGGGGTCTCTTCCTCTTTGTCCGGGTCCTACTTGGGATCATAAAATCTTAAAAGGAAAGTACACGAGGCTGTTTCAAGACAAAAATTATCCAAATATCTTTCACCGGCCTATTGTCCTGACTCCTGCCTAATTTTCGTCCACAGATTTGGATATTTCCCAAAGCACAAGAGAAATTTCATTTATTAGGCTTAATAAGCGATTAAATATCAAGATTAGATCATAATGTTTAAAAATATCTAAATATGGACTTTTGACCTAAAATCGGACAAAATACCCTTGATTCAAAAAACTCATATTTTTCTCTCATTTTCAAATGATTTTCATCACAATTCTTTTTCATGTTCGAATTGGTTGCGCTAGGATTAAAATTTTCGTACAACATCGTATCTGAAATACAATGTGAAACCCTCAAAATCGAAACTGAACACATACGATATCGTACGATGTCGTACGATGCGATACGATGCCGTACGATGAGATACAATGTGAAACCCTCAAAATCGAAACTGAACACATACGATGCTACGATGTCGTACGATGCTGTACGATGAGATACGATGCCGTACGATGAAATACAATGTGAAACCCTCAAAATCGAAACTGAACACATACGATATCGTGCGATGCTGTACGATGTCGTACGATGCGATACGATGCCGTAATTCTAATCCTAGTGCAACCAATTCGAACATGAAAAAGAATTGTGATGAAAATCATTTGAAAATGAGAGAAAAATATGAGTTTTTTGAATCAAGGGTATTTTTGTCCGATTTTGGGCCAAAAGTCCATATTCATATATTTTTAAACATTAGGGTCTAATCTTGATATTTAATGGTTTATTAAGCCCAATTAATGAAATTTCTCAAGCACAATGGGGAAACTTAAATCCTTTTTAAATATCAGTAGTCTTTGATAAATATATACAGATGCAGTAATTACATTAATATTTTGAAAATAACATATTTATCAAGTAAAATTTGGCTATCTAAAAAAAAATTAATACCATAAAATCCATGCATATATAAGCCAATCTTATATAAAAAAAATTACAATTATTATTAATTAAATAAGAAGCATGCGAGTTGCAGCAAAAATTATTTTTCAACAATTTTTAAATATTACAATCTAAAAAAATGTAATTATAGATTAAATATACATCATATTTAATAAATTCTTATCTACTGAAACAAAGTATGAAACTTTTATTATAACTTATAATTTTTTATTGGGAGATGCGACTATATAGCCATTTTAAAGTTTGAGTTTAATAGCTCAACTTTTCAAAGTTAAGGCAAAATAGCCAAAAATTGACAAAACTCCCAAAATATCATTATACAGCAAATACTCAGGATTACCCAAAGAATACAATCGATGAAAAAAACCCCTAAAAATAGCTCTCGATCGATATTGGAGATCGTCGCCGTCATCGCCGTCGTCATCTCTGTCGGTCGTCGTCGTCATCGTTGCCCTCGTCTTCGTCGATCTCCGTCGCTATCGCCGTCCTCGTCTTCGCAATTCTGTCTTCGTCGATGAGTACAAATTGCCTTACTCATCGCCAATAGCTCATGATCTCGTTCCGTCTCGTCGTCATCATCATTATCATTATCGATTTCTTTGTATCAGCCGCAAAGCAGGCTGTTCATGTTCGATCGCCGTCGGAGATCGAAAGTCGGAGATCGTCGTCGAGTCACAGTAGATTAAAATTTTTGAAAGCAAGATTAAATTTTTTGACATCTTGTTCTTCTTCCTTTTCTTCTTCTGATTTATCATACAGTGGTTTAAATTTTTTGAAAGCAGGATTAAATTTTTTGACATCTTCTTCTTCCTTTTCTATTTTTGGTTTATCGAAGAGTGGATTATATTTTTCGAAAGCAGGATTAAATTTTTTGAAATAATTAAGGGTATATTAGTATTTTTACATTATAAGTGGCTATTTTGCATCAACTTGTGAAATCTTTGTTATTTTGCTAAACACTAAGTTTGAAATGGCTATTTCATACAAAAAGTCCTTTTTATTTGTCTTAACATAAAGTAAAAGTTAACTCGTTTTAAGAGAATATTACGAAAGACGGCAATACTATTCCGAAGCATGTATTTTTACGATTATTAAGTAATCCTACCAATAATGAAATATGAATTAAAAATATGATTTGTTTATAATCGTAAATGTTGATTCGTTTTCGAGTCTAGACAATCACGAGAAAACAAAAATGAAAAAGTTTTTATGTTGTTTTATATTTTAGATGTGGATCTCAAGAAATTGCCGTATACAATAATACACTCAGATAAAATAAATATACAAAATTAAATGGAAAAAAGTTCGATTTTACTAATAGTACGGTCTCAATCACACAAGCCGAGCTCAACAATTCGAGTGATGATTGTCGAGCTCAAAGAGTAGAATTGAAGAAAGAGATAGAAAGTAATAATTGCGATAATAAGAAGAAAAAAAAGCAGGTGCATTCCTTCACGGAAGAAATAAATTTATACAACGTCGAGATGTGCTATTTTCGGAGACACGTGCTATCCTTCGTCCTTCATTGCCTCTCATTCCGCCACATCGCTCTACTCGATTGAATCGGTTTGGTGGAAGTCGTCAACACTCTGGATTCTAAGGCGAGATCGCATCTCCTCGCTGACTTCAACTTCTTGGTAATTCCTGAAGAAGGTAGACTGAATTCACGATGGAATATGAGACGGGCCGTGTTTGATAAGTGTTTACAACAACAAACCATCAAACGAAAAAGACGTTGTCGTTTGGATACTTATGAGTTGTTTAATTTGAATGGGCTTTGTAAATTATTGAGCTTAACGGCCCAGTAACATTGGATTGATGATGATCGAATTCTACACCCATAATTAGTCCATTCAATATGAGCTTGACGGCCCAATAACATTTGATTGATGAGGGTTGAACTCTACACCCGCAATTAGTCCCCTAGTGCATTTAATATTTGAAGAATATTAAACGGACTAAAAGAAATAGGTTGAGTACGTCCAAAATTTTGGCGCGAATCGAATATTTGAAAATGTTTGCTTATGCATGTGTTACACGTGTCATTTCTCCACAGTGCCACGATTTCGAAGTTGAATCGTCTTCGTGCGTTTGTTGAGATTTTTCACGCGGATACAAGATAGAGTATTCAATTTGATGATTAATGATGAGTTTTTCTTGGATGTGGGTTTTTAACCTCCCCTTATATAAAGATTTCAAGGGTCACATCTAATCATTTATTATATTTACAACGTGCGAGTGAAATTTCATGGTAACTTCTCTCACTCTTATTTCTTTCGTTTCGTCCTTGTTATTTTCTCTATAGCGAGTTCAAAGTTTTCTCTATAGCAAGTGAAATTTCATGGTAACTTCTCTCACTCTTATTTCTTTCGTTTCGTCCTTGAAATTTCAGGGTCCGGGAGGAAGCATGGCCTGGTCTGGGAAGAGGCATGGTCGGGTGGAGGAACGGCCGGGTCTGGGAGGCATGGTCGGGTCCCAGAAGAAGCATGGTCGTGTCCGGGAGGAGGCATGGCCGGGTCCAAGAGGCATGGTCGGGCCTGGGTGGAGGCATGGTTGGAGGCGTGCTCTGCCTTTTGGTCTGGGCTCCTGTGTGTTGTCAATGGTGCTCACAAGAAGAGTTGTAGTCTTTACTTATGTACATTTGATGTAATAAAGTCTCACGAATACTCTTGCTTGTAACTGCTTATTTATTAATAAAAGTTGAAACATTCATTCATTCTTCCTTGTCTGTTTGAAGCTTTATGATAAAACCTTAGTCTTTAGTCCATAAACAAACATAACAACATATGAAGAGACAAATGTAGATTTTGTCACGACCCGCGAGCGACAGCTCGCCCACGAACCGCGACTGATCAACTCAAATATGTACATAACTCATAATATAAACACATAAATTAAACATGATATCTCATAAGATTATATAATAAAATAGTTTGCGAATCATAGTAGGAATAGTTAAACTAGAAGCTAAGTCAAAACAAGAACGAGACAAGTTTTACGAAAATTGTCTAAATGGTATTTTTGTCTTTTTGGACATAGGACGAAATGAATGTCAATAAATTTTTTTTTGACATTGTCATATGACGACAAATGAAATTTAAATCCCACGGGCAACTTAAAGAATTTGGGCCTTGAGGATTTATTTCATTTCATGGAATTTTATGTGAAAATTCTTAATGGGTTTTTCTTATATTGTCATGGACAAATAAAGAAACATCTAGAAGCATGTTCTAGACTCAAAATTTCGTGCATACCATAGAGAGAAAGAGGAAATTATTTTGTGCATTGATGTATGGAGATACTTGCCAAAAGAAAAAGAAGAAACAAATTTCCTCTAGAAGGAAAGCTAATTTCGGCCAATTAAGGAGCAAACAAATGAGGAAACAAATCCAAGGTGTCATGACTATCATCTTGGACGTGCAACATAGTGGGAAAAGAGGAAATAAACATTTTATCATGAATATGTGATATTCTATAGAAAAGAGGAAACTACCTTTTGAAGGTAATCATCCTCCTATAAATATCCCACCTCATTCTCATTGTTTCTCATGCCACATAAGTTAGAGATTGAGAGCTTCTCTCTCTAGACAATGTGGCCGCCCATCCTCTCTCACTCTAAGTTCTTTTCGCTTTTGTTTTGGCACCTAAGTCCACATTTGACCTAGTGTTTTAGCTCTTCGACTCTAAGACTTGTTCTTGAGTCGTCGCGTTTAAAAGTGCCCACTTACTAATTCCTTTATTTCTCGAGTGATTCTTGTGATAGAAACTTTCGTGGTAGCTCGAGTTCCCGAGGAAAGAAGAGAGACGTGCTGCGAGGGGAGACGAACGTTGCAACCTTCCAAAGGCTTCTCAACGTTCAAGCTTCTAAAAAGTTTAGTAAATTTATAATGTTCATTTATAGTTTTTATTTACATGTACTTGCTCTTTGTCTAGGTTAATAAAATCGTTTTACTCGTTTTAAAGAAAATTTTTAAATTCCGCCGCTTGCTCGAAGCGTTAAACTTTTTCTTAACCCTAGATCAATTCCAACAGAGCTCGCGATGCGCGACCTTCACCCATTGCTTCGAGTACTCGGCGCATGGACCGGCATGGCCCGCTAAGCACAAGTCATTGACTTGTGAGTACCACCGACACAAAATTAAAGTTTGGGTACTCTGCATCTAGCAGCGTACATGTTAAACTTATATACGGAAGAGCGTAACATGATAAACCCCGAAAGAACTTATTGTTTCCGTTTGAAGCTCGTTAAGTGTTTTAAGCTGAAAGCTCGAAATGTGACTTTCGAACTCTCTACTCCCGATTGAATTCGAGAGTCTATCGCTCTTCCGTCCTCTCGATTCTAACCTACTTCCTAGAGTTAGAAGAGAAGTCTAACTATACACATAGAAAACGTGGCTGGTTCAAGTTAGCGTTTGAACCTAACGGGCGTACCCGAACTAAGTTTTCAAGCAAGAGTGGCCAAAGCCTTAACTTTTAAGTTTATTCATTTTAGGGCTTTCACCTACTTTTGTTTACTAGCAAATAAATGCACAAACAAACATGGTTATTCCCTTGGTAAGTAGTTGACTTATGTCTCCACACTTACCTCTATCTCCAACTCTTGCTGCTTGTTGGTCTCAACGCTTTCCTTTGCGCGACTACTAAAGCTAACAGAGGAACAACCTGCAAAGGTTTGAGCGGAGTAAGATGCGTTATCATACTTGCTAATCAATGGATCATTGAAGAGACTCCGACTCGTAACGCTAGAGGAACTGTATTCTAGGTTGTGCTCAATAACTTAACTTATCATTTATTTATATAATTTGGTTCCCCGATCGAGAATCTGAAAATCTCGTACCGTAAAACACGATACGCAAAATAAATTCCTTAACCAAACAATTGCAGACATCATATAAGGAATTTATCGACTTTACACAGATTCCAGACTTATAATACGAGTATATCTCTACAACGTGAAAATCGCAACTTCAACAATATCCAGTTTAACCTTTTTCGAATGAGTTCGGGGTTTCCAAATTATATACGAACGATAAACCGAAATTACAAGATTAAAATATGAGCACAATGGCGAACACAAAAGTCATAAACTCTACGATAGTGCACTAGACACGTGACGATCGAACATAAACTCATGAGTTTATATACCGATTTCTTCTTCCTCGTCTTTCACCAGCCTCGTCGAGTTGGAAAGTGTCGACACTCGTTCGCTGACTCTCGGTCTTCTACAACCACGCTGCGAGTCAAACAATACACAAACAATTCAGAATTACGCACCCAAAACAAGTCACACGGCCAAGTAACACACGGCCCACAAATCACACGGCCACAACAACTTCATGAACAAAATTCATCAAAAATCCAAAATCAAACCAATTCACAACTTAAACAAGCACCTAAACGAGCTTAAAACCATATCCAAACCACGAAAACAAGCTGGGAGAAGGAAGCCCCAAATCACTCATCAACCCTAATTTCCTTTTCAATTTCGTCCAAAAATTCAAACCACAACCAAGAAATTCGACCAAAAATGATCTCATATCAACAATTTGAGTACCACAAATCCAAACCCGAGCTCAATGAACAATCAACCTAAACCAATATCAATAAACGCTCAATAGCAGAAACCCCAAATTCAAATCCAATTCTCAGCCAAATCAAACAATTCCAAGATTAAAACATCAACGAGGGGAACCAAACCTGTGCTCAGCTCGTCTTCGAGGATGGAGCGGCCTCGTCGCGAGCGTCAGGCTCAACTAAGGCGCGCGGCTCAGGTCGGGTGTGCGTGGGTTCGCCGAGGCTCGGAGCTTGCCGGGACTCGCGCTGGGTCGGAGGTACGCGTCGGGTGAGCGCGGCCCAGAGAGAACCAGGCGAGGGGAAGAGAGCGAGCGGTGGCGGCGGCTGGTCGCGCGAATCAGTGGAGGCGCGCGCGCGAGGTCGGTGCTCGGCGCTCGCGCAGAAGAGAGGAGGAGCTCGGCGCTCGCACGGTCGGGGTCTCGACGCTCGCGCGGTCGGGACCCTCTGTGCTCGCGCGGAGAAGAGAAGAGAGAGTGAGAAATATTCAGTGATGGAAAGAGAGAGAGGCGGTGATGGAGGGTGAAAGAGAGAGAGAGAGAAGCGGTGAGGAAGGGATGAAAAGAAGAAGATTTTTTTTCCACAAAATTTGTATAGGCCCAATGTTTTAAAATTACCATCTTTGGCCCACAATTAAAATCTACTTCATCCTGGTCTTCCAACTTTTGTTACAATTAAATCCTTTTTCACATAATTATATAATTAAATCCGTAACCGACCGGAACTTAATTAAATAATTAAACCGACAATTTTCTCATTCACTCTCGATTAATTCAAATATATTTAAGCTTTCTCGGAAATAATTCTCGTCCTTGAGAATTTATTTCTTAAATTAAATTCCGGAATATTTATTCGGAAAATAATTTATCATTCGAGACGAACTCGAAAAATTCTTTATTTATTCTGATATTTTCTATTACTTTAAAATAATTTAAATTAACTCGATAAACTTGTACGTCCATCATTCACTCAATAATATAATTGTAACAAACGGAAACTCGTTTATTCAACGTGAATTTACAAGTCAAGAGATTCGAAAAGTTTATCCTTTACAGATTTGCATGAACAAACTCTTCATGGTTTGCTTAAAGTTAATCCTTTGGTAAAAACCTAATATCTGTTGCTCAACTTTTCGAGCAAGATTATTGTTTAAAGTTAATAAAGAATGGAATTCGTATTTCTTTTTCAAATTCTTTTGTCACTGATGCATGCATGAAGAATGGTCTTTTTTACATCTATCCCACGCAACCTTCTCTTTTAGACACTGAATTAGATATAGATTTAGTTAGGGAGCCCAAAAGGATCAAACTATCTGATCTTTCCTATCTAACAAACTCAACATATCTCAGGCACTTAAGACTTGGTTATATCAGTCTAGACAGGATTAAGAGACTTGTGAGGGACGGTCCACTCCAAGCCTCTGCAATAGGTTCACTACCTACTTGTGAATCTTACATAGAAGGAAAAATGACTAAGCGACCTTTCTCCGATAAGGGTCGAAGAGCCACTGAGTTGCTGGAACTAGTACATTCTGATGTATGTGGTCCGCTTAGTCAACATGCACGTGGAGGATACGAATACTTCGTTACCTTCACTGATGATTACTCAAGATACGGTTTTGTCTACTTGCTCAAACACAAATCCGAGACCTTTAACGTATTTACGGTCTTTAGGGCTTTAATGGGAAAGCAAACTGGCAAAGTGATCAAAACCCTTCGATCTGATCGATGAGGTGAGTATATGTCTGGAGAGTTCGATGACTTTCTTAAAGAAGAAGGTATCGCTTCTCAGCTTACCGCATCGGGCACACCTCAACAAAACGGAGTGTCAGAGAGAAGAAACCGAACTCTTATGGAGATGGTTAGATCAATGATGAGTTACTCGTCACTCCCTCTTTCCTTTTGGGGATATGCCCTCAAAACAACCGCTTACATTCTGAACCAAGTTCCGTCTAAAACGGTTCCTGGTACTCCTTATGAACGAACGACTGGCTGTAAAGTAAATCTTGGCCGCATCAAAATTTGGGGTAGCCCTGCACACGTGTTGAGGTAAAAGTCTAGCAAGTTGGCTAGTAGGTCAGAATTGTGTATGTTCGTTGGATATCCAAAGAAAACCAAATGTTTCACATTCTATAGTCCCGAGGACGACAAGACTTTCGTTAGCACGAACGCTCGTTTCCTTGAGGAGGACTTTATGAAAGATGTAAAACCTAGAAGCAAAATTGTGCTTGAAGAAAACTTGGGTGAGGAAGCTTCTACGTCATCTGTAAGAATGTTCTTACCCCAACTGAAACACAACCTAACTGTAAAGAGCTTCGGCTTGGAGCAGTCAATAGATGAGCCGTGTGTTTACAAGCATCTAGGTCATGGAATATTAGATTCGATGAAACTGTAAAGAGCTTCGGCTTTGAGCAGTCAATAGATGAGCCGTGTGTTTACAAGTGAATACACGAAGGTGAATTTGTGTTTCTGGTACTATATGTCGATGATATATTACTCATAGGTAATGATGTGGGTAAATTATCTGAGGTTAAGGTCTGTCTGGCAAAGCAATTCGATATGAAGGATCTAGGAGATGCTGTGTACATTCTGGGGATCAAAATCTTTCGAGATAGGAAAAACCGAAATTTGTCGCTCTCTCAAGCATCTTATATTGATAAGGTGATGGATCGCTTCTCGATGCAAGACTCCAAGAAGGGCCAAACACTCTTTAGGCATGGAGTCTCACTCTCTAAGGACCAGTCTCCCAAGACTGCACAAGAGATTGAAGACATGAGAAAAATTCCTTACGCCTCAGCTGTAGGAAAACTAATGTATGCTATGCTTTGCACTAGACCTGATATCTGCTTCGCAGTTGGCGTAGTTAGCCGTTTTCAATCCAACCATGAATCCGAGTGTTGGAATTGATCTAGGGTTAAGAAAAGATTTAACGCTTCGAGCAAGCGGCGAAATTTAAATTTTTTTATTTAAAACAAGTAAAACGTTTTTACTAACCTAGACAAAGAGCAAGTACATATAAATTATAACTATTAATGAGTATTAAATGTTTACTAACCTTTGAGAAGCTTGAACGTTGAGAAGCCTTAGGAAGGTTGAAACGTTCGTCTCCCATTGCAGCACGTCTCTCTTCTTTCCTCAGGAACTCGAGCAACCACGAAAGTTTCTATCGCAATAATCACTCGAGAAAGAAAGGGATTAGTGTGTGGGCACTGTTAAACACGACGAATCAAGAACAAGTCTCAAAGTTGAAGAGCTAAAACACTAGGTCAAATGTGGACCTAGGTTCCAAAACAAAAACGAAAGAAAACTAGAGAGAGAGAGGGAGAGGGGCGGCCACCACAAGGTCTAGAGAGAGAAGCTCTCAATCTCTAACTTATGTGGAATGAATGAAATGAGAAGAATGAGGGTCCTATTTATAGGAGAAGGATTGGCCTTGGAAAGAAGTAGTTTCCTCTTTTTTTTTCCAAGCATTCATGAGCAATCCTTTATTGCCCATTCCTTCCTCATTCACACGGCCAAGACTTGCTTCTCGAAGTCTTGGATTTGTTTCCTTTTTTGTCTAGCTTCCTTGTTGGCCGAATTCTCCCTTTCCTCATAGAGGAAATTTGTTTCCTCTTTTTTCTTTTGGCAACTATCTTCATACATTAATGCACAAAATAATCTCTCTTTTTTCTTTGGGTTGGGTGGCCAAGACATCTAGAATGGGCTTCTAGATGCTTCTTCATTTGTTCATGACAACATAAGAAAAAACCCATTAAGAATTTTCAAGTAAAATTCTATGAAATGAAATTAATCCACAAGGCCCAATAAACTTGTTATGGCCGAGTGATAATATGTCATCATATGACAATGTCAAAAAATGTATTGACATTCATTTCATCCTATGTCCAAAAAGACAAAAATACCCTTTTGACAATTTTCGTAAAACTTGTCTCGTTCTTGTTTTGACTTAGCTTCTATTTTAACTATTCCTACTCGATATGATTTGTGATAGTGACCTCATGGATCCAAATGAACAAAGCTTGAGCTAAAATACTTGGACTCAAAAGTTCACAAACCTTTTCCAAGTTTAGCTTACTGTCAACTGACTCCACTAAAGAGTTGACACTGAAAATCTCTCGGTTCAAATGAATTTATTTTCTACTCAACAATTCAACTAAATTGTGATGAGTGGATCCACTGAATATTATCTAAGTTTACCCTTCATGAATATCATCAGCTAGTCGGTATTTACAAAATTACCATTTTACCCTTCTATCTGTTATTTCCTCAACTCCTTTGTCGCTTGTGAATAAGTTAGAAACAATGTATTGACGAGGAGCTAACAAGTCACATTGTTTCATCCAAAAGAGTCATGGCTCAATTTGGACACTGGCCAGTTCATTTATTCACATTCCAAGGAACAAAGCATGAGGTGATATACATTGCATTTCAGCAATCTTGTACATGAATTCCTTATCTACGAGATCTTCACAAAGTTACTCATGACATCTTCGTAACTTAGTACTTCACCAATAGGTCCTATTAAGAATCACATAGTGAATATGAACTCTGACCTTTTCAAATGAGAATACGTAAGCTATGAAATGACATCTCATTTCAGGATTCAGGTAAGCATGATGCAATTCATACGTAGTGACTCCGAGACATAAGAGGTTAAATGGTTTGTTCTTATCTTGTCTCTAGAAGTGCACTGGTCAATTCAGTACCTTCGGAAGATACGTAGAAGAACTATAGAGTCTCCAACTCTCAATGTCCCATAACCAGACATCATTGATTCTCCTAACAATCGTACTGAGATCAATAGTCCTTTGATCCTTAGATTACGAATATATTGTTTTAAGCAAACCATGAAAAGTTTGTTCATGCAAATCTATATTTGTCTCTTCATATGTTGTTAGGTTTGTTTATGGACTAAAGACTAAGGTTTTATCATAAAGCTTCAGACAAGGAAGGATGAATGAACGTTTCAACTTTTATTAATAAATAAGCAATTTCAAGCAAGAGTCTTCGTGAGACTTTATTAAATCAAATGTACATAAGTAAATATTACAACTCTTCTTGTGGGCACCATTGACAACAATCTCCCACTTGACTCAAAGAAGATGTGTGTAGTCCTTCATGCCTAATCCATCTCGATGTTGGTCGAAGACCTTGTTCGCTAGGGCCTTGGTGAATGGATCTGCCAGTGTTGGGAATATTACCCACTTGAAGATAATGAGAAAATGATTACTAAATTCGATAATAAGATTACTTTATTAGCATTATATGATTAGTGGGTTGATTTCTAAACAATTAGAATCAATAACAACTATCTTCCATAGCCTTCGTATTAAACTGAGTCACGTGCTGGGCACCTGAGTTCGGGCGGTGAGCTAAAACGTGGTCGATGACTGATATACGCCTGGAAAGCTATATCTAAAGTCATATATGTGGAACACATAGGTGAAGGCTGTGGGAGCATTCTACACTTGTGGTAAGTGTACGACTTGGACAGGTCTTGGTTGTAGATGTGTCGTTTAAGGACCGTTACGACACACTAACCGAGGCCGCTATGATGGTCACAATAAGACTTGATTTGAATCCTGAAGTGATCATGGACACTGGGTCATGTTACTGAGCTCTTTGACTCATTCGCTAAAAGGCTATCCATGCTAATCACAACTTATGTCTTGGGAGTCTCTAAGAGCATGATTCGAGTGGGAAGTGATTTACAGATACGGAATCCAGCGTTCCTGAAAGAAGGTTAATGTTTACTCACCTAAGGGTTGATTCCAAAACCGATAGATTGCTAGCACTTTCGAAGAAAGTAACGTTCGAAAGAATCTTTCGCTGGGGAAGCAACAATGCTTAGGGCTGATATGTATCAAGAGAAGTATAACGGAAAAATTAACTTCTCTTGACACGGGTTGAACCTGGAGGATCTTGATCACGAACTGACTATATCAGTGGACACTCGTCACGATGAATAAATATAATTCTAGTATTAAAGGAGAGTTCATTTTTGGCTTATAAAGTGGAGTATTTGACCAAGATTAGACGAATCGATGGAAAAAGGGAAATGACTATTTCGTCTTTTTCATCGGATTTGTTAAGCTTCTATTACTAGGTCCATAGTCCCCGATTCGGCTCTGATAAAGGCGGATAATAACTTTCGTATAATAATGTTTATACTTATTAATCTCACTTGCTGTAATTGTGATTGACAGTATTAATTCTGGAAAACGGGTATTCGCAGAATTAAATAAATATTTATGGTAGAATTGTTTATTTATTGTTGGATCAAGTAAATAATCAATTATTAATTATTTTTTTGTTGTTGGACCAAGTAAATAAATAATTGATTGAGTTTTAATCAATTGGGCCTTGCACAAAATATGAAAATCGGATTTGGGAATTTTGGCATGGGAGTTGCGCAAATTTGCCTTGGCCGTGTGCCTAAAATCCAACTTTTATGATATTGGTATTTACCAATATTTTCTCTTTAGTTGTTTAAATAAAGGAGATAGAATAATATAAGATATTGTCTTTTATTCTCTCCTTATTTAAAGGAAAGTATTTAGGAGAATATATGAGAATATATTTAAAGGGAAATAATATATTCTCCTTTATTATCTCACTAAATAAAATATTCTCTCTTTAAATAGAGAATAATATCTCATAGATATTGATCTGATGGATGAGAGAAAAAGTAGGATTCACTTGTTGAGATCCAAGGGCCTAGATTAAATCCTCTAGTGTGAACACAATAAAGGGAAATAATATATTTTGGAAGGTTCCATGAATATCTCCTTTTACTACTATAAATAGGGGTTCATGAGAAGGCAAAAATAAGAAGGATTTTTGACCTAATAATTTCGTGGCTCTCCCTCTTGGCCGTGCAAAATTTTCTGCCTCTCCCCCTCGGAAATTCGTTTCCATTCTTAGTAAAATAAGAGCGAGATTTGAAACACCACGTTTCTCATCTAGTGAGATAAAGACTGTGCCCACTCATCTTTCTTATTCGTCTCGGAGATTACGTTTCGGAAGACTAATGTGTCATCCTCGAGTCCTTCATCAAGAAGACGCAAGGAGTACGCGATTGGTTTAGGAGCGTTCTGTAGCTGAACCGAAAATCAATGTAAGTATTCGTTTTTTTTCTTTAAATCGGTTGCTTGATAAATATGCTCTCGTGAATTAAATTAATTAAACATAACTAGATCTTGTTAATTATAACCATAATTTAATTAGCTTATGATCAGCGTAATTAATTATTTTTCCGCATTAATATGGTTATATGGTAGAATCATCTCCAACGAGTGGTATCAGAACGATTGTTCGTGTCTGATACGTGCTTGATTCACCAACAAGTGGTATCAGAGCTAGATGTTATGATTAATTAATCGATTCGTTCTTGTAATTAATTTAAATATGGTTTGAATGAAATTATATGAGGATGTGAATTTCATGCAATTCAATATATGATATGTGGATTGTGATTCGTGGTTTGATCGTAGAATATTTGATTCTCGCTTTTCTAGATTTTTTTTGTAAACCCGAAATTCAAAGGGTATAGGCTTTATGTAATTATTATTATTATTGTTGTAATCCGATGGTGCGACATTCTTGATCACGACGATCGGCAAGAGACGGACACACAACGAAGAAGCATGACGGATGAAGAAAGCCTCCACGACTACGCCACAAGAAAACTTGTCACAAAATTTTGTGACAAGTCTCGGCCGTGCTCTTCGTGCCGGGCCGCGCCCTCGTGGCGGCAGCGGTTCGCGGTGCAGCCTCAAGTCTAATCTTGACCTAGGTCAAGATTAGAGGATTCGTCCGGGCCTCAGCCCGGAAACCCTAGTGGGCCCACGGGCTCACTCATTAAAAAAAAATTACCGAAAAAAAAATAAGTTTTTAAATGTTTTATTTAATTAATTGTATGGGCTGAGCCCTAATGATTTTTATTTAGAACATTACAAAATAAATGATTATGATATCGATTTATTTTAAATGGGACATTAGAATGAGCTCTTACTTAATTAATTTTTTCGATAAAAATAAAAAAAAATTAGAAAAATTAAATAATTTGATATTGATTTATTTTTCTAAGGAACATAAGAATAGGCCCAATTGAATCCATGGGCCAATATTATTGGGCTCATCTTGATTTACTTTATAGAATCAAATAGGAAACGATCAATCTGAATCAAACCATTCTTGCATGCTCTTGCTTGTTTATTAATTACTATGCCATGCTTGTATGCTATAACTTAGATCATGTATCGTATGTTAATGGTTGTCATGGGCTTTCATTCATTAAAATTGTCTAATTGGATTAGGATAGTTAATTAATGAATGAGTTGAACGGATCGGAGAGCTCTGTCACCAAGCCGATAAGAGGCTAAGCTGAGAGGTACTTAAGAAGACCTAGTGTCTCACCTTCTCTACTGGGAGCTTTTCCGTGATGGAATACTATTAGGATAATCAAGACTAGATGTCACGAATTCCTAATAACTAAGCTATATCGAAACATCTGTTTTTAAGGGTAGCTTAAAAACACTCGAGTCTTTAATATGACTTAGTTAACTCGAGTGGATCACCTAGATTAAAGTTAATGCTAGAAAAATTAAAATACTGAAAGTATATTGAGTCGTAAGGTCTCCAACATTGACACAACACCGTGAGGATGAAAGATCCCCTCGTGACCGGCGGTTTTCTAAACATGGTGGTCAGTTCCATTCGGAAGGGCTTTTCTGATTCCAATACCAAGGTTGTGTCTCTGACGATAGGTGGGAGGGTTGATCTCTGCGTGTACTAGTTACGCTAGTGCGTATGAGCTAGATTTCTTTCACTGAAATGTTGGGTTGACTCATGCATGAACCAATCGGTGGTTGCTCATGTGGCCAAAGATTCCTATAAAATTGGTAGTTAGTGAGCATAGTTATGAAGGTGCATGTACTATGATTGCTCACTAATCTGAGATGATTCTCATTTTCACTAGGTGCACTCCGTTACGTCACCAGAGTGAAACGGACTGTGGCTATTAGTCGAATTACCTTGGAATATAAAAACTGGGTTCTTTTGATTAGTATTTTATCCCGTGCATGTTTGCATTATAGTTTTTATTTCCTAAATTATATTGATGGTTGTTTCTTTTCATATTGCTAATAAATGTACTTTTATGTTTTTAGTAATCATGTCAAACCCTATTATGGCCCTGTTGTCGAAAGACGTCCTGACTAGAGATAACTTCCCTAAGTGGAAGTCGAATCTCAACATTGTGCTTGTGAGTGAAAGCATTCGCTTTATCCTCACCGAAGACAGACCTCCTCTTCCTGCTCATGGTGCCTCCAAGAACCTGAAGGATGACTATGACAAGTGGACTACTGCCAAGAACAAGGCGGTGGCCTACATGCTCGCAAACATATCTGATGCGTTGCGAACTAAGATGGAAGGGAAGGAGACCGCTGTGGAGATCCTTGACTCGTTGCAACAAATGTTTGGGATGCAAAGCGAGCAAGCCCGCATTGAGCTCACCCGTAAGTGCACTAGCACTAGGATGACTGCGGGAACTCCGGTGAGGGATCATGTTATGAAGATGACTAACTACTTCACCGAAGCTGAACTCCATGGGGCACAGATGGATGAGGTTACTCAGGTGGGAATAATCCTGAATTCCCTTTCGAGTGACTTCATACAGTTTACGTCCAACTACATCATGAACAAGTTGACGTATGGACTATCTCAGCTGTTGAATGAACTACAGACTTTCGAGTCTATGACTCGACATGGGAAGAACAAATGGTCAGCTCTCTAAGCTGACAAGAGTTCTTCGCCTAAAACCAAGAAGAAGTTGACTTCTGGTGCTGAGTCATCTAAGGCACGCCCGAATACTTCAAAGGGGAAAGGTCCCGCTAAGAAGGAAAGGAAGAACTTCAAGAGAAGTGGAAAAGGAAAAGAGAAGAAGCAAGAAAGCATTGGTAAATGCCACCACTGCAACACTGAAGGCCATTGGAAGAGGTATTGTCCTTTGTACTTGGCTGAGCTTGAGAAAAACAAGAAGAATGCTGGTATGGTACCTTAAAATTCATGATTAAAGATATCCTAAAAATGTTTTGAGGATAATTATTCATGAACATACTTCTTTTCTTGTTGCAGAGCAGATCTGATGGAGCACACGTGTGTAGACGAGCTTGCTGAACAATGTCGGATTCAAGCCCGAATTGTAGAGAAGCTCATGCTCCGTTTGAAGATCTAATTTCCCGCTAGTTTTATTACTTTCATTTTTGGATTTATTTTTTAACATGGGATGTGTCATTTAATAATCCGAGGTTTTCTGGACTGTAGCCTTTATGGTTATTCCAGATAGGATGAATCTTTCTTTCTTTATGTTTTATTACATTATTTATGAACACATGGTTGTGTCTTTAAATATTTCCTTCTATAATTGAATGCCTTGATTGCTTTTATGATATTTGAATATGCATGAATGCTTATGTCCTTATGAAAAAGGTATAGAATATGAAGGTCACTTTTTTTTCCGTTCGTATGCTATATAGAAGCACAATAAATAAATATAAATATGTTCTAAGTTATTATCTCTGTTAGAATTTAATTAGCTTTTATTGCTTCATTAAATTCTTATGTTGAATATGTTTTATTGTTTAAGAACTATTTAGAGCTTTGAAAGCGTCTAAATAATTATTACCATTATTCGACAATGACTTGTGCGAATAATAAGTAATAAAGGAGACACAACTAAAAGTTAGTGTTGATGATGAATTAAATTAGTGGGAGCTTCCTTAATTGGAACCTAGTCACTAATATTCGTATTGATTGAGTGGGAGCATCCTTGAATGGAACCTAGCCACTCTAGATTTATTGATTGAGTGGGAGCATCCCTAATTGGAACCTAGCCACTCTAAAATTCAATAATCGAGTAGGAGCATCCTTAGTTGGAACCTAGCTACTCTTATTCATTGACATAGTGGGAGCATCCATAAATGGAACCTAGTCACTAAATAACCAATATTATTGAGTGGGAGCATCCTTAATTGGATTCTAGTCACTATTGTTCAAAAAAGAGTGGGAGCTTTCTTTAATGAAATCTAGCCACTTGTTGTTCAATAAATAGCAACATCCTTCATAGGATTAAACCCATAATTGAAGATGGCATCCTTAACCAGAATGTATATACTATTATTCAATAATTAAAGTGGAAGAGTAATCAATGATTACCTTGCCACATAAATCAATGAATTGAAAGGAATGATAATTTTGAATTATCTTGTCGTTAAAATCAATAGCCTAGTGGGAGCATCCTAGAATGGATCATTGTCACTCTCATCAACAATAAACTTTCCTTAAATGGAAAGACATGATCTTGAGATATCACTCTCGATCAAACTAACTTGTCTGAAAGTTATTAGCCCATATTTAATAGATCTACCTGTTAAGCTATTAGCTTAAAGGAATAGAGAGATCTATAAAAGGATTAATGAAATGGTTTAAGCTTTAATAAGCTATAAGGTAAGGGATTGAGCCCTCAAGGAGAGACACTATCATCAATGATACTCTTCTTTCTGATACCACGAACCACTTCATTTGGGATCTTCAAAATTGAAGATGAACTGTCATTTGAGGATGAAGTTCCAATAACATAAAGACGTGGATCGAAGAAGTTATACTACTAAACATTTTGAAATATGAAAAGTAGATCCTAAATACTTAACAAACTAATCATGATTGTACATGGGTGTTTGTTATAATCAATATTTTGAGAATGATCGATAAGTGTATCTCCTAAACAAGTGTCATGAATAAAGTCATTACTATTATAGTTCCAGACCTCATTATGACACAAGTAAATTGACTGAGCTAACTGTTTCTAAAATTAAATTTAGAAACGACATGCTCGTTCCATTATGTCTCAAACATACTTATTGATATTAGGTATGAGCTCAATGTTAAGGCTATCGACATTGTCTTTAAAAGGACTAATAATTAGACCTTAGACAATGTCGTATTTCCGAGAATAACTACATGTGTTGTAAACACTGTAATTTCTGGAAATAGTGAGATACTTAGTTATTTAAATATAGTAGATCCTTAAAGTCCTGTGTATATATTGAATATGAACACGACAAACAAGGATGAACTATAAATAACCAAGTAATGGAAATAGGTCAATAAATTCTTATTTAAACACGTTCAATAAATCACACTATAGTAAGTGGTGATGTGATCAAACCATGCAATGGTGCAACCTGTTTTAGCACCAAAGGGATGTACACCTTGATAGGGAGACTTGTTATCTTTAGATATAAAGTCTAATGTATAATCTAAAGGTATGCGAAGTGTTAATTTGTTCTAAAGTAAATTTATTTACTTTGAACAATTTGACTTGACCTTAAATGGTAAGTCAAAGATCACTTGCAAAAATGCATGAACTAGAATAATATGAAAATGGGACATATGTCTGATCGACATAAATGATAGAGTATAGATAAAAGTGGGAATACGTATGATGGGAATCTCAATCCTGGGTCAAAGTCTAAGCCGTCTATAATGATGGCAAAGAATTAAATTGGCTGAAGGAAACTTATCTTCTCTGGTCAAAGTGGGAGATTGTTGGGAATACTGCCCACTTGAAGATAATGAGTAAATGATTACTAAATTCGATAATAAGATTACTTTATTAGCATTATATGATTAGTGGGTTGATTTCTAAACAATTAGAATCAATAACAACTATCTTCCATAGCCTCCGTATTAAACTGAGTCACGTGCTGGGCACCTGAGTTCGGGCGGTGAGCTAAAACGTGGTCGATGACTGATATACGCCTGGAAAGCTATATCTAAAGTCATATATGTGGAACACATAGGTGAAGGCTGTGGGAGCATTCTACACTTGTGGTAAGTGTACGACTTGGACAAGTCTTGGTTGTAGATGTGTCGTTTAAGGACCGTTACGACACACTAACCGAGGCCGCTATGATGGTCACAATAAGACTTGATTTGAATCCTGAAGTGATCATGGACACTGGGTCATGTTACTGAGCTCTTTGACTCATTCGCTAAAAGGCTATCCATGCTAATCACAACTTATGTCTTGGGAGTCTCTAAGAGCATGATTCGAGTGGGAAGTGATTTACAGATACGGAATCCAGCGTTCCTGAAAGAAGGTTAATGTTTACTCACCTAAGGGTTGATTCCAGAACCGATAGATTGCTAGCACTTTCGAAGTAAGTAACGTTCGAAAGAATCTTTCGCTGGGGAAGCAACAATGCTTAGGGATGATATGTATCAAGAGAAGTATAACGGAAAAATTGACTTCTCTTGACACGGGTTGAACCTGGAGGATCTTGATCATGAACTGACTATATCAGTGGACACTCGTCACGATGAGTAAATATAATTCTAGTATTAAAGGAGAGTTCATTCTTGGCTTACAAAGTGGAGTATTTGACCAAGATTAGACGAATCGATGGAAAAAGGGAAAGGACTATTTCGTCTTTTTCATCGGATTTGTTAAGCTTCTATTACTAGGTCCATAGTCCCCGATTCGGCTCTGATAAAGGCGGATAAGAACTTTCGTATAATAATGTTTATAATTATTAATCTCACTTGCTGTAATTGTGATTGACAACATTAATTCTGGAAAACAGGTATTCGCAGAATTAAATAAATATTTATGGTAGAATTGTTTATTTATTGTTGGATCAAGTAAATAATCAATTATTAATTATTTTTTGTTGTTGGACCAAGTAAATAAATAATTGATTGAGTTTTAAGCAATTGGGCCTTTCACAAAATATGAAAATCGGATTTGGGAATTTTGGCATGGGAGTTGCGCAAATTTGCCTTGGCAGTGTGCACAAAATAATATATTCTCCTTTATTATCTCACTAAATAAAATATTCTCTATTTATATAGAGAATAATATCTCATAGATATTGATCTGATGGATGAGAGAAAAAGTAGGATTCACTTGTTGAGATCCAAGGGCCTAGATTAAATCCTCTAGTGTGAACACAATAAAGGGAAATAATATATTCTGGAAGGTTCCATGAATATATCCTTTTACTACTATAAATTGGGGTTCATGAGAAGGCAAAAATAAGAATGATTTTTGACCTAATAATTTCGTGGCTCTCCCTCTTGGCCGTGCGAAATTTTCTGCCTCCCTCCCTCGGAAATTCGTTTCCATTCTTAGTAAAATAAGAGCGAGATTTGAAACACCACGTTTCTCATCTAGTGAGATAAAGACTGTGCCCACTCATCTTTCTTATTCATCTCGGAGATTACGTTTCGGAAGACTAATGTGTCATCCTCGAGTCCTTCATCAAGAAGACGCAGGGAGTACGCGATTGGTTTAGGAGCGTTCTGTAGCTGAACCGAAAATCAATGTAAGTATTCGTTTTTTTTTCTTCAAATCGGTTGCTTGATAAATATGCTCTCGTGAATTAAATTAATTAAACATAACTAGATCTTATTAATTATAACAATAATTTAATTAGCTTATGATCAGCGTAATTAATTATTTTTCCTCATTAATATGGTTATATGGTAGAATCATCTCCAACGAGTGGTATCAGAACGATTGTTCGTGTCTGATACGCGCTTGATTAACCAACAGCCAGGTTGTCCACTGTTGAGATCTTCTTCACCTCCACGTCTCCGCGCTGCACGATCTCTCGAATCAAATGGTCCTCTCAATATGTTTAGAGCGCTTATGGCTTCGAGGTTCCTTTGAGTTAGCGACAGCCCCACTATTATCACAATAAAGGGTCATGGGCTCGTCGACATTTGGAACAACTTCCAAATACTTAAGGAATTTGCTAAGCCATACAACCTCTTTGGATGCTTCACAAGCAGCCACATATTATGCTTCCATTGTGGAGTCAGCAATGCAAGATTGCTTAATACTCCTCCACACAACAGCTCCACCATTAAGGATGAACACAGATCCCGTAGTGGATTTCCTGGAATCCTTATCTGCTTGAAAATCAGAGTCAGTATATCCCGTCATAGTCAAGTAAGTACCTGAATATGTAAGCATCAAGTTCCTAGTTCTTCGAAGATACTTGAGAACATGCTTAACAACAATCCAGTGCTCGGGTCCAGGGTTGGATTGGAAACGGCTAACTACTCCAACTGCGAAACAAATGTCAGGTCTAGTGCAAAGCATAGCATACATGAGACTTCCTACGGCCGAGGCGTAAAGAATTTTTCTCATGTCCTCAATCTCTTGTGCAGTCTTGGGAGATTGGTCATTTGAGAGTGAGACTCCATGCCTAAAGGGTGTTTGGCCCTTCTCGGAGTCTTTCATCGAGAAGCGATCCATCACCTTATCAATATAAGATGCTTGAGAGAGAGACAAAGTCCGGTTCTTCCTATCTCGAAAGATTTGGATCCCCAGAATGTACGCGACATCTCCTAGATCCTTCATATCGAATTGCTTTGCCAGCCAGACCTTAACCTCAGATAATTTACCCACATCATTACCTATGAGTAATATATCATCGACATATAGTACCAGAAACACAACTTCACCTTCGTGTATTCACTTGTAAACACACGTCTCATCTATTGACTGCTCAAAGCCGAAGCTCTTTACAGTTTCATCGAATCTAATATTTCATGACCTAGATGCTTGCTTTAATCCATAAATGGACTTAAGCAACTCACAAACCTTGGTCTCTTGACCTTCTTCCACGAAACCGTCTGGTTGCGCCATAAAAATGCGCTCGTCAAGATTGCCATTCAGGAAGGCAGTCTTGACATCCATTTGCCAGATCTCATAGTCGAGAACTGCAGCTATGGATAGAAGTATGCGGATGGATTTAAGCATCGCGACTGGCGAGAAGGTTTCTTCATAGTCAATCCTTTCTTGTTGGGTATAACCCTTAGCCACAAGGAAACGAGCGTTCGTGCTAACGAAAGTCTTGTCGTCCTCGGGACTATAGAATGTGAAACATTTGGTTTCCTTTGGATATCCAACGAACACACACAATCCTGACCTACTAGCCAACTTGCTAGTCTTTTGCCTCAACATGTGTATAGGGCTACCCCAAATTTTGATGCGGCCAAGATTTACTTTACAGCCAGTCCATCGTTCATAAGGAGTACCAGGAACCGTTTTAGACAGAACTTGGTTAAGAATGTAAGCGGCTGTTTCGACGTCATATCCCCAAAAGGAAAGAGGGAGTGACGAGTAACTCATCATTGATCTAACCATCTCCATAAGAGTTCGGTTTCTTCTCTCCGACACTCCGTTTTGTTGAGGTGTGCCAGGTGCAGTAAGCTGAGAAGCGATACCTTCCTCTTTAAGAAAGTCATCGAACTCTCCAGACATATACTCACCTCCTCGATCAGATCGAAGGGTTTTGATCACTTTGCCAGTTTGCTTTTCCACTAAAGCACTAAAGACCTTAAATACGTTAAAAGTCTTGGATTTGTGTTTGAGAAAGTAGACAAAACCATATCTTGAGTAATCATCAGTGAAGGTAACGAAGTATTCGTATCCTCCACGTGCATGTTGACTGAGTGGACCACATACATCAGAATGTACTAGTACCAGCAACTCAGTGGCTCTTCGACCCTTATCGGAGAAATGTCGCTCAGTCATTTTTCCTTCTATGCAAGATTCACAAGTAGGTAGTGAACCTATTGCAGAGGCTTGGAGTGGACCGTCCCTCACAAGTCTCTTAATCCTGTCTAGACTGATATGACCAAGTCTTAAGTGCCAGAGATATGTTGAGTTTGTTAGATCGGAAAGATCAGATAGTTTGATCCTTTTGGGCTCCCTAACTAAGTCTATATCTATTTCAGTGTCTAAAAGAGAAGGTTGAGTGGGATAAATGTAAACAAGACCATTCTTCATACATGAATCAGTAACAAAAGAATTTGAAAAAGAAATACGAATTCCATTCTTTATAAACTTTAAATAATAATCTTGCTCGAAAAGTTGAGCAACAGATATTAGGTTTTTCCCAAAGGAAGGAACATAATAAACATTATTCAAATTTAAAGTGCGGTCTTCAAAAGATACCGTCACGGATCCCACAGCCTTCGTAGACACCACACTCCCATCACCCCACTTGAAGCAAAAGTCACCATCCTCTAAGCTTTTGCTTTTCCTAAAACCAGTCAAGGAGCAGCAAATATGGTTAGTAGCAGCGGAGTCAATAATCCACGATGATACATTATCAACTACTAAGCAAGCTTCGGTAACAAGTACAATACATTTTTCCTTGGTTTTGAGGTAGGCAGGACAGTTCCTACGCTAGTGACCAGGCTCATTGCAGTGGTGGCACTTGTCGTTAGACTTGACCACCTTCGGAGCCTTTGGCGTCTTCTTCTTCTTTTGAACCTTGGGTTGGTTCTTCTTTTCGGCCTTGCGATGTCTCTTCTTAGATCCGGAGGTGGAGGCAGTAGCATGTACCTCTCCTTGAGTCCTCTTTTTCTTAGTGAGTCCCTCAGCGGTGTGAAGCTCCTTCATAAGCTCAGTAACAGTGTACTCTAGCTTGTTCATGGAGTAGTTCAGCTTGAAGTTATCAAAAGACTCGGGGAGAGTTTCCAAGATCATGTCTATTTTAGTCTCCCAATCAATCTCAGATCCAAGGATCTCCATTTCGTTTAGATAGCTAATGATCAGCATCATATGATCTCTAACGAGAGTTCCAGCCTTCATGCGACAGTTCATAAACTGTCGGACCGCTTGTTGCCTAGCTTGACGTCCTTGTCCACCAAACATCTCATGGAGATTGTAGAGCATATCGGTGGCAGTCTCATTTTCATGATATTGTTGTTGCTACACATTGTTCATAGATGCCAAAATATAGCACCTCGCAATCTCATCGGATCGGAGCCAGACCGCTAAGGCGTCTTTCTCCTCTTGTGTTGAATCTTCATTCGTTTGAGGAGGACATGGGGTGGTGAGAACCCATTTGTGCATGTCGACAGTAAGGACTATGTGGAGGTTACGTTTCCAGTCGACGTAATTTTCGCCTTCGAGTTTATTCGAGGAAAGAATGGTTGAGAGACATTTTGCCTATAAGAGTTGAAACAAGTTTATGATTAGTCTTTGGTTTAGGATTTAAGTTTTTAACATTTGATAAAATCCAAAGGTGTTATAAACCAAATGATAATTTACTCCCTCAAGAGAAGGCCGCAAAAAATCTCCATTTATAAGTAAATGACACATCATTAATGCTTAGCCAAGATGTCAATACACCAATTTTTACTAGCCATCTTTTAAATTGGTTTGATCACTCACATCCTTTCGCAGAGCTTCAAGGGAGGATTAATAGGGATTGAGTCTAAGTGTGCAACCAACCACTTAGTCTAAAAGGTCAACTTTGAAAAAACAATCCCCCAAGAGGAGGCCTTGTCTTCATCGTCTCACTCTCGGACGTAGCTCATTGAGCAATGATCGAAGCAAAAATGCCATAGAGTACTCCCATTGAAGAGAGGGCCACAAGAGTGACTCTTAGTCTCATGTTAAATACTTTTTTCATTAGTGTTGGGGATCGTGGGTTACAAACAACAAGTATAACTCTCCCACTTAGTTTTTGGAGTTGGCACATCGTCTCTTATAAGTTCAGAAACAAATTTCCTAGTTATAGAGCGATAAAGTGGACTTCTAGAAAGGAATCGTAGATCTTCATGTTCAAGGAAGAGAAGTGTTAGTGCATAAAGGCACAAGGTACATACTCGGACATTTTCCTATTTTCTAATCGGGAAAGTGCATGAGGGAAGTGTGAACTTCAACTCACTCGAACACTTGAAAGTTTGAGATTACACATCTTTTATTTTTCGGCTTGTCTACGAGGAGACCTCCCACTTAAATTTTCAAGAGCATATAGATTTTGAACATATGTGATATAGATATAGTTTTGAAAACATTTTGAAAACTTAATTGATTTGGATGACAAAATATTTTCAAGTTTGAAAGCGAAAACGGTTTTTCAAAATTCAAACTACTTTTGTAAAAATTCGATTTCAATTAAACTTTCAAAAATCAAAACATTTTAATCTTTCACATTATGTTTATTATCTTATAAAAAACAATTTTGCTCAAGGAAATTTTCTCATTAGAGTTCTATAACTCATGGTAGTGGGGTCGAAAATCCGGAATTATAAAAAACTGGACTTTCGGAACAGCCGCGCACCTTGGAGTAAAATCGCCATAACTGGCGGCTCCGATGTCCTTTTGACCTAAAACCAATTGCATTGGAAAGAGGACGAACAGAACTTTAATGTGATGCAAGAATCATAAACAGTTAGAATTCTGAGCAGAGAGTTATGCCACTTTTACTGCGGGTTTTCTTGAGCTCGAAGAAAACTGAAATAATTAAAGTTCGGACTTTGAGTGCGAAAAATAATCGAGTGTAACAGAACGTTTTAGGAAGTTGTTAAAGCTTTTGTATGTGTTTTATTAACTTGGTAGGAACATGGTATAAAAGAAAATAACAACAAACATAAAACGAAATGAGTAAGTAAACGAAACTAGCAAGATAATATAACTAGTCACAAAATTACTCGAAATTTTCTCAAACTTAAAAACACGTTTTTTATTGTAAAAAATTAAAAAAAATTAGAACTGATTCTAATGTGTTTTAATAACATCCCAAAGTCATAGAAAATCAACATGATTTTTAATTTAAAGGCATGAGCAATAAATTAAAAAAAATCTAAGAAAACAATTATAACTTGTCACAAAATTAGTAAACTTTCGAAAACGATTTTCAAGCTCATAGTTTTAATCACATGTACATGCATATCTTTGACCATAGCTCTGATACCATTTGTTGGAATTGATCTAGGGTTACAAAAAGATTTAACGCTTCGAGCAAGCGACGGAATTTAAAATTTTTCTTTAAAACAAGTAAAACGCTTTTACTAACCTACACAAAAAGCAAGTACATATAAATTAAAACTATTAATGAGTATTAAATGTTTAATAACCTTTGAGAAGCTTGAACATTGAGAACCCTTAGGAAGGTTGAAACGTTCGTCTCCCCTTGCAGCACGTCTCTCTTCTTTCCTCGAGAACTCGAGCAACCACGAAAGTTTCTATCACAATAATCACTCGAGAAAGAAAGGGATTAGTGTGTGGGCACACTTTTAAACACGACGACTCAAGAACAAATCTCAAAGTCGAAGAGCTAAAACACTAGGTCAAATGTGGACCTAGGTGCCAAAATAAAACGAAAGAAAACTAGAGAGAGAGAGAGGGAGAGGGGCGGCCACCACAAGGTCTAGAGAGAGAAGCTCTCAATCTCTAACTTATGTGGAATGAATGAAATGAGAGGATTGAGGGTCCTATTTATAGGAGAAGGGTTGGCCTTGGAAAGAAGTAGTTTCCTCTTTTTTTCTAAGCATTCGTGAGCAATCCTTTATTGCCCATTCCTTCCTCATTCACACGGCCAAGACTTGCTTCTAGAAGCCTTGGATTTGTTTCCTCTTTTGTCTAGCGTCCTTGTTGGCCGAATTCTCCCTTTCCTATAAATAGAGCCCTCCTTCCTCTCATTTTATTCATTCAAAAGTTTTAGAGATTGAGAGCTTCTCTCTCTAGACTTGGCCGCCCATCTCCTCTCTCTCTGTCTAAGTTCTTTTCGTTTTTGTTTTGGCACCTAAGTCCACATTTGACCTAGTGTTTTAGCTCTTTGACTCTTAGACTTGTTCTTGAGTCGTCGTGTTTAAAAGTGCCCACACACTAATTCCTTTCTTTCTCGAGTGATTCTTGTGATGAAAACTTTCGTGGTTGCTCGAGTTCCCGAGGAAAGAAGAAAGACGAGCTAAGTGGGGAGACAAACGTTTCAACCTTCCAAAAGGTTCTCAACGTTCAAGCTTCACAAAGGTTAGTAAATAAATAATGCTCTTTAATAGTTTTAATTTATATGTACTTGCTCTTTGTCTAGGTTAGTAAAAATGTTTTACTTGTTTTAAAGAAAATTTTAAATTCCGCCGCTTGCTCGAAGTGTTAAATCTTTTCTTAACCCTAGATCAATTCCAACACTGTTGTATCTCGGGAATTTCCCTTCCTTGGGTTATTCCCCCGCCACTTCTTTTCCGGGTCCAGGTGTTAGCCTGGTTCGCTTGGGGTTTCTTAGCAGCAACATGCTTTTTAGCCAGCGAGCTGATTTCTTCCTTCGCCTTGGCGAAGTTAGAAGCTTGGTGGATCGCATCTTTGATGGTCAGGGGATGATTGACAGTCATTTCTAAACGAAATTCACAATCGTGCCAGAGTCCGTTCTTTAGCCAAGTCAATGCCGAATTATTATCGACGTTCGGTACTTTGGCTAGCACTTCCTTAAAGCAAACCATGAAGTCCTTTAGGGATTCGGAGTCAGTTTATTGGATTCCCCATAGGTCTGCCATGGTGGATTCATCCTCGACAAACATCGAATAATGTTTAAGGAAGGCTGTCGATAACTGCGTGAAATTATCGATGGAATCAGCCTCCAACCTTGAGAACCACTCTAGGGCAGAGTTGTAGAGGCTTTCAGTGAACAATTGACAGTAACGCGCCTCTTGTTCGAAGTTCTACAGCTGAGCTCGCCCCATCGCGATCTTGAAGGACATTATGTAAGTCTTTGAATTCGAAGTTCCATTGTAGCGAGGTAATCAAACTTTCCTCGCATCTCCAATGAAGACTTCAGTGATTTTTTGTGTGAACGGAATTTGTCCTGTTTCTGCGACGAGGCGATCTATTTCTGGTGCCGAGCTGGTCGCGCTGTGAAATTTCGAATGGATTGCTCGAAACTCCGTGGCAATCGACTGCTTGTACCTCTTGAACTCATTGTTTCAGGTTCAGTCTGATATGGCTAAAACCCTCCACGGAATTGGGCTGTCATGGTCTGGTTGAGGGGCCATGCGTTCATCAAGGGCGATCCAAACGGTTGTCAAACTGGGAAGTTTGATTGGTTCGCGGCAGCGTTTCCACCTATGTTGCCCAGCACGGGCTCGGATGAAGGTCCACCCGGAGGAGGCGGAGGCAGGACATCCGAGCCGATTTGGGTGGTGGAAGTGGAAGCGACGTTCGTCTGAAGAGCTATCCATGATCCGTGTTGTCGGTCGTTTTCGGAAAACCCGAGACGCCAAGAAGGCACGTCGCTCAAAGGGCCGATGGTCAGGCCGGAGGTCCTGAAGAGCGGCGAGCCTTCAAGCCCTCGCCCAAACTCTTGACTCCGTGAGTCGAGCCTAGCCCCTCGAGTTGAGACTTGAGTCGGTTCCTCGACTAGCCCCTCGAGTCGAGACTTAATTCAGTCTCCTCGAGTCGAGCCTCGCTCCTCGAGTTGAGCCTTGAGTCAGTCTCCTTGAGTCGAGCCTCGCTCCTCCAGTTGAGCCTTGAGTCAGTCTCCTCGAGTCGATCCTCGCTCCTTGAGTCGAGACTTGATTCGGTCTCCTCGAGTCAAGCCCCGTCCCTCCGAGTCGGGACCGGAGTCGGTCCCCCCGAGGCGAGCCCCGACTCGGATCATATCCATCGAATAGATACATTCGTGTCATAAACCCGGAATGCGAAGCCCACAATAGCTCAACGGGCCTGGAAGGACGACGGTCGCGAAAAGCCCACGAAGACCAGCCCAGCGTGTGCCGCGCGCCGCGCCCGAGCAAGGTCGCGCCGCACCCGGGCAAGGTCGCGCCGCGCGCCGCGCGTGGTGCGCCGTTGCCCCTTTGTGCGCCTCCACTTGAAGAAGTGCGCGCTCCTAGTCCCACATGGACGACGAAGGACCTTCTTAAGGTCCTCGAACACCTATATAAACCCCCTCTCACTGAGGGGGAAGCCATCCCTTCATCTCCTATCGATACGCTCGAATTCTCGCTTTCCTCTGCTTCTCTTGATGCCATCTTTGGCCTGAAGCATTCTCGCAAGTCTCTCTCGTTCTCAGAGGTTCCGAAACACTCACGGGGACTTCCCGGACGTCGCTCCCTCTGACCGAACGCCCCCCATCGCTCAAGCACGCCCCCAAGGTTCTCAACTAGAGTCCCTTAACGCGTCTAACACACTATTCCGTGCCCCGTCTCCTTCGTCGAGTACGCTTCTCCGCCAAGGCTCCGCGCCTCATACTGCATCTTACACGCCTGAACTACATTCTGACCTGATCCCACACACGGATACGTAGGCAGCCGACACACAAGGCAAGATCACTCCTCCTCCTCACCCCTTCCCTCTTCCGAGAGGTGGGTTGATCGGAGAAAACCTAGCTCGAGACTTTTGAGTTCACACTTTTGGACCGGGTGACATCACTTGGTCCGGCCTTGGATCGAACCGCCCGAGGTATTCAATCATTGTTCATTTTCGTGCGACAACATTTTGGCGCTAGAAGGAGGGGACTTCCCGACTTGTTCAGCCCGAAATCCCTTCTGTTCATCTTCTTCTTTTCTTCTACAAATCCAACTTTCTCGAACTTGAGAAAAGATGAGTAGTCAACCACCCGTACGTTCTGAGGGCGTGAACAACCCCGATAACGTCACTGGGACCAAAAAATACTTCTTGCGCTCCCGAGCACACGGTGATGAAGAGTCGCTCCATGAAGAGAGCTCGACCCGCTCACCATCTCCATCTCCTGATAGCAGGGACAACCGCATCATGGAGTTGGAGGAGAATATCCGCCAACTAAAGGCGAGGAACGCAAGGTACCACAGCCGACTGGCTGCAAAGCGACCTGCGCATGACACAGTAATCCCCAACGGGGATCCTGAGAACCTCAACGAGGAAAGCCGCGACCGCGACCCTGATTACGAGGGTACTGGTAATTCGGAGGATATCGAGACTTCTCTCACGAAGGACGGGGAACTCCCCGCCGTGTTTGAAGCCGGTCCATCGAATCCCCTACCCCGGACAGGCGACACGCCGTTAACTTCTCAAGAGGGGAATTCCCGACGTTCAGCCCTCGACCGACTAGGTCAAAGTGAGAATGTTGCGGAAAGTCAGGGCACGCGGAGAGCGCGCCGTCGCAGACGAAGCCTGCGCCTCCGTACAACCAGCCCTGATCTTAGGGATCACCTCACTGCTCAACGCATTGGGTGTGGCAATGATCTGAGAGAGCGACTAAGCTCTAGACCCAACGTCCCGCTGGCAGCCCCAACTAACGGGAACCGCCGCACAGGTCAAGGGTCTAACGAAAGGCGACAGGTAACTCCTCCCGAACGGGGGGTTACTCAAACGACCGGCCTCGATGTGGTCACTATGATCCACAATCTTCGGAATGAGGTACGAGATCTCCTAGAATACGGAATAGGTGGAAGCACCTATGGGGTCGTTGAGGAGAACTCCTCGCCTTTCACGGCTCATATATTGGCCGAGGTTTGTACGGGGAATTTCAAACTCCCGAACCTCACTCCCTATGATGGAAAAGCAGATCCTGCTTACCACATCCAGCACTATGAAACCTGGATGATGATGCATGGTGTCTCTCCTGGCGCCATGTGCCAAGCTTTTAGTTTGACCTTCGCCGGACCAGGTTTTGAGTGGTTCAAAAACTTAAGGCCAGGAAGCATCCACTCGTTCAAAGACCTGAAGGACATGTTCCTAGCACGGTTCGCTACGTCTATGGTCCAAAAGAAGACCAAGATGTACCTGTGGTCAATCAGGCAAGAGAATGGTGAATCACTTAGACGATACCTCGCCCGATTCACTGAAGAGTCAAATAAGGTCGACCGCTTTGACGACGGTGACGCAATTGCCGCTATCATAGAAGGCTTGCGCACGAGTGACTTCCTCAAGTCGGTCGTCGGCCGTGTCCCTTCTACCATGGCCGAGTTAATGACTCGGGCTAAGACCTTCATGGGAGTCGAAGATTACCTCGACGGCCGCAAGAGCAACAGTCAAAGCTCTCGTCGTCGAGAAGAACCTAGCCACGAGCAGGGCGAACCTCGTAAAAGGCGAAACAAGGGAAATCAGGTTTCTAATAACCAACCCCCTGTACCCCAGAAGCCGCGACTTGCGGAAAACTTCGAAGGGTACTTGTCGTTCACACCATTGAACACAGCGCCGGAACGGATCCTGGCTCTGGCACGTGACAAGTTCACACCCTCGCCTCCAATGAAAAAGGATCCCGCAACTCGTGATCGATCTAGATATTGTGAGTTCCATCGGGAATACGGTCATTTGACCTCGGAATGCTACAACCTTAAAAGACAAATCGAGGCTTTGATCCAACGGGGTGAGCTGAAAGAGTTTGTGCTACGCATGATTAGCGCTGCGGGCCCCACCACGAATAGACCACAGTCTGGTCAGGGAGGAGGAACAGCCGCTTCTGCCGACCGAACCGCGGCTACTGCCAACGCCAATCCACAGCTCCATGTGGTGACCACCATATTGGGAGGTCCACAAGATGGAGATTCAGCCCGACAACGGAAGAAATTCCTTAGGGCCGTGGCTCAGGAAGAAGCTGCTATGCACGTCAACTTTACGTATGAAGAACCTCCGTCCGTGCCTCACAAGATGATGTATTTCACCAATGAAGAAGCCAAGCGAGTTGTGCATCCGTACAATGACGCGATTGTGCTCAAGGCCCAAGTGGCTAATAATTTGGTGAAAAGAGTTCTCATCGACAACGGCAGTGCTGCCGACATAATTTTCAAGTCCACCTTAGAGCACATGAAGCTCGGGGGGCTACGCCCGACTCTGACCCAAACGCCCTTGTTTGGGTTCACTGGAGAAAAGGTTATGATCGAAGGCATCATCGATCTGCCGGTCACCTTCGGGACCCCTGGAGGCATTGAGGCCGTTCACATGGTCCCATTCCTAGTGGTCGATCATGAGTCGCCCTATAACTTAATTATCGGGCGACCCACTTTGAACCGGCTAAGGGCAATCACTTCCACGTACCACCTACTGGTGAAATTCCCCACCGAAGAGGGAATTGGCATTATGGCTGAAGACCAATCCCAAGCCAGAATATGCTACGTGCAAGGAGTTGATGGTAAATCCGCAGGAAAAATGGTCAACACAATCTTCCAACTGGAAGACGATTACCCATGCGACCCAAAGGACGCAAGGAAGTTCGGAGAACTTGACCCCCGGGATGACGTCAAAAGACTCAAGGTAGAAACCTCTGATGATCTTGTGCCGATCGTCCTGGACGAATCTAAGCCTGATCAGGTTGTAAAGGTCGGCATCCGGCTTCCACTCGCCATCAAAACTCAGCTCACTGCCTTCCTCCGGGAATTCAAGGATGTTTTTGCATGGACTCATGCAGACATGCCTGGAATTGATCCCGAAGTAATAGTACACCGATTGAACGATGACCCGAAGGTAGCCGAAAATGTGCAGGCTAGACGAACGTTCAACCCAGAACGATACCTGGCCATAAATGAAGAGGTCGAGAAACTCATAGCCGCAAACTTCATCCGAGAGGCTAAGTACCCCAAGTGGGTCGCCAACGTGGTATGGTGAAAAAGCCTAATAGGAAGTGGCGAATTTGTATAGACTACAAAGATCTTAACAAAGCTTGCCCTAAGGACTGCTTTCCACTCCCGCGTATCGAACAACTGGTGGACGCCATGGCTAACCATGAACTTCTCAGCTTCATGGACGCCTATTTGGGCTACAACCAAATTTGAATGCACGAGCCCGATCAAATTAAGACAACCTTTCTCACCGATCGAGGTCTCTACTGTTATAAGGTCATGCCTTTCGGCCTTAAGAACGCGGGAGCAACGTACCAGCGCTTGGTAAATCGGATCTTCGCCGATCAAATCGGCAAGACAATGGAAGTGTACGTGGACGACATACTCGTTAAAAGCCTACTGGAAACCAATCACGTACACGACCTAAGGGAGATGTTCATGATCCTCCGCCGATATAAAATGAAACTCAATCCCAACAAATGCGTGTTCGGGGTTGAATCCGGGAAATTCCTCGGATATATCGTCAGCCGACGAGGGATAGAAGCGAATCCCGAAAAAATCAAGGCACTCCTTGAAATGAAGTCTCCAAGACGAGTCAAAGAGGTGCAAAGCCTGACTGGTCGGGTTGCTGCTCTGACACGCTTCGTGTCTAAAGCCACCGACAAGTGTCAACCGTTCTTTAAAGCTCTAAAGAAGACGGATGGCTTTGAGTGGACGGACGAATGTGAAAAAGCCTTCCAGGAAATGAAGGCCTACTTTGGGTCCCCACCATTCCTCTCTAAACCAAGAGAGGGCGAGATGCTGTACGTATATCTTGCCGTCTCTGAAAGAGTTGTAAGTGCTGTTCTGGTCCGCGAAGAAGACAAGGTCCAACGGCTGGTCTACTACGTGAGCAAAGCCTTACTCGACGCGGATACGCGCTACACCGAGATAGAGAAACTTTCTCTGGCTCTCGTAACGGCAGCTAAGAAGCTACGCTCGTATTTCCAAGCTCACCCAATCGCGGTGCGAACCGAGCATCCAATCGGTAAAGCTCTTCAAAAGGGAACATCGACTCGCACGGCGATCTGGTCCCAAGAATTGAGCGAGTACGGGATTGAGTTCCACCCAAGAACGGCTATAAAGGGGCAGGCCTTAGCCGACTTTGTGGCAGAATTCTCCTATACTCCCGATATGGGAAGAGCAGAAAATGACCTAAACGATGACGCATTAACTCGGAAAAGAAAGGTTGACCCGACGGGTCCCATCTGGGAGTTGTACGTAGACGAAGCATCTAATGCTCGGGGGGCTGGCACCAGAATAGTCCTGATTAACCTCGACGGGGAAAAGTTACGTTACGCCCTCCACTACGGCTTCCAGGCCTCCAATAATGAAGCCGAATATGAGGCGCTCATTGTGGGGATAGAGCTAGAGCAAAAGCTCAGCTCGCAAAACCTGCAAATACACTGCGACTCGCAGCTGATTGTTAACCAGGTTAAAGGAGATTATACCGCCAAGGAACCTAACATGGTTGCATACCTGGCTATGACAAACTCCAAACTCGATGCTTTCTCTTGGTTCGAGATCCACCAAATCCCGAGAGGGGGCCGTACCCATTGAATTTCTCCCACGGCCGTCCGTCTCCCGAGACGAAATCGGGACCATAGAGGTGGCATCTCAGCCCACTTGGATGGACTCAATTGTCGAGTTTCTGCGAAGGGGGGAACTGCTCGAAAACCGCAAAGAAGCCGATAAGCTAAGAGCCTTAGCATCCAAATACACGCTCCGCGAGGGTGTACTCTATAAGCGCGGTTACTCAACACCGTTGCTCCGATGCCTCAATAGCGTTGAGTCGACCAAGGTCCTCCGCGAAATACATGAGGGCATCTGCGGGAACGACGCCGCTGGAACTTCCCTTGCGCTCAAAGCGCTTAAGCAAGGCTATTTCTGGCCTACCATGAAGCGAGATGCTTGCAAATGGGCAAGGCGTTGCGACAAGTGCCAACGCTTCGCGAAAATCCCGCGACAGCCACCGACCCCATTAAGCAGCATCGTCATTCCGTGTCCCTTTGCTAAATGGGGCGTGGACATCATTGGCAAGCTCCCTAGAGCACCAATGCAATACGAGTATGCCATAATCGCCATTGACTACTTCACTAAGTGGGTAGAGGCTGAGCCGCTTGCCAGAATAACTGAAGCAAACACGACGAGCTTCATCTGGAAGAGCATCATATGCAGGAACGGTATCCCCGCCTCGATTGTGACCGACAATGGAGCACAATTCGACAATGCATGAGTAAGAGATATCTGCGATCAACTAAAGATCAGCAAGACCTTCTCCTCGCCGCACCATCCTCAGGCCAATGGTCAGGTCGAAGCGGTCAACAAGACTATTAAGAGCAATCTTAAAAAGAAGCTCGAAGATAAAAAAGGCGCCTGGGCTGAGGAATTTCCGTTCGTCCTATGGGCTTACCGGACGACCGCGCGAAACGCCACCGGCGAAACGCCATTCTCCCTCGTGTATGGGATCGAGGCCGTGGTTCCGATCAAAACCGAGATCCCCACATTCCGAGTCGATACATTCGACGAGGCAAACAATGAAGAGGCCATGCGCCTGGAGTTGGATTTGATCGATGAAAAGAGATCATAAGCATTCAGACGCCTCGCTGCACAGAAGCGCAAGGTCGAAAGATACTACAACTCCAAGATAAAATGGCGAACCTTTGCCGTCGGAAGCCTTGTACTCAGACGAGTTTTCCAGAATACACAAATTCAAGGCGTCGGCGTCCTAGGCCCGAACTGGGAAGGTCCCTATAGAATCCGAAAAGTCATCCACGACGGGACATACTACATCGAGCACACAGACGGAACTCCGATTCGCCACCCGTGGAATGCGGAACACTTAAGGCAGTACTACCAGTAGCTAGCGTTCCCCATGTTTTATCGCTTTTATTTCCCATTTTCAATAAGGCCTACGAGCCAATGTTTTAGGATTTTAAATTTCTCGCAAACGTAATAAAATTCAAGTTTTCCATTTCAAAATTTGTTTTGTGCAAGTTTTCCGGTTATAAAAAATTAAACTTATAACCCTAAAACTTTGGGGGGGGGGGGCTAGCAATGTTAAGCCTAAGACGCCTACATGGCGCACCTAAGATGCCTACATGGCGCACGTAAGACGCCTACATGGCGCAACTCATGACGCCTACATGGCGCACCGAAGACGCCTACATGGCGCACTCAAGACGCCTACATGGCACACCTAAGACGCCTACATGGCGCACGTAAGACGCCTACATGGCGCAACTCAAGACGCCTACATGGCGCACTCAAGACGCCTACATGGGGCACCTAAGACGCCTACATGGCACACCTAAGACGCCTACATGGCGCACGTAAGACGCCTACATGGCGCAACTCAAGTCGCCTACATGGCGTACTCAAGACACCTACCCGACACACTTAAGGTGCCTACGCAGCATGGCTGACTCGCAGTTGAAAAAACTTGCAGAACGCAAAGCGCGTCTGAAGTGAGATCCTGCTGAGAAAAAAGAACTGGCAAGACCATTGACGCAAACACTTGCCTATCGAAACATGCCATGAAAAATGAATGAGCAAAGACGTTCATAAAAATAAATAACGTCTCATAAAAGAAAGGGCGACTGCCCCAAAAATCCTAGAAAGCAAGCGCTAAAACAAGTGCGCTGAAAGGAAAAACCTAAAAGAAAGCAAGCGCTAAAACAAGTGCGCTGAAAGGAAAAACCTAAAACAAAGCATGCGCTAAACACTTGCGTGGGAAAAATAATAAAGAAAATGTATCACTCGGCGGGATCGTCGCCAACAGGATCGGCCCCGTCAAGTGGTGGGAACAACGAGTCGAAGAAGTGGAAGGTGACCCCCGGAGAAGCATTCTCGGTAGCTGTGGCGTCCTGACACTCCACCGCCGCCGCATGTCTCGCCTCTTCGACCCCGACGTTGAAGTCGTCTTGAAGGTCGGACGCGAGCTGTTCTGCTGCAACTTTCTCCGCGGTGACCCGAGCCACTTCCTCCGCCAAGGAGTCGCGCTCGCGCTCCGCTCGAACACGGGCAGCTTCGCTCGATGAAAGTTGGCCCTGAAGAATACCTATTTCTTCTGTGCGCGACTCCAACTGGCGTCGAAGGTCTCGCACCTCGCTCTGGAAGACCTCCGTCGATCAAGTCGCCACTTCAAGAGCTTGATGTTCCGTCGTTAGCTCCTCAGCCATTTTCGCCACGGCCGACTGAGCACGGTCGCATTTGCCGCAGGTAACCCCCAATTCCACGCGAGCCTCTTGAAGCTGCTCGCGGAGACTCGCAAACTCTGCCTTTGAGGGAGAACCTCGCTCGGCACGGGCCAGTTGAGACTTCGCTTGAGCAAGCTCCTCTTGGGCAAGGCTCATCCGTCGGATGAGGTCGTGAAGGATCTTCTCGCCCCGGGTCGCTCGAGCAAGCACTTGAGAAGGCAGAAAGACAATTCAGCAAAAGACAAGGCCCTAACAAATAAAGCAAGATAAACTTACTCTCTGTGCGTCAGAGACGCCGTGACAAAAGAACTCCACGTCACTGCTGGCCACGACGCTCTTCCACATCTTCATCGAAGATTGAGCGAGACCGAGGGAACACTCCCCTCTAACCTCCGTGGCCTCCACGTCGACCATCGAATTTACACGCTTCGAGTACGAGGACGTGTCTGGAAGAGCCGAAGAAGAGGGTCGCTTCAAGGAAGCACGAGGGCCGCTCTCTATCGGATAGCCGGCATCAGGCTTCTCCCGACCGTTCCGTGCCGCGATCCGAGAACGGATTGCTGCCAACGACTTCGGGTCCCGCGAAGCCTTCGCTAAGCGAGCCCGAGCCCTTGCCCTAGCCGAGGAGGCTACAAAAGCAACGAAGTCAAAATCCTAAACTAAAAGCAGAAAAAAAACAGAAAGAGCGAAGGTCGAAATACCTGGAAGACCGCCGCTCAGGGGAGATGACGCGGCACTGGGAGCACTCTCGGTCCGCTGACTGTTGCCACGGCTAGGAGGAAAGGGCGGGAACCACCCGGTGGAAGCCATCAGCTCAGGCGAACGAAATCGTTCGACAGCCTTCCGAGCCTCCGACATTCTCTGGATCTCCTTCACGAAGTCGAGATCATCGGCCCCCGCGTCGGTAGAAAACTCGGTCAAGGGACCGAAACGAAGTGGCACGTCGCCAAAAGCCTCCGCCGAGGCCCACACCCACGGTCTTCGATTATACTTCTCCGAGTTCGTGATCAGCTTAGTATTCCGGTGATCGCGGGCCATGAAGAAACCGGGTTGCCCGGGCGCAGGGAAGACTGCGATGAGATTGCGAAAGTCGCTCACGGTCATCACCCGCTCGGTCTGGAAATGCCACTCCATGTGACACATTGCCACGATGCTGTAAAATTCCAGACTCATCTGACAAGCATGCACCCCCAGTCGTGCGAGGAGCTTCTGGACGATGGGTTGGAATGGCAACCGCAACTCGCAGTTGAGACTCGCGACCGAAACTGCAGCAAATCCACGGCGAGGACGGAAAGGACGGTCGCCCTGTAAGGGACGGAGGAGCGCCACAGACGATGGAATGGAAAATGCCTCCCTGAGACCGATGAATGTTCGGTAGGTGAGCGAGCTCGAAGCATCGACCCCCAAACAATCGAAGCCCTCGGGAGCAGCAAAGCCCTCCTCGGGATACCACTCCGTCCTAGCAAGCGACCTCGCCGACACTATCGCCTCTGCGTCAGGGGTCTCGGGCTGAGCACCCCCTGGCTCCACGGAAGGGCCTCCGCCTCCTGGCACTGCCGTGGCAACCGCCGACGGCCCTTTAGGACACTCCGGTGCGAGGCCTTCGGCCCCCGGACATGTCTCTGAATCACCTCCGGGATCTTCTGACTCGTGACCAAAATCGTCCACACAGTCAATCTCGTCGAGGACCGACTCTAGCGGAGTCGCTGCATCCACGCCCGCAATATCTTCCGGCGTGCCATGAGAATCCAAGTCGGACTTTGGCACGTCGAGGCAGGTCTTGACGCGAGCCCCCTCGCCAACCAAGTTAATCACGAGGCGAGGAGCAGGCCCCCCGGACACGGGATGATCGACGCCCCCACCTGTGCCGCACCCAGTCGGCACACACTCCTCCTGAGGCTGAGGGACGGGCATGGTCGCTCCCGGCTCGCCTCCTTCGAGCCACTGCTCCACTCCACTTGGATTCTCTTCCATGTGCAGAGGAACTTCCCTCAATCCCACGAAGAGGTCATCCTCTACATGTTCAGAATCCTGAAACAAGAGAGAAAAATAAATCTCGGGATCCTGGGTTGAGAAAAGGGAAAGAATATCCATAATGCAAGCGGTAGAAAAGAAAAAAAGTGTAGAGAAAGAGAGAAAAAATAAAGTGGAAGAATGAGAGGGGGGGTGGGGGGGCTTATTTATAGACTCCTGGGGGGTAGGAGTCCAAATCCTACTCCCACAAGGAGAAAAACGGAGGAAAACCTCCAAAAAAGTCGAATTCCCCCGCGCGAAGCGAACCAGCCCCGCGCACGGGGCGCGCCACGCTGGTCACGTCGCACAGGCCGCACGCCGCACCATCCAGGGCGCACGCCGCGCGGCTATGCCAAAAAAAAGGGAAGAAAAGGAAAGGAAAACTTTCCTTGGATGACGAAATTTTGAAGATATTTTCCTCAAACACCCAACGGAAAAGACGAAAAGTTCATCGTCGGGAACCTCCCGAGCGACGAACTTGGGGGGCTAATGTTGTCGGTCATTTTCGGAAAACCCGAGACGCCAAGAAGGCACGTCGCTCAAACGGCCGATGGTCAAGCCAGAGGTCCTGAAGAGCGGCGAGCCTTCAAGCCCTCGCCTAAACTCTTGACTCCTTGAATCGAGCCTAGCCCCTTGAGTTGAGAATTGAGTTGGCTCCTCGAGTCGAGCCTCATGTCGAGACTTAATTCAGTCTCCTCGAGTCGAGCCTCGCTCCTCGAGTTGAGCCTTGAGTCAGTCTCCTCGAGTTGAGCCTCGCTCCTCGAGTTGAGCCTTGAGTCAGTCTCCTCGAGTCGAGACTTGATTCGGTCTCCTCGAGTCGAGCCCCGTCCCTCCGAGTCGGGACCGGAGTCGGTCCCCCCGAGGCGAACCCTGACTCGGATCATATCCATCGAATAGATACATTCGTGTCATAAACCCGAAATGCGAAGCCCACAATAGCTCAACGGGCCCCCAAGGACGACGGCCGCCAAAAGCCCACGAAGACCAGCCCAGCGCGCGCTGCGCCCGGGCAAGGACGCGCCGCGCGCTGAGCGGCGCAGCCCGTGCGCCGCGCGTCGCGCGCTTCGGGTCGCGCGCCGCGAGTGGTGCGCCGAGTTGAGCCTTGAGTCAGTCTCCTCGAGTCGTGACTTGATTCGGTCTCCTCGAGTTGAGCCCCGTCCCTCCAAGTCGGGACCGGAGTCGGTCCCCCCGAGGCGAGCCCCGACTCGGATCATATCCATCGAATAGATACATTCGTGTCATAAACCCGGAATGCGAAGCCCACAATAGCTCAACGGGCCCGGAAGGACGACGGTCGCGAAAAGCCCACGAAGATTAGCCCAGCGCGCGCTGCGCCCGGGCAAGGTCGCGCCGTGCGCTGAGCGGCGCAGCCCGTGCGCCGCGCGTCGCTCGCTTTGGGTCGCGCGCCACGAGTGGTGCGCCGCTGACCCTTTGTGCGCCTCCACTTGAAGAAGTGCGCCCTCCTAGTCCCACATGGACGACGAAGGACCTTCTTAAGGTCCTCGAACACCTATATAAACCCCCTTTCACTGAGGGGGAAGCCATCCCTTCATCTCCTATCGATACGCTCGAATTCTCGCTCTCCTCTGCTTCTCTTGATGCCATCTTTGGCCTGAAGCATTCTCGCGAGTCTCTCTCGTTCTCAGAGGTTCCGAAGCACTCACGGGGACTTCCCGGATGTCGCTCCCTCTGACCGAACGCCCCCCAGTGCTCAAGCACGCCCCCAAGGTTCTCAAATAGAGTCCCTTAATGCGTCTAACACACTAGACGCGCACGCGATCTCCGAAGTTCTGAGACGCCGCCGAGGACTCCTCTACGCCCCGTCTCCTTCGTCGAGTACGCTTCTCCGCCAAGGCTCCACCCCTCATATTGCGTCTTACACGCCTGAACTACGTTCTGACCTGATCCCACACACGGGTAAGTAGGCAGCCGACACACAAGGCACGGTCACACCTCCTCCTCACCCATTCCCTCTTCCGAGAGGTGGGTTGATAGGAGAAAACCTAGCTCGAGACTTTCGAGTTCACACTTTTGGCCCGGGTGCGATCACTTGGTCTGGCCTTGGATCGAACCGCCCGAGGTATTCAATCGTTGTTCATTTTCGTGCGACAACAATCCGAAGATCGGATAATTTTCCGACGAAATGATTGGGATTACGTCGATATTCAGGCAAATGCCTGGAGGTAGAGCCAGGTTAGTCTGATGATTTTGACCGATTCCTGCTCAGTGATCCCCCTGTCTCAGCTCGTAAGCCTGGAAGAGACGGAGGTGCGTTCACGATGTTGTCAATACGGGAACATAGGGTTTCATACCTCCGATCCTCCGTACTTCGCATGTTTTCTAACATGTCTAGGATCACATGAGATCGCGCCAAAGCCTCGATCTCAGCAGGAGTGCGATCTTCAGAAGTTGACATATTACTCATGATTTTTTTATAGATGTTTCCCACAGACGGCGCCAAATTGTTGATGTCGAAAACCGAGCTCTCAATAATCATGAAGAAAACTATATAATAAAGTGTTTATTCGATTTATATTCATATGGATCTAAAAAGACGTCGTAAATTAAACTCGCTAAACGTAAATAATAAGAAGAAATAGAATCACTATATCGATTGAGCTTTTATTTCGAATGAGGTCGCTGAGCGAGAAAATACTCACCGAACTCAAAATTACAACTTGATCATAAATTTCGGAGTAAACTATAGAGGTTCAGCGTAAGGGAAATCGTGTGATTCTCTTTTGGAGGAGAGAATTTATAGACTAGGCGAGATTCGAAATCCTCGGAGTCAAGTGGTGAAGACTTTGTCTGCTGTTTGACACGTCGCCTAATCATGTGAATGAGCGATGGTTGAAGTCATCTTTGATATGATATTTGTGGCGAGATTTGTATGTTGACTACGACTTCGTCAGGTGTTGGTTGAAATCGAAGTGGGCTCGTTGAGGTGAAGTAACCTTACTTAGGCCGAGCCCAAATGATGTTTTAATGTATGCCGGGTTGAATGAATTGAGAGTGACTTTTTCATGAATATTGGGCTTCGCGAGGTCCAAGAAATGTATAATAAAAGGGTAGTTTTTAACCCCCACAAATGCCCAACACCTGAAACCGTTTTTTAAAATGTGGCGAAATTTCAAATCGGGATATTCGATTGTGAAATTGAAAAGCATTTTAAGTATTATACATATATCTCGTTATTTTCGAAATGAAAATGTTTTGTATATCCTGGAGAAGCCGGTTACACGTATATATATGAAGCGCAGAGTACACCATTCTGATAAGAGGAAAGCCACGAGTTATGATTGTAGTGGCTCAGGATATAGTACACGTTTAGCTATATAGGGACACATTAAAATTTTCGTCATTTAAATTTATGCAATTATACTTGTACGTGTATGGCGATTTACACGTATAAGAATATTATTATTACAAAGTATTTTCGAAAATCTTTTACAAAACAAAACTATAATACCTACTGAGCCTTTTGCTCATCCCTATTTTCCTTTACATCATTTATATACCAAAAATTGAGAAGGACAGGTTAGGACAACTCAGGATAGGTACTCTTCTAAGGAGATGTATCGGGTGGCTCTAGCCATGAGCTCGGTCATCATTTTCGGCCTCTTCTTGATCAGCGATATAAGTACATCACCAGTTTGGAATCCATTGATAAAGGCGTAAATCGTGTCTGCGACGTCGTAGTCTCCTAATTCGTTTGATTCTTCGATGAATCGACTGAGGTAGTATTGTAATGTCTCGGAGCTTCCTTGTCTTATGGTGAGCAAGTATGATTTATCTCTCTTTCGCACTCGAGAGGTTGCTGTTGTTGGCCCGTCTAGGGCCGACGAGGACAAAGGCATCACTTCGACCCGCGCGACCGGCGCAAGGCGTTTGACGGCGGAACCTTGCCTCAGCCATTGGCCGGCCCAAACCAATGGCCGGCCCAAGGTTCAGCCGGCCAATGGCCGGCCATATGCTCAGCCGGCCCATGGCCGGCCCTATGCCCAGCCGGTCCATGGCCGACCCAAAGGTCAGCCGGCCCATGGCCGACCCAAAGGTCAGCCGGCCCATGGCCGGCCATATACTCAGCCGGCCATACAGTTCACTCGGCCAATGGCCAAGTGAACCTTCCAGCAGTTCACTCGGCCAATGGCCGAGTGAACCCTTCAACCGGCCATGCAGCTCACTCGGCCAATGGCCGAGTGAACTTCCAGCAGTTCACTCGGCCAATGGCCGAGTGAACCCTTCAGCCGACCATGCAGCTCACTCGGCCAATGGCCGAGTGAACCTTCCAGCAGTTCACTCGACCAATGGCCAAGTGAACCCTTCAGCCGCCCATGCAGTTAACTCGGCCATTGGCCGAGTGAACCTTCCAGCAGTTCACTCGGCCAATGGCCGAGTGAACCTTCATCCGGCCAAGACTCCTCACTCGGCCATTGGCCGGCCCAACCCTTCAGCCGGCCAATGGCCGACCCAAAGTGTTCACTCGGCCAAGGGGCCCCCCAAACACCCCTTGGCCGCCTATAAATAGAGAGGTCTGCCCTCTCCCAAAGGTAATCCAATTTTGAGTCCCGAAACGCTGTCGAACTCGTACTTCACTCGTTTCGCTCATCTTTGGCCTCTCACCACCCATAAAACCTCTATACTCCACCTCAATCCCACTAATGTTGAGCGTCGGTGAGGTAAACAGGGGCACCCCCCCTGTTTCCCCTTTGTAGTTCAGAATCTCTTTCTTGCTTTTCAGGTATCGAGACGAGGTGAGCTTCACCAACAGCTAAGGGACGGCTTGGGATACTAAGCCCGACACGCTCGAGCCGAAGTGAGACCACTTGGTCTGGCCTTGGGTCTAACCACTTTGGGCTCCTAAATAGTTGTCCGAAAAACAGCGACAGTTCACTCGGCCATTGGCCAAGTGAACCCTTCAGCCGCCCATGCAGTTCACTCGGCCATTGGCCGAGTGAACCTTCCAGCAGTTCACTCGGCCAATGGCCGAGTGAACCTTCATCCGGCCAAGACTCCTCACTCAGCCATTGGCCGGCCCAACCCTTCAGCCGGCCAATGGCCGACCCAAAATGCTCACTCGGCCATTGGCCGGCCCAACCCTTCAGCCGGCCAATGGCCGACCCAAAGTGTTCACTCGGCCAAGGGGCCCCCCAAACACCCCTTGGCCGCCTATAAATAGAGAGATCTGCCCTCTCCCAAAGGTAATCCAATTTTGAGTCCCGAAACGCTGTCGAACTCGTACTTCACTCGTTTCGCTCATCTTTGGCCTCTCACCACCCCTAAAACCTCTATACTCCACCTCAATCCCACTAATGTTGAGCGTTGGAGAGGTAAACAGGGGCACCCCCCTGTTTCCTCTTTGTAGTTCACAATCTCTTTCTTGCTTTTCAGGTATCGAGACAAGGTGAGCTTCACCTACAGCTTAGGAACGGCTTGGGATACTAAGCCCGACACGCTCGAGCCGAAGTGAGACCACTTGGTCTGGCCTTGGGTCTAACCACTTTGGGCTCCTAAATAGTTGTCCGAAAAACAGCGACAACATTTTGGCGCTAGAAGGAGGGGATCTCTCGACCTTGGCGACACATCCCCTCTACCAGTCTTCTTCTCACTTCTACGACTCTCGAGAGATGAGTCATGGCCCCGCCGCCGCCGTGGGCACCCGAGCAACGGGCTCGAAGTGCGGCCTCCGAAGCCCCGTGCGTCGTCTTGGAGGGCAACCTCGTGATAACAAGAGCCAGCCCCGAGACCCGGCGGATGACCCCGAGGCCGCAGTCCGAGAGGACACGGCTCGAAGGCTCGCCGAACTCCTAGACCGCCCCGGCGTCACCGGCGCGCTCATCGCCGACCTCCTCGACTCCAACGACGTCGGCGACATCAACCACGAGACCAACCTCGGCCACGCTATTCACGAAAGTGGACACACGCGCACGCTTCCAAGGGGACACCCTCGGGCGGCCGCGTCGAAACGTCAACTTTCTGATGAGCACCCGCACGCGCCCTCGAGGGGACACCCTCGGGCGACCACGTCAAGACGACAAGTGTCGAACGGTACACGGGGGCGCTCAACCTCTAGGCCCCAAGAGGGACGTGTTGGAATCGATCTAGGGTTTAAGAAAATAATTAACGCTTCGGGAAGCGGCGGAATTTTAAAAATTTTCTTTTACAAGTAAAACAGTTTTTACTAACCTAGACAAGTGCAAGTACATGTAATTAAAAAACAATATGAGCTATGAAGTTTACTAACCTTTCTTGAAGCTTGAACCTTGTAGAAGCTTTTGGAAAGTTGCAACGCTCGTCTCCCCTCGCAGCACGTCTCTCTTCCTTTCCTCGGCACCTCGAGCAACCACGAAAGTTTCTATCACTAAATCACTCGAAAAGAAGGAATCAGTGAGTGGGCACTTTTAAACACTACGACTTAAGAACGAGTCTCGAAGTCGCAGAGCTAAACACTAGGTCGAGTGAGGACCTAGGTGCCAAGACAAGAAATAATCGAAAATAAACTAGAGAGAGAGAGAGAGGATTTTCGGCCAAAGTTCTAGAGAGAGAGTCTCTCAAATCTCTTAAACTTGGATGAATAAAATGTGAGGAAATGAGGCTCCTATTTATAGGAGAGGTCTCACCTTCAATAAGGTAGTTTCCTCTTCTATAGAATATCACATATTCATGAGCAATTTCCTCTTTTTTCCCTTTGAGACACTCGGCCAACTCAAGGCTTCTAGAAGCCTTGATTTGTTTCCAGTTTTGTTCAAGGCCTTGCCTTGTCTCTCACTTGGCCGATTCCCACTTTCCTCTTGGAGGAAATTTGTTTCCTCTTTTTCTTTTGGCAAGTATCTAAATACATTTATGCACAAAATAAACTCTCCTATTTCTCTATTAGGGTAGGCGCCCAAGTCTCTCTAGAAGGAGCTTCTAGAAGCTTCTTCATTTGTTCATGACAACATGAGAAAGACCCATTAAGAATTTTCAATAAAATTCTCATGAAATGAAATTAATTCACAAGGCCCAGTTAATCATATTATGGCCGAGTGACATTAAGTCATCAAATGAACTTGTCAAAATTTATTGACATCCATTTCATCCTTATGTCTCAAAAGACAAAAATACCCTTTCGACAATTTTCGTTCTTGTTTTGACTTAGCTTCCAGTTTAACTATTCCTATCCATGTGATTCGTGACAGTGACCTCATGGACCCAAATGAACAAAGCTTGAGCTAAACACTTGGACTCAAAAGTTCACAAACCTTTTCCAAGTTTAGCTTAATGCCAACTGACTCCACTAAAGAGCTGACACTGAAAATCTCTCGGTTCAAATGAATTTATTTTCTACTCAAGAATTCGACCTAATTATGATGAGCGGATCCACTGAATATTATCTATGTTTACCCTTCATGAATGTCATCAGCTAGTCGGGATTTACTAAATTACCATTTTACCCTTCTAGCTGTTATTTCCTCAACTCCTTTGTCGCTTGTGAATAAGTTAGAAACAATGTATTGACGAGGAGCTAACAAGTCACATTGTTTCATCCAAAAGAGTCAGGACTCAATTTGGACACTGGCCAGTTCATTTATTCACACTCCAAGGAACAAAGCATGAGGTGACATACATTGCATTTCAGCAATCTTGTACATGAATTCCATATCTATGAGAACTTCACAAAGTTACTCATGACAGACTCACAACTTAGTACTTCACCAATAGGCCTTGTTCGGAATCACATAGTGAGTCCGAACTTTGACTTTCTCAAATGAGAATACTAAGGTGTGAAATGGCATGTCTCATTTCAGGATTAAGGTAAGCATGATGCAATTCATACATAGTGACTTCGAGACATAAGAGGTTAAATGGTTTGTTCTTATATTGTCTCTAGAAGTGCACTGGTCAATTCAGTATCTTCGGAAGATACCTAGAAGAACTATAGAGTCTCCAACTCTCAATGCCTCATAACCAGACATCATAGATTCTTCTAACAATCATACTGAGGTCAATAGTCCTTTGACCCTAAGATTGCGAATATATCGTTTTAAGCAAACTACGAAGAGTTTGTTCATGCAAATCTACATTTGTCTCTTCGTAAGTTGTTAAGTTTGTTTATGGACTAAAAGACTAAGGTTTTATCATAAAGCTTCAGACAAGGAAGATTGAATGAACGTTTCAACTTTATTAATGAATAGATAGGCAATTACAAGCAAGAGTCTTCATGAGACTTTATTACATCAAATGTACAAAATAAAGACTACAACTCTTCTTGTGGGCACCAATTGACAACAAACTCCCACTTGACTCAAAGAAGGTGTGTGTAGTCCTTCATGCCTAATCCCTCAGGATGTTGGTCGAAGACCTTGTTCGCTAGGGCCTTGGTGAATGGATCTGCGAGGTTGTCCACCGTTGAGATCTTCTTCACTTCCACGTCTCCGCGCTGCACGATCTCTCGAATCAAATGGTATTTCCTCTCAATATGCTTAGAGCGCTTATGGCTTCTAGGTTCCTTTGAGTTAGCGACAGCCCCACTATTATCACAATAAAGGGTTATGGGCTCGTCGACGTTTGGAACAACTTCCAAATACTTAAGGAACTTTCTAAGCCATACAGCCTCTTTGGATGCTTCACAAGCAGCCACATATTCTGCTTCCATTGTGGAGTCAGCAATGCAAGATTGCTTAATACTTCTCCACACAACAGCTCCACCATTAAGGATGAACACAGATCCCGAAGTGGATTTCCTGGAATCCTTATCCGCTTGAAAATCAGAGTCGGTATATCCCGTCATAGTCAGGTCAGTACCTGAGTATGTAAGCATCAAGTTCCTAGTTCTTCGAAGATACTTAAGAACATGCTTAACAGCAATCCAGTGCTCGGCTCCAGGGTTGGATTGGAAACGGCTAACTACGCCAACGGCGAAACATATATCAGGTCTAGTGCAAAGCATAGCATACATGAGGCTTCCTACGGCAGAGGCGTAAGGAATCTTCCTCATGTCTTCAATCTCTTGTGCAGTCTTGGGATACTGGTCCTTAGAGAGTGAAACTCCATGCCTAAAGGGTGTTTGACCCCTCTTGCAGTCTTGCATCGAGAAGCGATCCATCACCTTATCAATATAAGATGCTTGAGAGAGCGACAGGGTCCGGTTTTTCCTATCTCGAAAGATTTGGATTCCCAGAATGTATGCGGCTTCTCCTAGATCCTTCATATCGAATTGCTTTGCTAGCCAGACCTTAACCTCAGATAATTTACCCACGTCATTACCAATGAGTAGTATATCATCGACATATAGTACCAGAAACACAACTTTGCCTTCGTGTATTAACTTGTAAACACAAGGCTCATCTATTGACTGTTCAAAGCCGAAGCTCTTTACAGTTTCATCGAATCTAATATTCCATGACCTAGATGCTTGCTTTAGTCCATAAATGGATTTAAGCAACTCACAAACCTTGGTCTCTTGACCTTTATCCACAAAACCGTCTGGTTGAGCCATGTAAATGCGCTCGTCAAGATTGCCATTCAGAAAGGCTGTCTTGACATCCATTTGCCAGATCTCATAGTCGAGAGCTGCAGCTATGGATAGGAGTATGCGGATGGATTTAAGCATCGCGACTGGCGAGAAGGTTTCTTCATAGTCAATCCCTTCTTGTTGGGTATAACCCTTCGCCACAAGTCGTGCTTTGAACGTCTCGACGTTCCCATCAGGACCCCTTTTCTTCTTGTATATCCACTTACACCCTACAGGTTTAATCCCTTCAGGAAGGTCTACAAGTTTCCAGACTTTGTTGACATACATCGAGAGTGCATTTCAACTTTCATGGCGTCAAGCCAAAGGTTTGATTCAGAACAAGCCATCGCTTGGCTATAGGAAACAGGGTCATCCATGTCGGAGACGGCTACAAGAGAGTCTCCATAAGACATGTACCTGTCAGGCTTTTGAGTAGCCCTCCCACTACGTCTAAGTACTACTTGACGAGATTCTGATGAGTTAGGTCGTGTTTCAGTTGGGGTAAGAACAGTTCTTACAGATGAGGTAGAAGCTTCCTCACCCAACTTTTCTTCAAGCACAATTTTGCTTCTAGGTTTCGCATCCTTCATAAAGTCCTCCTCAAGGAAACGAGCATTCGTGCTAACGAAATTCTTATCGTCCTCGGGACTGTAGAAAGTAAAACCTTTGGTTTCCTTCGGATATCCTACAAACAGGCACAATTCTGACCTACTAGCCAACTTGCTAGTCTTTTGCCTCAGCACGTGTGCAGGGCAACCCCAAATTCGGATGCGGCCAAGATTCACTTTACGGCCAGTCCATCGTTCATAAGGAGTACCAGGAACCGTTTTGGACGGAACTTGGTTCAGAATGTAGGCGGCTGTTTCGAGGGCATATCCCCAAAAGGAAAGCGGGAGTGATGAGTAACTCATCATTGATCTAACCATCTCCATAAGAGTTCGGTTTCTTCTCTCTGACACTCCGTTTTGTTGAGGTGTGCCAGGTGCGGTAAGCTGAGAAGCGATACCTTCTTCTTTAAGAAAGTCATCGAACTCTCCAGACATATACTCACCACCTCGATCAGATCGAAGGGTTTTGATCACTTTGCCAGTTTGCTTTTCCACTAAAGCCCTAAAGACCTTAAATACGTTAAAGGTCTCGGATTTGTGTTTAAGCAAATAGACAAACCCATATCTTGAGTAATCATCAGTGAAGGTAACGAAGTATTCGTATCCTCCACGTGCCTGTTGGTTGAGCGGACCACATACATCAGAATGTATTAGTTCCAGCAACTCAGTGGCTCTTCGACCCTTATCGGAGAAAGGTCGCTTAGTCATTTTTCCTTCTATGCAGGATTCACAGGTAGGTAGTGAACCTATTGCAGAGGCTTGGAGTGGACCATCCCTCACAAGTCTCCTAATCCTTTCTAGACTGATATGACCAAGTCTCAAGTGCCAGAGGTATGTTGATTTTGTTAAATCGGAGGATTCAGAAATTTTGATCCTCTTTGGCTCCCTAATTAGATCATTATCTATTTTGGTGTCTAAAAGAGAAGGTTGAGTGGGATAGATGTAGAAAAGAGCATTCTTTATACATGCATCAGTGACAAAAGAATTATCAGGAAACGAAATACGAATTCCATTCTTAATGAACTTTAAACAATAATCTTGCTCACGAAGACGAGCAACGGATATTAAGTTCTTCCCAAAGGTAGGAACAAAATAAACATTATTCAAGTTTAAAGTGCGGTCTTCAAAAGACAGCGTCACGGATCCCACAGCCTTTGCAGACACCAGGCTCCCATCACCCTATTTGAAACAGAACTTGCCTTCCTCTAAGCTTTTGGTTTTCTTGAAACCATTCAGGGAACAACAAATATGGTTAGTAGCAGCGGAGTCAAGAATCCACGTTGATACATTATCAGCTACTAAGCATGCTTCGGTAACTAGTACAATACTATGTTCCTTTGCTTTGAGATAGGCAGGATAGTTCGTTTTATCGGCCTTGTGAGGTCTCTTCTTAGTTCCAGAGGCGGAGGCTTTTTGCTCAGTAGCATGTGCCTCTCATTGATTCCTCTTTCTCTTATGGAGACCTACAGCAGTGTGAAGCTCCTTCATAAGCTCGGTAACATTGTACTTTAGCTTTGTAATGGAGTAGTTCAGCTTGGAGGTATCAAGAGATGCGGGGAGAGTTTCTAAGATCATATCTATGATATTCTTGTTGTCAATGGTGCCCACAAGAAGAGTAGTAGAGTCTATTTATGTACATTTGATGTCATATAGTCTTACGAAGACTCTTGCTTGTAATTGCTTATTCATTAATAAAAAGTTGAAACGTTCATTCAATGTAGATTTGCTTATGTACATTTGTTTGAAGCTTTATGATAAAACCTTAGTCTTTTAGTCCATAAACAAACTAAACAACTTACGAAGAGACAAATGTAGATTTGCATGAACAAACTCTTCGTAGTTTGCTTAAAACGATATATTCGCAATCTTAGGGTCAAAGGACTATTGACCTCAGTATGATTGTTAGAAGAATCTATGATGTCTGGTTATGAGGCATTGAGAGTTTGGGACTCTATAGTTCTTCTAGGTATCTTCCGAAGGTACTGAATTGACCAGTGCACTTCTAGAGACAATATAAGAACAAACCATTTAACCTCTTATGTCTCGAAGTCACTATGTATGAATTGCATCATGCTTACCTTAATCCTGAAATGAGACATGCCATTTCACACCTTAGTATTCTCATTTGAGAAAGTCAAAGTTCGGACTCACTATGTGATTCCGAACAAGGCCTATTGGTGAAGTACTAAGTTGTGAGTCTGTCAAGAGTAACTTTGTGAAGTTCTCATAGATATGGAATTCATGTACAAGATTGCTGAAATGCAATGTATGTCACCTCATGCTTTGTTCCTTGGAGTGTGAATAAATGAACTGGCCAGTGTCCAATTTGAGTCCTGACTCTTTTGGATGAAACAATGTGACTTGTTAGCTCCTCGTCAATACATTGTTTCTAACTTATTCACAAGCGACAAAGGAGTTGAGGAAATAACAGCTAGAAGGGTAAAATGGTAATTTAGTAAATCCCGACTAGCTGATGACATTCATGAAGGGTAAACGTAGATAATATTCAGTGGATCCGCTCATCATAATTAGGTTGAATTCTTGAGTAGAAAATAAATTCATTTGAACCGAGAGATTTTCAGTGTCAACTCTTTAGTGGAGTCAGTTGGCATTAAGCTAAACTTGGAAAAGGTTTGTGAACTTTTGAGTCCAAGTGTTTAGCTCAAGCTTTGTTCATTTGGGTCCATGAGGTCACTGTCACGAATCACATCGAGTAGGAATAGTTAAACTGAAAGCTAAGTCAAAACAAGAACGAGACAGTTTTACGAAAATTGTCAAAAGGGTATTTTTGTCCTTTTGGACATAGGACGAAATGAATGTCAATAAATTTTTTTGACAAGGTCATTTGATGACAAATGAAACTTAAAACACTCAGCCATTAATAGTTTATTGGGCCTTGAGGATTAATTTCATTTCATAGAATTTTACTTGAAAATTCTTAATGGGCTTTTCTTATGTTGTCATGAACAAATGAAGAAACATCTAGAAGCTCCTTCTAGAAGCTCAAATTTCGTCCAACCCAAGGAAAATAAGGCTGAATTTCATTCATGCCATAGTGGGAAAGAGAGTTTATTTTGTGCATTGATGTATGAAGATACTTGCCAAAAGAAAAAGAGGAAACAAATTTCCTTAAGAAGGAAAGTGCATTTTCGGCCAACTAAGAGGAAATCAAATGAGGAAACAAATCCTAAGCCTTCATGAGGCATGTTGGACGTGCAAGGCAATAGGAAAAGAGGAAACTACCTTTTGAAGGTAATCCTCCTCCTATAAATAGGAGCCTCATTCCTCACATTTCATTCATCCAAGTTTAAGAGATTTGAGAGACTCTCTCTCTAGAACTTGTGGCCGAAATCCTCTCTCTCTCTCTAGTTTATTTTCGATTTTTTCTTGTCTTGGCACCTAGGTCCTCACTCGACCTAGTGTTTAGCTCTGCGACTTCGAGACTCGTTCTTAAGTCGTAGTGTTTAAAAGTGCCCACTCACTGATTCCTTCTTTTCGAGTGATTTAGTGATAGAAACTTTCGTGGTTGCTCGAGGTGCCGAGGAAAGAAAGAGAGACGTGCTGCGAGGGGAGACGAGCGTTGCAAACTTTCCACAAGCTTCTTCAAAGTTCAAGCTTCAAGAAAGGTTAGTAAACTTCAAGCTCATATTGGTTTTTAATTACATGTACTTGCACTTGTCTAGGTTAGTAAAAACTGTTTTTACTTGTAAAAGAAAATTTTTAAAATTCCGCCGCTTACCGAAGCGTTAATTATTTTCATAAACCCTAGATCGATTCCAACAAATGGTATCAGAGCTATGGTCAAAGAGATGCATGTACATGTTTTTAAAATTATGAGCTTGAAAATCGTTTTCGAAAGTTTACTAATTTTGTGACAAGTTAGAATTGTTATCTTAGATTTTTTTTAATTTATTGCTCATGTCTTTAAATTAAAAAGCATGTTGATTTTCTATGAGTTTGGGATGTTTTTAAAACACATTAGAATCAGTTCTAAAAGTTTTTAATTTTTTATATTGAAAAACGTGTTTTAAAGGTTTGAGAAATTTCGAGTAAAATTTTGTGACTAGTTATATTGTCTTGCTAGTTTCGTTTATTTAATTGAATCGTTTTATGCATGTTGTTATTTCTTTTATTCTATGTTATTACCCTGCTAATAAAACACAAATAAAAGCTTTAAACAACATCTTAAAACGTTCCGTTACACTCGATTCTTTTTCGCACCTAAAAGGACCAAGCTTTAATTATTTCTTTTTCTTCGAGTTGGAGTAAACCCGCATTAAAAGTGGCATAACTCTCTGCTCAGAAATCTAAATTTAATGATTCTTGAATCAAATTAAATCTCTGTCTGTCCTCTGTCCAATGCCACCGGTTTCGGCTCAAAAGGACATCGGAGCCGCCAGATATGGCGATTTTACTCCGAGGTGCGCGGCTGTCTGAAACTCCAGTTTTTTAGAAATCCGGATTTTCAAACCCCACTACCATGAGTTATAGAACTCTAATGAGAAAATTTTCTTGAGCAAAATGTTTTTCATATGATTATAAACATGATGTGTAAGATTAAAAGTTTTGATTTTGAAAGATTAATTGAAATTGAGTTTTTACAAAACTAGTTTGAATTTTGAAAAACCGTTTTCACTTTCAAACTTGAAAATATTTTGTCACCCAAATCAAATAAGTTTTCAAAATGTTTTCAAAACTATATCTATATCACATATGTTCAAAATCTATATGCTCTTGAAAATTTGAGTGGGAGGTCTCTTTGTAGACAAGCCGAAAAATAAAAAGATGTGTAATCTCAAACTTTCAAGTGTTCGAGTGAGTTGAAGTTCACACTTCCCTCATGCACTTTCCCGAAATAGAAAATAGGAAAAGATCGAGTATGTACCTTGTGCCTTTATGCACTAATACTACTCTGAACATGTCGATCTAGGATTCTCTTCTAGTTGTCCGCTCTGTCGCTCTCTAACTAGGAAATTTGTTTCCGAAATTATAAGAGTCGATGAACCAACTCCAAAAACTAAGTGGGAGGGTTATACTTGTTGTTTGTAACCCACGATCCCCAATAGTAATGAAAAGTGCAAGTGTCGCCGGACTAAGAGTCACCCTCGTGGCCCTCTCTTAAATGAGAGTACTCAAGGGCGCTTTGCTCTGATCATTGCTCAATGAGCTACGTCTAAGAGTGAGACGATGATGGCAAGGCCTCCCCTTGGGGGATTGTTTTTCAAAGTTGACCTTTTGGACTAAGTGGTTGGTTGCACACTTAGGCTCAATCCCTAGTAATCCTCCCTCGAGGCCCTGCGAAAGGATGTGAGTGATCAAACCAATTTACAAGGTGGCTAGTCAAAATAGATGTATTGACATCTTGGCTTAGCATTAATGATGTGTCATTTACTTATAAAAGGAGATTTTTTGCGGCCTTCTCTTGAGGGAGTAAATTATCGTTTGGTTTATAACACCTTTGGATTTTATAAAAGTCTTAATAAAACTTAAATCCTTAACCAAAGACTAATCATAAACTTGTTTCAACTTATATAGGCAATTTGTCTCTCAACCATCTCTCAATCTTTCTTTCCTCGAACAAACTCGAAAACGAAAACTACATAGACTCGAAACGTAACCTCGACATAATACCTACCGTTAACAAGCACAAATGGGTACTCACCACCCCATGTCCTCCTCTGACGAATGATGATTCAACTCAAGAGGACAATGACGCCTTAGCGGCCTGGCTTCGATCCGATGAGATTGTGAGGTGCTATATCTTGGCATCTATGAACAATGTGCTGAAAGAGCAACATCGTGACATCGAGACTGCCGCTGACATGCTCTACAATCTCCTTGAGATGTTTGGAGGGCAAGGACGTCAAACAAGGCAACAAGCAGTCCAACAGTTTATGAACTGTCACATGAAGGCTGGGACTCCTGTTGGAAACTTTATGATACTGATCATTAGTTTTCTGAATAAAATGGAAATCCTAGGATCTGAGATTGATGGGAAGAATGTCATAGATATGATCTTAGAAACTCTCCCCGCATGTCTTGATACCTCCAAGATGAACTACTCCATAAACAAGCTAGAGTACACATGTTACCAAGCTTATAAAGGAGTTTAACACTGCTGAAGGTCTCACTAAGAGAAAGAGGAATCAAGGAGAGGCACATGCTACTGAGCAAAGAGCCTCCGCCTCTGGAACTAAGAAGAGACCTCACAAGGCCGATAAAAAGAACTGTCCTGCCAATCTCAAAGCAAGGGAACATAGTATTGTACTAGTTACCGAAGCATGCTTAGTAGCTGATAATGTATCAACGTGGATTCTTGACTCCGCTGCTACTAACCATATTTGTTGTTCCTTGAATGGTTTCAAGAAAACCAAAAGCTTAGAGGAAGGCGAGTTCTGTTTCAAATGGGGTGATGGGAGCCTGGTGTCTGCAAAGGCTGTGGGATCCGTGACGCTGTCTTTTGAAGACCGCACTTTAAACTTGAATAATGTATATTTTGTTCCTACCTTTGGGAAGAACTTAATATCCGTTGCTCGTCTTCGTGAGCAAGATTATTGTTTAAAGTTCATTAAGAATGGAATTCGTATTTCGTTTCCTGATAATTCTTTTGTCACTGATGCATGTATGAAGAATGCTCTATCCCACCCAACCTTCTCTTTTAGACACCGAAATAGATAATGATCTAATTAGGGAGCCAAAGAGGATCAAACTTTCTGAATCCTCCGATCTAACAAAATCAACACACCTATGGCACTTAAGACTTGGTCATATCAGTCTAGAAAGGATTAAGAGACTTGTGAGGGATGGTCCACTCCAAGCCTCTGCAATAGGTTCACTACCTACTTGTGAATCCTGCATAGAAGGAAAAATGACTAAGCGGCCTTTCTCTGATAAAGGTCGAAGAGCCACTGAGTTGCTGGAACTAATACATTCTGATGTATGTGGTCCGCTCATCCAACAGGCACGTGGAGGATACGAATACTTCGTTACCTTCACTGATGATTACTCACGATATGGGTTTGTCTATTTGCTCAAACACAAATCCGAGACCTTTAACGTATTTAAGGTCTTTAGGGCTTTAGTGGAAAAGCAAACTGGCAAAGTGATCAAAACCCTTCGATCTGATCGAGGTGGTGAGTATATGTCTGGAGAGTTCGATGACTTTCTTAAAGAAGAAGGTATCGCTTCTCAGCTTACCGCACCTGGCACACCTCAACAAAACGGAGTGTCAGAGAGAAGAAACCGAACTCTTATGGAGATGGTTAGATCGATGATGAGTTACTCATCACTCCCGCTTTCCTTTTGGGGATATGCCCTCGAAACAGCCGCTTACATTCTGAACCAAGTTCCGTCTAAAACGGTTCCTGGTACTCCTTATGAAAGATGGACTGGCCGTAAAGTAAGTTTGGGCCACATCCGAATTTGGGGTTGCCCTGCCCATGTGCTAAGGCAAAAGACTAGCAAGTTGGCTAGTAGGTCAGAATTGTGCCTGTTTATGGGATACCCAAAGGAAACCAAAGGTTTCATTTTCTATAGTCCCGAGGACGATAAGACTTTCGTTAGCACGAATGCTCGTTTCCTTGAGGAGGACTTCATGAAGGATGCGAAACCTAGAAGCAAAATTGTGCTTGAAGAAAAGTTGGGTGAGGAAGCTTCTACCTCATCTGTAAGAACTGTTCTTACCCCAACTGAAACACAACCTAACTCATCAGAATCTCGTCAAGTAGTACTTCGACGTAGTGGGAGGGCTACTCAAAAGCCTGACAGGTACATGTCTTATGGAGACTCTCTTGTAGCCGTCTCCGACATGGATGACCCTGTTTCCTATAGCCAAGCGATGGCTTGTTCTGAATCAAACCTTTGGCTTGACGCCATGAAAGTTGAAATGCACTCGATGTATGTCAACAAAGTCTGGAAACTTGTAGACCTTCCTGAAGGGATTAAACCCGTAGGGTGTAAGTGGATATACAAGAAGAAAAGGGGTCCTGATGGGAACGTCGAGACGTTCAAAGCACGACTTGTGGCGAAGGGTTATACCCAACAAGAAGGGATTGACTATGAAGAAACCTTCTCGCCAGTCGCGATGCTTAAATCCATCCGCATACTCCTATCCATAGCTGCAGCTCTCGACTTTGAGATCTGGCAAATGGATGTCAAGACAGCCTTTCTGAATGGCAATCTTGACGAGCGCATTTACATGGCTCAACCAGACGGTTTCGTGGATAAAGGTCAAGAGACCAAGGTTTGTGAATTGCTTAAATCCATTTATGGACTAAAGCAAGCATCTAGGTCATGGAATATTAGATTCGATGAAACTGTAAAAAGCTTTGGCTTTGAACAGTCGATAGATGAGCCTTGTGTTTACAAGTTAATACACGAAGGTAAAGTTGTGTTTCTGGTACTATATGTCGATGATATACTACTCATTGGTAATGACGTTGGTAAGTTATCGGAGGTTAAGGTCTGGCTAGCAAAGCAATTCGATATGAAGGATCTAGGAGAAGCCGCGTACATTCTGGGAATCCAAATCTTTCGAGATAGGAAAAACCGGACCCTGTCGCTCTCTCAAGCATCTTATATTGACAAGGTGATGGATCGCTTCTCGATGCAAGACTGCAAGAAGGGCCAAACACCCTTTAGGCATGGAGTTTCACTCTCTAAGGACCAGTCTCCCAAGACTGCACAAGAGATTGAAGACATGAGGAAAATTCCTTACGCCTCTGCCGTAGGAAGCCTCATGTATGCTATGCTTTACGCTAGACCTGACATCCGTTTCGCCGTTGGCGTAGTTAGCCGTTTCCAATCCAACCCTGGACCCGAGCACTGGATTGCTGTTAAGCATGTTCTTAAGTATCTTCGAAGAACTAGGAACTTGATGCTTACATACTCAGGTACTGACCTGACTATGACGGGATATACCGACTCCGATTTTCAAGCGGATAAGGATTCCAGGAAATCCACTTCGGGATCTGTGTTCATCCTTAATGGTGGAGCTGTTGTGTGGAGAAGTATTAAGCAATCTTGCATTGCTGACTCCACAATGGAAGCAGAATATGTGGCTGCTTGTGAAGCATCCAAAGAGGCTGTATGGCTTAGAAAATTCCTTAAGTATTTGGAAGTTGTTCCAAACGTCGACGAGCCCATAACCCTTTATTGTGATAATAGTGGGGCTGTCGCTAACTCAAAGGAACCTAGAAGCCATAAGCGCTCTAAACATATTGAGAGGAAATACCATTTGATTATAGAGATCGCGCAACACGGAGACGTGGAGGTGAAGTAGATCTCTGGAAGATCCATTCACCAAGGCCCTAGCGAACATGGTCTTCGACCAACTTCGAGAGGGATTAGGCATCTAGGACTACTCACATCTTCTTTGAGTCAAGTGGGAGTTTGTTGTCAATGGTGCCCACAAGAAGAGTTGTAGAGTCTATTTATGTACATTTGATGTCATATAGTCTTACGAAGACTCTTGCTTGTAATTGCTTATTCATTAATAAAAAGTTGAAACGTTCATTCAATGTAGATTTGCTTATGTACATTTGTTTGAAGCTTTATGATAAAACCTTAGTCTTTTAGTCCATAAACAAACTAAACAACTTACGAAGAGACAAATGTAGATTTGCATGAACAAACTCTTCGTAGTTTGCTTAAAACAATATATTCGCAATCTTAGGGTCAAAGGACTATTGACCTCAGTATGATTGTTAGAAGAATCTATGATGTCTGGTTATGAGGCATTGAGAGTTGGAGACTCTATAGTTCTTCTAGGTATGGAATTCATGTACAAGTTGTGAGTCTGTCAAGAGTAACTTTGTGAAGTTCTCATAGATATGGAATTCATGTACAAGATTGCTGAAATGCAATGTATGTCACCTCATGCTTTGTTCCTTGGAGTGTGAATAAATGAACTGGCCAGTGTCCAATTTGAGTCCTGACTCTTTTGGATGAAACAATGTGACTTGTTAGCTCCTCGTCAATACATTGTTTCTAACTTATTCACAAGCGACAAAGGAGTTGAGGAAATAACAGCTAGAAGGGTAAAATGGTAATTTAGTAAATCCCGACTAGCTGATGACATTCATGAAGGGTAAACGTAGATAATATTCAGTGGATCCGCTCATCATAATTAGGTTGAATTCTTGAGTAGAAAATAAATTCATTTGAACCGAGAGATTTTCAGTGTCAACTCTTTAGTGGAGTCAGATTGGCATTAAGCTAAACTTGGAAAAGGTTTGTGAACTTTTGAGTCCAAGTGTTTAGCTCAAGCTTTGTTCATTTGGGTCCATGAGGTCACTGTCACGAATCACATCGAGTAGGAATAGTTAAACTGAAAGCTAAGTCAAAACAAGAACGAGACAGTTTTACGAAAATTGTCAAAAGGGTATTTTTGTCCTTTTGGACATAGGACGAAATGAATGTCAATAAATTTTTTTGACAAGGTCATTTGATGACAAATGAAACTTAAAACACTCAGCCATTAATAGTTTATTGGGCCTTGAGGATTAATTTCATTTCATAGAATTTTACTTGAAAATTCTTAATGGGCTTTTCTTATGTTGTCATGAACAAATGAAGAAACATCTAGAAGCTCCTTCTAGAAGCTCAAATTTCGTCCAACCCAAGGAAAATAAGGCTGAATTTCGTTCATGCCATAGTGGGAAAGAGAGTTTATTTTGTGCATTGATGTATGAAGATACTTGCCAAAAGAAAAAGAGGAAACAAATTTCCTTAAGAAGGAAAGTGCATTTTCGGCCAACTAAGAGGAAATCAAATGAGGAAACAAATCCTAAGCCTTCATGAGGCATGTTGGACGTGCAAGGCAATAGGAAAAGAGGAAACTACCTTTTGAAGGTAATCCTCCTCCTATAAATAGGAGCCTCATTCCTCACATTTCATTCATCCAAGTTTAAGAGATTTGAGAGACTCTCTCTCTAGAACTTGTGGCCGAAATCCTCTCTCTCTCTCTCTAGTTTATTTTCGATTTTTTCTTGTCTTGGCACCTAGGTCCTCACTCGACCTAGTGTTTAGCTCTGCGACTTCGAGACTCGTTCTTAAGTCGTAGTGTTTAAAAGTGCCCACTCACTGATTCCTTCTTTTCGAGTGATTTAGTGATAGAAACTTTCGTGGTTGCTCGAGGTGCCGAGGAAAGAAAGAGAGACGTGCTGCGAGGGGAGACGAGCGTTGCAAACTTTCCACAAGCTTCTTCAAAGTTCAAGCTTCAAGAAAGGTTAGTAAACTTCAAGCTCATATTGGTTTTTAATTACATGTACTTGCACTTGTCTAGGTTAGTAAAAACTGTTTTTACTTGTAAAAGAAAATTTTTAAAATTCCGCCGCTTACCGAAGCGTTAATTATTTTCATAAACCCTAGATCGATTCCAACAATTCTTCCCATCAATCTCAGATCCTAGGATTTCCATTTCATTTAGGTAACCAATGATCAGCATCATATGGTCCCTAACAGGAGTCCTAGCCTTCATGCGACAGTTCATAAACTGTCGGACTGCTTGTAGCCTTGTTTGACGCCTTTGCCCTCCAAACATCTCAAGGAGATTGTAGAGCATGTCAGCGGTAGTCTCGATGTCACGATGTTGCTCTTTCAACATATTGTTCATAGATGCCAAGATATAGCACCTCACAATCTCATCGGATCGAAGCCAGGCCGCTAAGGCGTCATTGTCCTCTTGAATTGAATCATCATTCGTCAGAGGAGGACACGGGGTGGTGAGTACCCATTTGTGCTTGTTAACGGTAGGTATTATGTCGAGGTTACGTTTCGAATCTACGTAGTTTTCGTTTTCGAGTTTGATCGAGGAAAGAAAGATTGAGAGATGTTTGAGAGACATATTGCCTATTTAAGTTAAAACAAGTTTATGATTAGTCTTTGGTTTAGGATTTAAGTTTTATTAAGACTTTTGTAAAATCCAAAGGTGTTATAAACCAAACGATAATTTACTCCCTCAAGAGAAGGCCGCAAAAAATCTCCATTTATAAGTAAATGACACATCATTAATGCTAAGCCAAGATGTTAATACATCTATTTTGACTAGCCACCTTTTAAATTGGTTTGATCACTCACATCCTTTCGCAGAGCCTCAAGGGAGGATACTAGGGATTGAGCCTAAGTGTGCAACCAACCACTTAGTCCAAAAGATCAGCTTTGAAAAACAATCCCCCAAGGGGAGGCCTTGCCATCATTGCATCACTCTCGGACGTAGCTCATTGAGCAATGATCGAAGCAATAATGCCATGGAGTACCCACATATAAGTGAGGGTCGCAAGAGCGGCTCTTAGTCCCACGTTATTGCATCTTTCATTAGTGTTGGGGATCGTGGGTTACAAACAACGAATATAACCCTCCCACTTAGTTTTTGGAGTTGGTTCATCGACTCTTATAAGTTCGGAAACAAATTTCCTAGTTAGAGAGCGACAGAGCGGACAACTCGAAGAGAATCCTAGATCGACATGTTCAGAGCAGTATTAGTGCATAAAGGCACAAGGTACATACTCGATCTTTTCCTATTTTCTATTTCGGGAAAGTGCGTGAGGGAAGTGTGAACTTCAACTCACTCGAACACTTGAAAGTTTGAGATTACACATCTTTTTATTTTTCGGCTTGTCTACAAGGAGACCTCCCACTCAAATTTTCAAGAGCATATAGATTTTGAACATATGTGATATAGATATAGTTTTGAAAACATTTTGAAAATTTATTTGATTTGGATGACAAAATATTTTCAAGTTTGAAAGTGAAAACGGTTTTTCAAAATTCAAACTAGTTTTGTAAAAATTCAATTTCAATTAAACTTTCAAAAATAAAAACATTTTAATCTTACACATCATGTTTATAATCATATGAAAAACATTTTTGCTCAAGAAATTTTTATCATTAGAGTTCTATAACTCATGGTAGTGGGGTTTGAAAATCCGGATTTCTAAAAAACTGGAGTTTCAGACAGCCGCGCACCTCGGAGTAAAATCGCCATATCTGGCGGCTCCAATGTCCTTTTGAGCCGAAACTGGTGGAATTGGACAGAGGACAGACAGAGCTTTAATTTGATTCAGGAATCATTAAATTTAGATTTCTGAGCAGAGAGTTATGCCACTTTTAATGCGGGTTTACTCCAGCTCGAAGAAAAAGAAATAAATTAAAGCTTGGTCCTACTTAGGTGCGAAAAAGAATCAAGTGTAACGGAACGTTTTAAGATGTTGTTTAAAGCTTTTATTTGTGTTTTATTAGCAGGGTAATAACATAGAATAAAAGAAATAACAACATGCATAAAACGATTCAAGTAAATAAACGAAACTAGCAAGACAATATAACTAGTCACAAAATTTTACTCGAAATTTCTCAAACCTTTAAAACACGTTTTTCAATATAAAAATTAAAAACTTTTAGAACTGATTCTAATGTGTTTTAAAAACATCCCAAACTCATAGAAAATCAACATGCTTTTTAATTTAAAGACAAGAGCATTAAATTAAAAAAAATCTAAGATTACAATTCTAACTTGTCACAAAATAAGTAAACTTTCGAAAACGATTTTCAAGCTCATAATTTTAAAAAACATGTACATGCTAATCTTTGACCATAGCTCTGATACCATTTGTTGGAATCGATCTAGGGTTTAAGAAAATAATTAACGCTTCGGGAAGCGGCGGAATTTTAAAAATTTTCTTTTACAAGTAAAACAGTTTTTACTAACCTAGACAAGTGCAAGTACATGTAATTAAAAAACAATATGAGCTATGAAGTTTACTAACCTTTCTTGAAGCTTGAACCTTGTAGAAGCTTTTGGAAAGTTGCAACGCTCGTCTCCCCTCGCAGCACGTCTCTCTTCCTTTCCTCGGCACCTCGAGCAACCACGAAAGTTTCTATCACTAAATCACTCGAAAAGAAGGAATCAGTGAGTGGGCACTTTTAAACACTACGACTTAAGAACGAGTCTCGAAGTCGCAGAGTTAAACACTAGGTCGAGTGAGGACCTAGGTGCCAAGACAAGAAATAATCGAAAATAAACTAGAGAGAGAGAGAGAGGATTTTCGGCCAAAGTTCTAGAGAGAGAGTCTCTCAAATCTCTTAAACTTGGATGAATAAAATGTGAGGAAATGAGGCTCCTATTTATAGGAGAGGTCTCACCTTCAATAAGGTAGTTTCCTCTTCTATAGAATATCACATATTCATGAGCAATTTCCTCTTTTTTCCCTTTGAGACACTCGGCCAACTCAAGGCTTCTAGAAGCCTTGATTTGTTTCCAATTTTGTTCAAGGCCTTGCCTTGTCTCTCACTTGGCCGATTCCCACTTTCCTCTTGGAGGAAATTTGTTTCCTCTTTTTCTTTTGGCAAGTATCTAAATACATTTATGCACAAAATAAACTCTCCTATTTCTCTATTAGGGTAGGCGCCCAAGTCTCTCTAGAAGGAGCTTCTAGAAGCTTCTTCATTTGTTCATGACAACATGAGAAATGCCCATTAAGAATTTTCAATAAAATTCCCATGAAATGAAATTAATTCACAAGGCCCAGTTAATCATATTATGGCCGAGTGACATTAAGTCATCAAATGAACTTGTCAAAATTTATTGACATCCATTTCATCCTTATGTCTCAAAAGACAAAAATACCCTTTCGACAATTTTCGTTCTTGTTTTGACTTAGCTTCCAGTTTAACTATTCCTATCGATGTGATTCGTGACAGTGACCTCATGGACCCAAATGAACAAAGCTTGAGCTAAACACTTGGACTCAAAAGTTCACAAACCTTTTCCAAGTTTAGCTTAATGCCAACTGACTCCACTAAAGAGCTGACACTGAAAATCTCTCGGTTCAAATGAATTTATTTTCTACTCAAGAATTCGACCTAATTATGATGAGCGGATCCACTGAATATTATCTATGTTTACCCTTCATGAATGTCATCAGCTAGTCGGGATTTATTAAATTACCATTTTACCCTTCTAGCTGTTATTTCCTCAACTCCTTTGTCGCTTGTGAATAAGTTAGAAACAATGTATTGACGAGGAGCTAACAAGTCACATTGTTTCATCCAAAAGAGTCAGGACTCAATTTGGACACTGGCCAGTTCATTTATTCACACTCCAAGGAACAAAGCATGAGGTGACATACATTGCATTTCAGCAATCTTGTACATGAATTCCATATCTATGAGAACTTCACAAAGTTACTCATGACAGACTCACAACTTAGTACTTCACCAATAGGCCTTGTTTGGAATCACATAGTGAGTCCGAACTTTGACTTTCTCAAATGAGAATACTAAGGTGTGAAATGGCATGTCTCATTTCAGGATTAAGGTAAGCATGATGCAATTCATACATAGTGACTTCGAGACATAAGAGGTTAAATGGTTTGTTCTTATATTGTCTCTAGAAGTGCACTGGTCAATTCAGTACCTTCGGAAGATACCTAGAAGAACTATAGAGTCTCCAACTCTCAATGCCTCATAACCAGACATCATAGATTCTTCTAACAATCATACTGAGGTCAATAGTCCTTTGACCCTAAGATTGCGAATATATCGTTTTAAGCAAACTACGAAGAGTTTGTTCATGCAAATCTACATTTGTCTCTTCGTAAGTTGTTAAGTTTGTTTATGGACTAAAAGACTAAGGTTTTATCATAAAGCTTCAGACAAGGAAGATTGAATGAACGTTTCAACTTTATTAATGAATAGATAGGCAATTACAAGCAAGAGTCTTCATGAGACTTTATTACATCAAATGTACAAAATAAAGACTACAACTCTTCTTGTGGGCACCAATTGACAACAGGACGCTCCAAGCTCACCATCCGCGTCCAAAACCCCCAGGGAGATGACGACAACAATGGCCGTGTCGTCTATCGAGAACGTCACTCAAATGACGCACTCTCGCCTAAAGTGATAGGGACGGCCGCCGGAGACTTGAGAGATCACCTCATTTCCCGGAAGAAATCTCATGAGAGCGACTTAAGAGAAAAGCTGAACGCCCAACGCGAGATCGCGAGCAAGATCCTCTTGGGACGTCAACCACCTGACGGTACTAACTGCGCACCCAACAAGAAACGCGCCTCCACACTCGCCGCATTGGCCGTCGCTCCCGACTCGCGAAGGAAGAGGCGCAGAAAAGGTCGAGTCCCTAATGACCTTCCTTCTCCGACCCCGAAGCGATCCTTCATCCCGCTCAACACAATGCCCGACCGGATCCTGAGCTTACGCCGCGATAAGCTGGGAAGCCCCGCTCCACTCACAAAGGACCCCGCGAAGCGAGATCGAAGTAGGTTCTGCGAATACCACAAAGATCACGGGCACGTGACGATCGAATGCAACCAGCTTAAGAAGCGGATTGATTCCCTAATTCGAGGTGGGGACTTCAAGGAATTCGTCGCATCTGCTAGCAAGCCATGATTGTCGCGACTTCGACCCTTAAACTCACGACCGAACTCGATCGACCTCGTGATCGCTTTTATTTCAAAAATGTAATTTTCTTTTTTCTTAAAAGAAGGCCAAGTGCCATGACTACCTGTAACGACCCCCTTTATTGCGATAAAAAGTTATTCTACACATGACAACTTTTTTGTATACCTCCAACACAAGAGTTTCTTGGCCTTTGTCTCACAAACGCAAGAAACTCGGGGGGCTAACATGGATCAATGCTCAATCAAAAACAACTCAACAACAACTAAAACAAAAATAAAAATAAAGTCTCAAGGGGCCGATGGTTAGGCCGGAGGTCCCAAAGGAAAGACTTATCACGTAACTCCTTGAGATGAGTTCACTCCTCGAGTCGAGTTTGAGTCCGCGAGTCGACCGATACTCCTCGTGCCGATTCTTCACGTAACTCCTCGTGCAGGCTCTACATGAGTCCTCGAGTCGAGTCCGAGTCCGCGAGTCGACCGATACTCCTCGCGCCGACTATTCACGTAACTCCTCGAGATGAGTTCATTCCTCGAGTCGAGTTTCGAATCCACAAGTCGACCGATAATCCTCGCGCCGACTCTTCACGTGGCTCCTCGTGCAGGCTCTACATGAGTCCTCGAGTTGAGTCCGAGTCCGCGAGTCGACTGATACCCCTCGTGCCGACTCTTCACATATCTCCTCGAGACGATCTCATTCCTCGAGTCGAGCTCCGAGTCCGCGAGTCGACCGATACTCCTCGCGTCGACTCTTCACGAAACTCCTCGTGCAGGCTCTACGTGAGTCCTTGAGCCGAGTTCGAGTCCACGAGTCGAATGATACTCCTCGTGCCGACTCTTCACACATCTCCTCGAGACGAGCTCATTCCTCGAGTCGAGCTCCGAGTCCGCGAGTCGACCGATACTCCTCGCGCCAACTCTTCACGAAACTCCTCGTGCAGGCTCTACGTGAGCCCTCGAGTCGAGTTCGAATCCACGAGTCGACCGATACTCCTCGTGCCGATTCTTCACGAAACTCATCGTGCATGCTCTACATGAGCCCTCGAGTCGAGTTCGAGTCCACGAGTCGACTGATACTCCTTATGCCGACTCTTCACATATCTCCTCGAGACGAGCTCATTCCTCGAGTCGAGCTCCGAGTCCGCGAGTCGACCGATACTCCTCGCGCCGACTCTTCACGTGGCTCCTCGTGCAGGCTCTACATGAGTCCTCGAGTTGAGTCCGAGTCCACGAGTCGACTGATACTCCTCGTGCCGACCCTTCACACATCTCCTCGAGACGAGCTCATTCCTCGAGTCGAGCTCCGAGTCCGCGAGTCGACCGATACTCCTCGCGCCGACTCTTCACGAAACTCCTCGTGCAGGCTCTACGTGAGTCCTCGAGTCGAGTTCGAGTCCACAAGTCGACCGATACTCCTCGTGCCGACTTCACATGCCTCCCCGAGACGAGTTCATTCCTCGAGTTGAGTATCGAGTCCACAAGCCAACTAACCACTCCTCGTGCAGGCTCTACATGAGCCCTCGAGTTGTGTCCCAAGTCCACAAGCCAACTAACCACTCCTCGTGCAGGCTCTACATGAGCCCTCGAGTTGTGTCCTAAATCCACAAGTCAACTAACTACTCCTCGTGCAGGCTCCACGTGAGTCCTCGAGTTGAGTCCCGAGTCCGCGCTCGCCGCCCAGCTCGTGAGCCAAAAGGCAGCGATGGGTTCAAAGGCTTGCGTCCGCTGGGCGTATCTGGTCTAGCCAGCGTCCACGGAAAACCTCGCCACACGAATGTAGCACCGCGCTCGCCGCCCATCTCGTGAGCCGAAAGGCAGCGAGTTACAAATGGGTTTCAAAGGCTTGCGTCCGCCAGGACGTATCTGGTCTAGCCAGCGTCCACGGGAAACCTCGCCACGCAAATGTGGCACCGCGCTTGCCGCCCAGCTCGTGAGCCGAAAGGCAACGAGTTACCAATGGGTTTCAAAGGCTTGCGTCCGCTGGGCGTATCTGGTCTAGCCAGCGTCCACGGGAAACCTCGCCACGCAAATGTGGCACCGCGCTCGCCGCCCAGCTCGTGAGCCGAAAGGCAGCGAGTTACAAATGGGTTTCAAAGGCTTGCGTCCGCCAGGACGTATCTGGTCTAGCCAGCGTCCACGGGAAACCTCGTCATACGAATGTGGCACCGCGCTCGCCGCCCTGCTCGTGAGCCGAAAGGCAGCGAGTTACAAATGGGTTTCAAAGGCTTGCGTCCGCCAGGACGTATCTGATCTAGCCAGCGTCCACGGGAAACCTGGCAACACGAATGTGGCATCGCGCTCGCCGCCCAGCTCGTGCGCCAATAGGCAGCGAGTTACAAATGGGTTTCAAAGGCTTGCGTCCGCCGGGCGTATCTGGTCTAGCCAGCGTCCACGGGAAACCTGGCCACACGAATGTGGCATCGCGCTCGCCGCCCAGCTCGTGCGCCGATAGGCAGCGAGTTACAAATGGGTTTCAAAGGCTTGCGTCCACCGGGCGTATCTGGTCTAGCCAGCGTCCACGGTAAACCTGGCCACACAAATGTGGCACTGCGCTCGCCGCCCAGCTCGTGCGCCGATAGGCAGCGAGTCACAAATGGATTTCAAAGGCCTGCGTCCGCCGGGCGTACCTGGTCTAGCCAGCGTCCGCGGAAAACCCAATCACGCAAATGTGACACCAACGCCCCCCGGGGCCCAAGCCGTGCAAAATCGATCACGCCTTCATTGGTAGGTCGAGATAATAAGTCGCGCACAACCAAGCCGTGCAAAATCGATCACGCCTTCATTGGTAGGTCGAGATAATAAGTCGCGCACAACAAAGCCGTGCAAATCGATCACTGGTAGGTCGAGAAAGTAAGTCGCGCACAACAAAGACGTGCAAATCGATTATGCCTTCGTTGGCAAGTCGAGAAAATAAGCCACGCGCACAGAAGCCGTCCCTCGCGATGCATAAAGGCCGTCCCTCGTAACGCACAAAAGCCGTCCCTCGCGACGCACAAAAGCCGTTCCTCGTGACGCATAAAGGCCGTCCCTCGTGATGCACAAAAGCCGTCCCTCGCGACGCACAAAGGCCGTCCTTCGTGGCGCACAAAGGCCGTCACTCGCGACGCACAAAGGCCGTTCCTTGTGACGCAAACCCGAGAGCGTTCACCCAGCATCCGCATAAAAGCGTAGATTTTGAGTTTCCACTCGACCTACGCTCGACCAGAAACTCGGGGGGCTAATGTTGTCGGCCCGTCTAGGGCCGACGAGGACAAAGGCATCACTTCGACCCGCGCGACCGGCGCAAGGCGTTTGACGGCGGAACCTTGCCTCAGCCATTGGCCGGCCCAAACCAATGGCCGGCCCAAGGTTCAGCCGGCCAATGGCCGGCCATATGCTCAGCCGGCCCATGGCCGACCCAAAGGTCAGCCGGCCCATGGCCGGCCCTATGCCCAGCCGGTCCATGGCCGACCCAAAGGTCAGCCGGCCCATGGCCGGCCCTATGCCCAGCCGGCCAATGGCCGACCCAAAGGTCAGCTGGCCCATGGCCGGCCATATACTCAGCCGGCCATACAGTTCACTCGGCCAATGGCCGAGTGAACCTTCTAGCAGTTCACTCGGCCAATGGCCGAGTGAACCCTTCAGCCGGCCATGCAGCTCACTCGGCCAATGGCCGAGTGAATTTCCAGCAGTTCACTCGGCCAATGGCCGAGTGAACCCTTCAGCCGGCCATGCAGCTCACTCGGCCAATGGCCGAGTGAACCTTCCAGCAGTTCACTCCGCCAATGGCCAAGTGAACCCTTCAGCCGCCCATGCAGTTCACTCGGCCATTGGCCGAGTGAACCTTCCAGCAGTTCACTCGGCCAATGGCCGAGTGAACCTTCATCCGGCCAAGACTCCTCACTCGCCCATTGGCCGGCCCAACCCTTCAGCCGGCCAATGGCCGACCCAAAATGCTCACTCGGCCATTGGCCGGCCCAACCCTTCAGCCGGCCAATGGCCGACCCAAAGTGTTCACTCGGCCAAGGGGCCCCCCAAACACCCCTTGGCCGCCTATAAATAGAGAGGTCTGCCCTCTCCCAAAGGTAATCCAATTTTGAGTCCCGAAACGCTGTCGAACTCGTACTTCACTCGTTTCGCTCATCTTTGGCCTCTCACCACCCCTAAAACCTCTATACTCCACCTCAATCCCACTAATGTTGAGCGTCGGAGAGGTAAACAGGGGCACCCCCCCTGTTTCCCCTTTGTAGTTCACAATCTCTTTCTTGCTTTTCAGGTATCGAGACGAGGTGAGCTTCACCAACAGCTAAGGGACGGCTTGGGAGAAAAGAAGACTAAGAGTGAAAAGAAAAGAAAAATTATATAAATAAAACAAAGAGAACGCAAAAGGCAACGAAGAAGAAAAAACTGAGTAGAAATAGAGGTGTATTTTGTCAATCACGGAAAAGAAGGAAAGCCCATTCTTGTGCCTGACAAACACAAAATCGCACGGCAAAAATAAAATGATGGAAACCAGTTGAAATATGCTCCAGCAGAGAATAAAAAATGTATGTATAAAATATATCTTCTCAAGTAGCATGAGGCCATCAACACATGGAAAAGTAATCAGGAAGTCAAAGGGATTGGCAGCTTAATCACCACGAAAAAGAAGGAAAGCCCATTCTTGTGACTGACAAACACAAAACCGTACGGCAAAAATATAATGATGGAAATTTACTGAGATGTGCTACAGCAGAAAATAACCAATATATGTATAAAATATACAAATAGCATAAGGCTATCAGCACATGGAAAAGGAATCGGAAAGTCAAAAGGATTAGTAGCTTTATCACCATGCCTGACACAATATATTAAGAGAGTTAGTACCTAGCAGGAAAAAATATCTATATCTATATACATGTATATATAAAAAATAAAATAATAATAATAATAATAATAATAATAATAATAATAAATATAATAAATAAAATGAAGCTCACGGATCCGGGTTCAACGAAATACTAAGAGCGAAAAAAAAAATAATAATTTCACGGGCGACAAGTCACCCATGAAACTTGGGGGTTAATGTTATGGCGTCATTTTTCGTATGGGAAAAACGACAATCCAAAGGCAAAAACGACGCAAAAGCGGAGGACCCCTCCGAGGGTCGACCTCCACCCCAGGGACGAGGGTCGATCTCCACCCTCACCCAGCCTCGGCGACGAGAGTCGACTTCCACTCTGACGGCGAGGGTCGACCTCCACCCTAGCGACGAGGGTCGACTTCCACCCCGACGACGAGGGTCGACCTCCACCCTCACCTAGCCTCGTCGATGAGGGTCGACTTCCACCTCGACGACGAAGGTCGACCTCCACCCCGGCGACGAGGGTCAACCTCCACTCTCGTCAATGACGACCTACCTCGTCATGGCGGCCTCCACTCTCGCCAAAGGCGACCTGCCTCATAATGGCGGCCTCCTCCCTCATAATGACGACCTCCAGGCCAGGCTCGACCTCCAGCTAGGGTCGACCTCCAGGCCAGGCTCGACCTCCAGGCGAGCTCGACCTCCAGGCCAGGTTCGACCTCCAGGCAGGCTCGACCTCCAGGCCAGGTTCGACCTCCAGGCAGGCTCGACCTCCAGGCGAGCTCGACCTCCAGGCAGGCTCGATCTCCAGGCCAGGCTCGACCTCCAGCCAGGCTCGCCCTCCAGGCCAGGGTCGACCTCCAGCCAGGGTCGACCTCCAGGCCAGGCTCGACCTCCAGGCGAGCTCGACCCCCAGGCGAGATCGACCTCCAGGCAGGCTCGACCTCCAGCCAGGGTCGACCTCCATGCCAGGCTCGACCTCCAGGCGAGCTCGACCCCCCAGGAAGGCTCGACCTCCAGGCAGGCTTGACCCCTAGCCAGGGTCGACCTCCAGGCCAGGCTCGACCTCCAGGCGAGCTCGACCTCAAAGCTCACAAAACCAGAGGATCCCTCTGGTAAAACTCACAAAACTAGAGGAGCCCTCCGGTAAAGCTCACAAAACCGGAAGATCCCTCCGGTAAAACCTACAAAACCGGAGGATCCCTCCGGTAAAATCCACAAAACCGGAGAATCCCTCCGACCAAGCTTCCATAAGTTTGCACATTCAAAATCTTATAAATACCCCTTCACATTTTCAGAAAAGGGGGGCGAATCCAAAAAATGAAAAGAGAACAAAAAGCTCTCAAATCTCACAAACCTCCAGAAGCTCTCAAAACTCTCAAATCTCTCAAAATTCCCAAAAACTCTCAAATCTCACAAACCTCCAGGAGCTCTCAAAACTCTCAAATCTCTCAAAATTCTCAAAAACTCTCAAATCTTACAAACCTCCAGGAGCTCTCAAAACTCTCAAAATTCCCAAAAACTCTCAAATCTCACAAACCTCCAAGAGCTCTCAAAACTCTCAAAATTCCCAAAAACTCTCAAATCTCACAAACCTCCAGAAGCCCTCAAAATTCTCAAATCTCCCAAAATTCCCAAAAGCTCTCAAAGCACTCAAAAGATCGGAAAATACCAAGAAAAATAAAAAGACAAAGGCGGAGAGAAGAGAAGAAGGAATCAAAACCAAGAGAAGAGAACGAAGAGAAGACGAAGAATCCGACGAGAAGACAAAGAACACGAAGAACGCAAAGAACGTGAAGAACACGAAGAACGTGAAGAACACGAAGGCCGACTATTGGCGAAGTGACGAGGAACCGAAAACCACTTTCTGGTGAGACAAAGACGACGAGAATAGAAGAACTTCACCACACCTAACCTACGTACGGTCACAGGGTCCGACCCTAGATCGAACCACGGACGGTTCTGAATGCTAATCCAAAAAACGCGATTAACATATATATATATATATATTCGTATATAATGAGTGAGAAAGAAAATCTTAAAATATATATAATATGTGTTATATTGAGAATATATATGATATATAAGTTATATGTGTATTATATATATAAATAGTATGCGTTTGTAAGTGATATATTACTTACATATTAGTTGTTAGCTGGTGTGGTGATATATATGTATGTGTATACGTGTTATAATATAAACGTATATACTATATTCGCATGATTTAGTTCATTATTGAACGTTTCCATAGAGCCTTTATTTCGGCAAAGCTAGCGTTGCTTATATGTATATACACACGTATTAAATAAATAAAAATATAATAATTTTCATGCTAGAGTTTTTTTAAGGCGATTATAAATAGTTTCTTGTAGCCGCGTTGAAACACATTTTTTTTTTGCCTCTGAAGCACAATTCTCACACCTCGCTCTCTACTCTCCATTCCCATCATCAATTTTCTTCTCTTTCCTTTCCCTTATCACATAAACGAAATCCTACGCACCAAATTTTTATTCATTTGAGTTTTCACTATTCTAGAAAGCTTAGAGTTCTTTTCTTCAGCTCTAATAAAAGTAAAATCGTGTACCCTCTTTAGATTATATTAAATTTTATTGTTTTCTTCTCTTTTCTATAAACAACAATTTTTAAAGTTCGGATTCAATCAAAACCGACTTTTGAAACGCTTGCAGTGTGTTTAAATTAATTATTTTACACTTATTCTTTTTTTAAAATGTTAATTTTACATGTTTTCTATTTTAATTTTTAATCGAAAAATATTTTTATTATATACATAATATTTTCTCATTATATTAGAATCAATGCGCAGATCAGTTTCACTGATTCTGATCTAATTTCAAAACTGAATTTTAAACGTTTAGTATAGGTTGTTCGTTTATTATTTTAATTTGAAAGTTTTTACACTGTTTAGTATTATGTGTCTTTTGTCCAAATATATCATTTATCTTTCGTTTCAGTAGACTAAGTTTACGTTTCAGCTGTTTTGAAAACGATGCGCAGACTAGTTTTGGCAAAGGTTTTTAAAGTCATATTTTATACTTGTTTTATTTATAATAAATAGTAAAAAAATGTTTTTGGCTGCGATGAGTTTACAAAAAGTGCTCAAAATAATTTTTTAAATAGTTACTAGAATTTTATAGAGTTTTAGTTTTCCCCGAAACCTTTATAGCCAAGGTATTTTAGTAATTTCACGTTGAATGTCGTTTTTGAAAATTTTCAGAACCTAAAGCATGTATTGAATCCTTTTATTAGCTGATCCCCGATAGTCTATTATCCCGATAAGATTTCGAGTCAAGTAGAGCTTCCAATCCCGTCTTCGACCAAAGACTTTACTCCCTATTTATCAATGTGAGAATAATCTCACTGCAACACAAATTACTTCAAAAATAAATTTGATGAGCGCATATTATTAATGACATGGCTTATATATAGCTTTATATGCTTGAGTATGCATTTTTCTATCTGATGGTGTGTTTGTTCTTTTGTGGTTTGTGATTTGAGTGAACTATGATTTGTAAGTTATGTGTTGCTAATTATTAAATATTTAATTTAAAGTAGTGATTTATGTTTGGTATGCTATGTGATGTTAAGATAAAGTAGAATTGATAGTCATGTTATTGTATGAGCATGTGTATGAAAGTCTTTATGTAGCATATCATATATGCTCTTAGTGTAAATTTCAAAGTGAAAAGATATAAATAAGTAAGCTCTGTACTATCTCGAGAGGTATTAAAGAGAAGTTTCCTGGGCCGAGGCTCAAATGAGAAAATTTATCGGGCCGATGCCATAATAACTTTAAAAGATAGATCGAAGTGTGGGAACTTGCAACCCAATATCTTCGTCTCTAAAGTGCTCACTGAAATAAATACGACCACCCTAGGGGCACCCCAATCTAAAAGAAATTAGAAGGGAAAACTTAAGTCACGCTATAATTTGAAAATATTAATAACTCGATCATGCATGCATTACTGTTTTATTTTGTGAACTGTATATTATTCTCGCTGAGCTCATTCTTCGAAAGAAATATACTTTTGTGCTAAACGTAAACAACCTATAAGGAGCTGAGCAGGGTGGACTGGTGGTGTCGATATCGAGAGGGTTGGTTCATGGTTTTGATTCAAGAAATAAGTTTTCCGCTACGAGTCTTTATGAAATAAATTTTAAGGTTTTTATTTTCATTTATTTCGAAGTTATGAAGTTTCAAAGAGTTTTCTAATTTGGTTAAGATTTATATTATGGATTATGTTTTATTATTTTTGCCGCTGTGTTTTGTTTTAAATTGAAACTTCATATTTTCAGTTTTGGTTAAGTACTTCTCATGAAATGTTTGAAATGCAATCTTCATATTTTTCTTTAATGCTTTTGTTTCTTTTTAAAATCTTTAAAATTTTGGCTCGCCTTTGTACAATGTGTTTAAAAAAAATCCTCCTATTTTTCTAAAGAATTTTCTAAAGTTACAAAGCAGTTAAAGAAAAGTCGGGTTGTCGCAATGGTGCCGTGGCTATGCAAGCTCCTGAGGCATTGGGAGTGTAACACGTACTTTTTAAGTAATAGTTAAATAAAACTTAAAATACCGTTTAAAATTTCATATCATAAATTTTTGCAAAACATAATACTTTTTTTTTCTTTCAGAATGCTAAAATTCAACTATTAGAAATCTAGAAAATAACAGGACAATAATTATAAATCCTCAAACATAGTATTGGAGTAAGTGCGGAAATTTAAAACATATGCTTAGATTAGAAGGTCATAATTAGTACTAAAAATAGATAACTAATTATATATTTGCCACTAGCCACGTCGCATGTCGTCTCATCGTCTTCGTTCGGTAATTAACTACTCGTCTCTTGAAAAAGAATTGGGGAAAAAAAGGGGTGAGCTATAAAGCTCACTAAGTAAACTTCATGCACGTGAATGATGACATGATAATGAAATTTATATCTCTAAATTATTTTGCATTTCGTTTATTTAAATCTTTCTCTTTGATTCGAGCGCTCGGTATGTGCCTATGCTTTTTGGTACCACTGAACCTTGGTTAAAGAACATGTTAAACCTTTATTGGATCCATTTTTCTATGCTAGAGGGAGCAGAGTACAATTAAACCATGAAATTGTACACCACTCAATACTCCCGCCGAAACGGGCTCATTGTCCCCATCATGATAAAGGAAAATAAGGGACCTTCCCTAGCATAGTCATTCATTTCATTAAAAACATTTTCAGTCAGTGGGTACGCCGGTCCTCCGCGCCCCTTGCCATTGCGCCCTCCAGACATAAACACACACCTTTTTACATTGTGAAAACCATTTTCATATCATTACGAGTGTTTTATTCCTTAAAAACTTTGGATTAATGAGTTTTAAATATCTTGAACGTTTTATCATGACATGCTATGCATGAAATATAAATTCATGTGTAATCTATCATGACACATATAACAACCAATCAAGCATGTAATAGATAAATCACACAAATACATAACCATAAATTAATTAAACATATTAACTAATGCAAGTAAGTAAGGTTTACTTACCTCGTCGTCAGATGTTAATAAAGTGAAAGTCTCCTCCGACCGCTCTTTGTCATTAGTAAAATAATTATAGAATATATATGAGTATATACAGACATTTGCAACGTTTATGGAATTTATTAGTACTCAGACCAACTAGATAAAAAAAAAACTTTTGATTATAGTAAAAAAAAGTGTATACAAATCAATTAGACTACAAAAGCTCTTATTAAATGTGTATATTATATATATATATATATATATATATATATATATTATATTTTATGCAAACACAAAAGTTATAAAAGCTTAAATTTGCTAAATCAAATAAGGGATTGGTTTAAAAAAATAAAACGGGATTGGTTTAAAAAAATAAAACTATCATCAGTACTTTTAATAAATTCATAGAATATAACGGAGTGCAACGATGTATTAAACTAGCTTATTTAACTTAATAAATCATTAAGAATCAACTATATATGTAAATTGTAATTTATATTTACTATCCAAGTTAGTAAAAGTTTTCTACAAGGAAACTTGAGAATAGTGGGTATATAAAATAATTTATGCAATATTCTATATTGCTTGATTAAGAAGACATTTGTTCTTTTATAAGAAAATTATAGAACAAAACAAGTATATGTATTATTCAAAAGCAACGACGCATTCACTTAAACAATAAAAGTATATGTATATATAAAAATCGTAAAGGACGTTTGTATAGAGCTGAAAATATTGAGCATATATGAGTATAACCCTATAACAAATTACACAAAGAAAAGCAAGTTAGTGCTTACCAATGAGAGAAAAGTATGAGTTTTTCTTGACTCGGCTTTAGAGTGGGATTAAATTTTGCGTTCATCTAAGACCTACTATGTGTGGGTATATATACATATTTACCATGCTATGTCAAAAGTGGTCACCGAAAATTGAAAAGGAAAAGAATATGTGTGGATGTGTAAAAAATTGTCAACATGATATCCACCATAATTGACTAAAAAAATTTCTACTGAACCAGGAAGGAAAAATAATAGTGGGTGAAATGTTTGAAATTTTTTTGTGAAATATCGTATCCTTTTACAGTATATCGTCTTCAACAGGTTTGGGTTATGCCAAAAAATTAAAATCAATTATGTACATAAGTATACTATAATACTATGATTTATATGCACACATACACATACACACACACACATATATATATATAATAATAATAATAATAATAATAATAATAATAATAATAATAATAATAATAATAATAACTTCATATTTTAAATATATAAGCAGTTATAATCACCATTAATTAATTTGGGCCCCTTATAATCGTTGAAGTGCGTCGGTGAATACTGCAAAGATAATAATAATAACAGTAATAGTAACTAAAAATATTATTAATAATAATATATTTTATCGTAGTTTATATCGGCGTTACATGGACTCACCTGGTAGCTCGGGCATTCCTTTCGTGTATTGATTCATTGTCTAAGGCATGTGTCTTCGAGCGGATGTATCGGGGTTTGAACTCGCCGTTGTGGAGAGAACCTCTATTCTTCGTTGTTCGTGACTTCTTCTCCAGGTGCCAACCGGTCAAAGGCGGATATGTGTGATGATTCGATCCTCGCATCGGAGTATGAGCGCGAGGCTTACACGGCGTTGGTGCGCCCAGGATGAATTGCTCGTCGCAGGGCCCCATTTTGGTGGTTCTCCGGATGGCGTGGCTCTTGGGTTTTGTGGCTTTGGTTCCCTTCTCGTGGGTGTCTCTCGTTTGCCTTGCTTTTTTTTAAGGTGCCTCAGGGAATTGGGTCCGAAGCGTCCTCTTGGTGTTGGTGTAGTCAATGGGTTCATCGCCGCAAGCTTCTCGTGAGTTGTGTTCCTCGCTTTCGGAAAGAGATTCCTCTTGCTCGTCATTGTTGACGAGTTCGCTGTTGTGGGCCTGTTGTAATTCGTGCTCCTCTTCATCGGACGGAGCTTCCTCTTGGTCTTCTTGACCCTTGTCGAGGAAGGCCTCGTGTCCCCCGACTCTTGCGAGAGCGCCCATTAGCCGGAATGAGTTGATTTCAAGCCACTAGAAAATAATATTTTGAACGTTTTCTTCCCAAGAGGCGACCAAAATTTGTTTTAAAAAATTAAAAACGATATAAATGGCATAAAGAACAAAAGACTGGTTTTATACAAACTGGGACAGATCAGAGTATGTGTCGGAAAAACACTCATAAACATATAATTTTTTTATTTAAAAATTACCAATCTTTTATCAGATAACAAATACACATTAAAATACTTTATATAAAAAATTCAGTCCAAAATAGATTTTGTAGCTATTTTTTAAAATCAATAACCACACTATTTGAAACAAGATCATAAGTCTGCGCACTGATCGTAAATAATTTTTAGAATAAAACTGTTCATCTAAAAACCATGAAATTTTAAACACGTATCAAAGACATCTGAAGTAATAGTTTATAAAAATTTCAGTTAAAAATAATTTCGATAGCTATATAAATCAAGGCACTCATACGAAAAATAAATACATTATATTATCCTATATAACTAATTGGGGGTGCATTAATACTGTAGTAAAAACAGTGTTTCACCTATCCAATAACAGCTGAAGTGTGGGTCCCATTTGCTCTTTCTTTAACCAGTCTATCACATAGTGTTATTAACAAAAAAAACTCGCGGGCCCCACTAATATTTGTTAAAGGTTGCATAAACTCTTAAAAAATTGAAAAAAACAAAAAGGATAATTTACAAGAATCCCCCCTGAACTCTTACTCGAATAACGAAGTGCACCCTCAACTCGGATTTTCAACAAAAACTACCCTGAACTCTTGTTCTGTTAACGCGTTGCCCCTTCTGTTAATTTTTTTCCGTTAACATCCAATTTTTGAGCACGTTTTAGTCACATGTTACCTCAACTGAGGGTAGAATAGTATTTTTAGTATATTGAATTAATTTTTAATTTTTTTCTATATAAAATCTCTCTCTCTCTCTCTCTCTCTCTCTCTCTCTCTCCTCTTTCTTCTTGTCTTCTTCTTCTCCTCCCACGACCGATACACACCTGCAACAAAAGGGAAAAAAAATTGCTACCATAAATAATCATGGTTTTGTGACGAGGCGTTCAAGGCCGGTTGCTCGGCGCTCGCCGCCGGCGAGCACGACGAGGCTCTTCGCTCGCTGAACGTCTCGCTCTCGAAGTGTCCGCCGGAGCAAGCCTCGGCGGTGGCGAGACTTCAGTCTCTCATCTCTCTCACCTCGCAGCAACTCCAGAGATCGGAGACGACGGAGCGAGCGAATTCGTAGCCTCTTCGAATCGGCAAAGAACAGAATCTTTTTTCGTGCTCTTTGTTCTGTTCTGTCTTCTTAGTTTTCTTTGATTGTTTAGACTGTGTACAGATTTATTGATTGGGACTCGAATTTTTTCTTCTTTCTGATAATTCAGTTTCTTCTATATTTACCTTCGAATAAATAAGAACAGTCGTTCATTGGTTCTTTTCTTTTTTGCTCTTATCTTTAACAAAGTTGAAGAATCAATCAAGTTTGGAAATTTCCGGTAAAATGGGATTTTTGGGACCCATATGGTTTTTAGTGGCAACTGTAAATTATTATCGCCTCCACTAAAACAAGTTGGACATTTATTAATTTATCACAGAGTTTTCAAACTGCAACATCACAGATGAGTCATGGTTTGGTACCATGTCCCACTTCATTATGACTTTATCTTGAAGTGAACCTCTGAAACTACAGAGACACAAAGGCCTCCTCAAAACATGACTGTGTTTTACCGTGTAGAGCCAGAAAACCCTTCCATGACTGGAACTGATTTCCTTAAGGTCTCGAGGTGATGGTGATGATTATTTATGGTAGCAATTTTTTTTCCCTTTTGTTGCAGGTGTGTATCGGTCGCGGGAGGAGAAGAAGAAGACAAGAAGAAAGAGGAGAAAGAGAGAGAGAGAGAGAGAGAGAGAGAGAGAGAGAGAGAGAGAGAGAGAGAGAGAGATTTTATATAGAAAAAAATTAAAAATTAATTCAATATACTAAAAATATTATTCTACCCTCAATTGAGGTAACATGTGACTAAAACGTGCTCAAAAATTGGATGTTAACGGAAAAAAATTAACAGAAGGGGCAACGCGTTAACAGAACAAGAGTTCATGGTAGTTTTTGTTGAAAATCCGAGTCGAGGGTGCACTTCGTTATTCGAGTAAGAGTTCAGGGGGGATTCTTGTAAATTATCCAAACAAAAATCACCGTTATAAGCTAGCGGTGGGTATTAAATATTCCTATAGCAAAAAAAAAAAAAAAAAAAAAAACACACCCCCAAAAACAACATTATAATTGACGTAGTATAACTACAAGATGTCATATTAGATAAAAAAAAACCTATATTTTGTAACTATTATTAAAAAGTCATCAAATATTAAAATAAGTATATAACATTTATATTTAGCTAATAATTATTATTTATTATATCATTTTCCAATACCAATTTGAATAATACGAAAAATTAAACAACAATTTATTTAATTGCTATAGATTTACATTCATGTTAAACTTCATGGTATAACCTGAATGTAACAAAAATTATGAAGAATTTATTTTAACGTCATTATGAAAATACACAATATAAATCACCAAGGGTTGTTAACTTAAACGAAATAAATTCAGAAAACGTCTGTATAGTTTTGATTAAATTATTAAATTAACAACATAAAGATTATATACACTAAAATGAATACGAATGATATATACATATATATATATATATATATATATATACTAATCAAATTATATATATATATATATATATATATTATATATATAATCGAAAATAAAAAAGGCATGTTATCATATATATATATATATATGTATATATATATATATATATATTATTTTAGACACATTACACATTTATAACTTCTTATTATTGTATTTAACTTGAAAGTTTGTTAAAAATTTCAACCACTTTTTCATGTGGTTATATGATTTTCTATATGCGGTAAATATAACTAATTATAATTATAAAAATAACGATAGCTGAAATTTAATATATTAATAATTAAATATAATAGCAAAGACAAAAAATGTGTATGTATATTATATATATATATATATATATATATATATATATATATATATATATATATAAACGGGCTTGTATTTGTCTGTGTAACTAAAATATAACAAGCATATTAATTTTTTTATTATATATATATATTAATTATCAAATAAATTGCTATAATTAACTTAATACAAATTTAATTTTTTTTTATTACAATGTATTTTTTTTTTCAATCAATCCGCAGAAACGCGCGGTACCTATCTCGTACATAACTAAAAGGGAGTGCAAAACACTGTATCATCCACAGTCCTTTTCTTCTCCAATCGAAAAAGTCCACGTTATCTTCTTCATTTATTGAATGCCACGTTGTGGTTAACTTTTCATTCTTTATTAGAATAATGGCTCAGCTGTGTCAAGTAAATTTGTGTATGTGTAACCACCTTTGACAAGTTATCTGACATACACAAGCAAAAAAAACAAACCCCAAAACCTGTTAGCGGTGTTTACTATCCATATAAGGCGGTGATATATACAATAGTTTAGCCCATTTATCTACATATTTTTTTTAATGAGAAAAAAAAAACTTGAAGCGGTTAAGTTTGTCATTTAGGTTACCGGATCAACATATTCTTCCATAAGTGGCGAATTAAAAAACAAATAAAAAAAATCGGGCGACATAATTCAAATACTTATAAATAAATGCTTCTCACTGACATTCTCACACACACTTTTCTTATCTTATCAAGTTTTATTTTTCCTCTCTTCTACCCAGAGCCTCTTCCCCTCTTAAGCATTACGTCTCCATTTATTTGATCAAAAAAATATACGTCTCCGTTTATCAAAAAAAAAAAAAAATTAAAAAAAAGGAAAAAAAACCTTTATCAATACATACAGCTCTTCGTTGTAGGTGTATTTAATACCTGGTATTATATTCTTCAAATATATAGGTTATATACGTTTATTTCTGGTTTTTACTCCGTATGCGTTAATGGTGACACCCAATATATTTTATAAGATAATTTCTTTCTTTCATGCGTAATTTTTTATTTCATTTCAACTCAGACTAAAGTTCTAGCTCGACGGTCTCTTATAAGTGCCAACGAAACTCTTTATCATCGTTATCAACGTAAGTCATTTATTGTTCATTTAAAATAAATATATTGGTTGTTTTTGTGTTCTTTTCATAATCGTATAATATAGCAATATATACTTAGAATTTGAATTACTATTGTGCCCAAACATTCTCTTATTTTCACATGTTTTTTATGAGATGTATCCCTTATATGTTGTTATCAATTATTTTAATATTTTTTTCGGCTATCATTTGTTGGGTCTTCCCAAACGTTTACATGGGAGAAAAATAGCAAGCATGCCTTTGGTTATGTTCTTCTTCTTCTTCTTTCAGTTACGGTTTAAATTTTTAATATGTGCGGGATTCGATTATTAATTAAATAATACTTTTTGCCGGTGGTTCATATTAAGTTCATAATTTCTATTTACTCATAAACTTAGGAGATATTATAATGTGCATATTTAATCGGCATACATATATATAAGTACTCTTTGGTAACTAATAGGCATTCGCAATCGTAGGTAATGGGCTAATGAGCATATATTTACCTTCGCATATAATAATATATATGATAATGGACATATATTTGGCTGATTTGGAATCCTTTTCTTATGGCATCGTAGATACCGTCGTTAATAATATCTTCGCTGTTATTTTATTTTTCCTAGCCTCAATTTTACATGCTATCGTGAACGTTCACTACCATTACAGTTTGTCTTTTTTTTTTTTGCTTAAGAGTTACGAAGTCATTTTGTTACATTTGTCTATTTTGTTATGATGGTGGTTTTGAAAATGGTTTATATTTTCAGGTGCACACAAAAAATATATATTTTACGCCGAACAAGCATCAGAAATTCTGCATATATCATTTCTAAACAAGAGGACTTTACTGGTAATTGGTCTCATAGTAGCTGCTCCAACGTCCACAAGTAAGTCATTTTCTTTCTTAACCACAGACATTTACATGATCATTGGTCTTATATTGTTAGTATTGCTTCAAAGTACATGAATATGCCATTCTGATCGTTTTCTGGTCGACATTGCTGCTACATTATTTACGTATTCTAGATTTTGTTTCCGTATTGAATTTTCGTCTTCTTCAATAATATCATACTAATGAAAAAGAATATAACTCTTTAACTTTTTTACGAAATAAGAATACATGTCTAGATTGATAAGGGAATATATATATATAGAAATAGAAAATAGAAGTACTATAATGACCAACTTATTTGGTGTATATAACTAATCAGCTTTGGCTAATAAATTTAATTCTTTTGGCAAATTTGTAACTGTTTGTTATATTTGTTTTCTTAGAAAACGTGCAAATCCAAAATCAAGTGATGATGGCCCCGGGAAAAATAAACGCCCTAAATCTTATAAGATTAAAAAACATGTTACGGCAAGAACTGAGACTTCAGATCTTGATTCTGAAATACCAATTTTACCCCGTCACACCCAAAGAAGAATATCATTAATTTCTAATATGCAATCAGAATCACCAGAAATAGCATCATCACCAGAAATAACATTGGCACTGAATACTTCATATTTAGATTTGGGAGACTGTGAATATTGTTGTGAATATTGTGGTGCTTTATTTTGGTTCAACGAGAGATCAAGAGATAGTGGTTTACCAAAATATAATTTATGTTGTCAAAAAGGTAAAGTGAAATTACCACTATTGAAAGATAGTCCTCCTATATTAGATGATTTATTACAATCTAATGGTGGATCAGAAAGTATTTATTATAAGAACAACATACGAACACTAAATTCGATGTTAGCCTTTACATCTTTTGGAGCAAGTGTAGATTCAAACATAAATAATTCTCGCGGTCCATATGTTTTTAAAATAAGTGGCCAGGTGCATCATTTATTGGGATCTCTATTGCCAATTGATAATAAACCTCCGAGATTTGCACAATTATACATATATGACACAGAAAATGAAATTCAAAATAGACTCTCAACACTTAAATTCGACGACCCTTCGAGAATTATTACAGAGTCAATTATCATAAAATTGATTAACATGTTGGATGAAACAAATATATTAGTTCAAACTTTTAGAACGATAAGAGATCGATACAAAGAAACAAATATGCCATGTATGAAACTTCGACTTCTTGGCCGAAGAAATTATGAGTCTAATGAATATGATTTACCAACATCAAATGACATTGGTGGATTGATATTTGGTGACATCGGAGAATATGAAAAAGGAAAGGATATAATAGTTGAAACAAAATCAAATGATCTACAAAGAGTTACTAAGTTACACCCATCATATATGTCGTTACAATATCCATTATTGTTTCTCTATGGTGAAGACAGATTCGGACCTGACTTAAAATTGAATACAGATCATTTGAACAATAAACCTTTACGTAAAAGAGTTCCAATGCGAGCTCTTTATTGCTATCAAATACAACAACGTTCTACTTTAAAAAGTACTCTTTTTAAGAAGTGGTAGATTATTTCAACAATATTTAGTTGATACGTATGCCTCGGTAGAAGAAGATCGATTAGATTTTGTTAGAAAAAATAAAAAAAACTTTAAGATCAGAAATCTATCAAGGTATCCAAGATGCTATTCACATGGGAGATACTGATGAAAATACAATTGGAAAAAAAACATTCTTCAATCGAGTCATACAGGAAGTCCAAGATATATGGTACAAAATTATCAAGATGCGATGACGATTTGTAGAGAATATGGAAATCCAGATTTATTTGTAACTTTTACATGTAACCCAAAATGGCCAGAAATTAGAAGAGCGCTATCTATAATCCCTGGCCAAAAACTTGAAGATCGACCTGATATAATAGCCAGAGTATTTAAACTTAAATTAGATCAAATACTTTTAACTATTAAATCAGGAACTATATTCGGACCAATAATTGCTGATTTATATGTTGTGGAATTTCAAAAAAGAGGATTATCACATTGTCATTTCTTATTTTGGTTACATCCTGAAAATAAAATACACAATCCATCACAAATTGATAAATTAATTTCAGCAGAAATACCAGACCCAACGTTTGATTTATTGGGATATAATATCGTCACCGAATTTATGATTCATGGGCCATGTGGTCTTGCTAAAACAAATGCTGCATGTATGAAGAATTCGATGTGCTCTAAAATGTTTCCCAAACAAATTAAAAATGAAACAACTATTGATGAAAATGGAATTATTAACTACAAACGGAGAAACACAAATTTTTATTCAGAAAAAGAGCATATCAAATTAGATAATAGATTCGTTGTACCTTATAATAGAGAGTTGTGTCTAAAATTTCATGCTCACATCAATACTGAGGTTTGTACACAATCAATGCTAATAAAATGTTTATTTAAATATTTAACAAAAGGACCAGACCGTATAAGAGCAGTTCTTGAAAATAATATATGCTCAGAAAATTTGACAGAAATAAATATTTATGAAATTGATGAAATTAAAAATTACATTAATTGTCGTTATATCACACCGTATGAAGCTATATGGAGATTATATGAATATCCTATACATCATAGAAAACCATCTATTCAACGATTATCAATCCATTTACCTCATACTCAAAATATTACATATCATTCAAATAAACGTCTTGAAAATATTCTAAAAAAACCTGGAATTCAAAAAACAACTTTAACTGAATGGATGACGATAAACAAATCAAATGATGAAACAAAAGAGCTTTACATATATACAATTTCCAAAAAAATGGGTTTGGAACAACAAAGATAAAATATGGACTCCGCGACGTTTTGGTCATTCAATTGGACGAACATACTATATTCATCCAAATTCTGGAGAGTTATATTACTTGCGATTACTTTTAAATCATAAAAAGGGAGCTACTAGCTTTGAATCTATACGAACAATTAATGATATAACTCATCCAACATTTCAATCGACATGTAATGCGTTAGGATTACTAGGTGATGATAAGGAATGGAATGAGTCGATTTTGGAAGCCGCATTCATCTCAACATCAACTCAATTGAGACAATTATTTAGTTTATTACTTTTATTTTGCAACATAAATGATCCAATTAAATTATTTAACAAACACTGGAAACTTATGACAGCTGATATCATACATAGAATTCAAAAAGTATTTAACAATAGAAACTTCAAAATACCTGAAAATGAATTATATGATTATGTATTATATGAATTAGAGAAATTATTAAATATGAATTCATCAACTTTGAGCAATTATAATTTACCCCTACCAAAAGCATCATTACTTGATGATTTAAATAACAAGCTTTTAAGAGATGAATTAAATTACAATACAGATCAATTAAAAGAAGATAATAAAAAAATTAGTTTCCCAATTAAATGAAGAACACAAAAATATTTATGAGAAAGTTTTGGATTCGGTTAGAAACCACCATCAAAAATTATTTTTTGTTTATGGACATGGAGGGACAAGGAAAACATATCTTTGGAATACTATAATAAGTAAACTGAGATCAAATAACAATATTGTTTTAGCTGTCGCATCATCTGGAATAGCATCTTTATTACTACCTAAAGGGAGAACATCACATTCTCGATTTAAAATACCATTATCGATAGATAAATTTTCTACATGTTATATAAAAAAGCAAACACAATTAGCCAAACTAATTGAAAAAACGTCACTTATATTATGGATGAAGCTCCAATGAATAACAAATATTGTTTTGAAGCTTTAGATAAAATATTACAAGATCTGAGACATAACTACAACACACCATTTGGAGGAATGACTGTACTATTAGGTGGCGACTTTCGTCAAATTTTACCAATTATAACACATGGATCTCTAAAGAACATATAATTGATGCAACACTAACTAATTCTTACCTGTGGCCACATTTTGAAATATTAACTTTAAAACATAATATGCGGCTTACAAGACATAATATATCACAAGAAGAAAAAGAAGAAATTACTCAATTTTCTAAATGGATTTTAAACATTGGCGATGGTATTATAGAAGGAATCAAAGATTCGGAAAATGAAGATGTCACATGGATTGAAATACCAGAAAATATTTTATTGCATTATGATTCAGACCCAATTCAAATGATTTTTCATTCAATATATACTAATTTCATGGCTAATTTTAATAATATTGATTATTTGAAACAAAGAACAATTGTAGCCCCAAAAAATAAAAGTACTGTTGATCAAATAAATCAATATATTTTATCTTTAGTGCCAACAGACTCAAAATGTTACTATAGTTATGATACAATTTTGCCGTCATATGGAAATGTTGAAGAACTAAATCTTTTATATCCAGAGGAATTTCTAAATACATTAAACTTCAACGGAATACCACCACATGAATTAAATATGAAAATAGGAACGCCTATTATGTTATTGCGAAATTTAAATCAATCTTTAGAACTATGTAATGGGACCCGACTTTTAATCACACAATTAAATAACCGAATTATTGAAGGCCAAATCATTAACTCCGATAACACAACTGCAAAAGTATATATTCCTAGAATAGAAATGACTGTACATGAATCAAAGTGGCCTTTCATATTAAAAAGAAGACAATTTCCTGTCAAAATTTCGTATGCTATGACGATAAATAAAAGTCAAGGACAATCTCTTGAGAAAATTGGTTTGTACATAGAAAATGAAATGTTTACTCATGGTCAATTATACGTAGCTTTATCTAGAGTTAAATCACCGAATGGATTGTTTATATTAATTCATAAATGCATGGAGAAATATCCAAATATGATAAAAATATTGTTTACAAAGAAATTCTAAGTAGTACTAAATAGCAAAAACCACAATATCATTTTTATTCGTTTCTTATATATCATAAATACTCATGTATTATTGTTGTGACTGTGCACATAACGTGAATACTAATAACATGAAAAAGAAAGTTTTCAAGAAGTTGGGTCATCAAAGCTTTACCCCTGCCCGACCTATATGTCACATCTATGTTTCGGGTGATGAAGATGTAAGTATATATAACTATTTAAGGTATGAATTGTTTTATTCTAAATTACCATTGATTTTTACCTATCATCCTATGAAATATTCTCCCATTTTTTTATATTAATAATTTTATCAAATCATATATGCACCAGTTGGAGCTCAGGATACAAAAAAACGTATCGCCAAAAAGACAATCAAATCGCAGTGTAAATAAGGAAGTTGAGTACTGCCATCTTGCAAAAACAACAACAAAATTCATAGGTAATATTGCCTATCGACTACAAATTTCTTTTTTAATGCTTATTATAAATATATATATATATATATATATATATATATATATTTTAAATTTTTGATTTTTTTTTTGCAATTTATAGTTTTTCATGGATATAAACGTAATTGGATTTGTAACCAGCATCCAACAAATACAGCATTAATTGTCAACGACAAACAATATCAAGAAAACGATCAATATTGAACATATCAGGTACATGTTACATGCCTACATTCATTTGTACTACTTATTGTTACAGCTTTACGTACACTTACAGCAATACAAACCTCTTTTTTCCTATTCAATTCTTATGCAGGAAAAGGAAAATCAGACGTCGTAAATACATTTTCTTCAATGTACATATCTCTTTTATGTCTATATTTATTGTTGCCAAAGATCATTATTAAATCTTGGCGTGATTATAAATTAGTTTTTACCCTATATTTGTTCTTAAACTTTCTTAATTTATAAAGAGTCAAGTATTTTAGAATATATTTACTACTTTTATAATTATCCTGCAGCAACGCGCGGGTAAACAAACTCGTATTAACTAATACAATCCCGAAAGAATGAAAAAAAATGAGTTATAAAATAGAATACCTATTGATTGGATGAAAGAGGATAAACCCCTAAAACTTGTAAGAAACACCAATTACGGTACACCATTTACTAAAATAGTTTTAATTTTTTTTAAGGAAAAGGGAGAGGTCTGATCGTGGGAGAGAAAAAAAGGAATAAGAGTGTTATGAAGACGTGAAGAGAGAGGTATACACAAAAATAACATATAAAAAGCCATTATATCTCAACTTTAATGCAAATAAATATTGTCACCTTAATTTCGTAAATGGTAAAAAAAAATCAGCGCAATAAAATTCCATGAAATGAAATTAATCCTCAAGGCCCAATTATCTTTATCTTGGCCGAGTGAAATTTATTTCATTTGTCATCATATGACAATGTCAAAAAATTATTGACATTCATTTCGTCCTATGTCCAAAAGGACAAAAATACCCTTTAGACAATTTTCGTAAAACTTGTCTCGTTCTTGTTTTGACTTAGCTTCTAGTTTAACTAATCCTACTCGATATGACTTGTGACAGTGACCTCATGGATCCAAATGAACAAAGCTTGAGCTAACATACTTGGACTCAAAAGTTCACAAACATTTTCCAAGGTTAGCTTAATGTCAACTGACTCCACTAAAGAGTTGACACTGAGAATCTCTCGGTTCAAAAGAATTTATTTTCTACTCAAGAATTCAACTTAATTGTGATGAGTGGATCCACTGAATATTATCTATGTTTACCCTTCATGAATATCATCAGCTAGTCGGGATTTACAAAATTACCATTTTACTCTTCTACCTGTTATTTCCTCAACTCTTTTGTCCCTTGTGAATAAGTTAGAAGCAATGTATTGACGAGGAGCTAACAAGTCACATTGATTCATTCTAAAGAGTCATAACTCAATTTGGACACTGGCCAGTTCATTTATTCATATTCCAAGGAACAAATCATGAGGTGATATACATTGCATTTCAGCAATCTTATACATGAATACCATATCTATGAGATCTTCACAAAGTTACTCATGACATCTTCATAACTTAGAACTTCACCAATAGGTCATGTTCGGAATCAAATAGTGAATCCGAACTCTGACTTTCTCAAATGAGAATACGTAAGCTATGAAATGGCATGTCTCATTTCAGGATTGAGGTAAGCATGATGCAATTCATACGTAGTGAATTCGAGACAAAGAGGTTAAATGGTTTTTTCTTATTCTGTCTCTAGAAGTGCACTGGTAAATTCAGTACTTAGAGTCTCCAACTCTCTATGCCCCATAACCAGACATCATAGATTCTCCTAACAATCGTACTGAGATCAATAGTCCTTTGATCCTTAGATTGCGAATATGCAGTTTTAAGCAATCCATGAAGAGTTTGTTCATGCAAATCTACATTTGTCTCTTCATATGTTGTTAGGTTTGTTTAAGGACTAAAGACTATAGTTTATCATAAAGCTTCATACAGACAAGGAAGAATGAATGAACGTTTCAACTTTTATTAATAAATCAGCAGTTAAAAGCAAGAGTATTCGTGAGACTATATTACATCAAATGTACATAAATAGAGACTACAACTCTTCTTGTGGGCACCATTGACAACAGAAGGAAGGCTTCTGACTATTAAAAACTAGAACTCTGGCAAAACCATAATGATTTCTTAGTTTCGGTGATTTCCTATAATAACAAAAAAATTTCAAATTATATGTGTTTCAAAAGAAGGTTCTCAAAAGGACGAGAAATAACCGAAAACAGAAATTGTTATCGGTCGTTTTTGGGAAACCGGAAATTTGAAAACAATTTAAGGCCGGCCGGATCGCCCAATGGGTCCCAGCCCAGTAGGCCCGAGCGCCCTAGCGCACCCACGACCCAGCGAACCCGCGCGCGCCAGCACGCCTGCGCCCCGACCCGATGGACCTATGCGCGCGCCAGCACGCCTGCGCCCTGGCCCACTCGCGCACCTGCGCCCCCGACCCGATGGGCTTGCCCGCGCGCCAGCACCTGCGCCCCCGGCCCAGCGGGCCGCGCGCGCGCTTTCGCGCCCCCGGGCGTCCCGGCCCCCGCGCGCGCGCTTTCGCGCCCCCGGGCGTCCCGGCCCGCTGTTGGAATCGATCTAGGGTTTGAGAAAATAATTAACGCTTCGTTAAGCGGCGGAATTTTAAAAATTTTCTTTTACAAGTAAAACAGTTTTTACTAACCTAGACAAGTGCAAGTGCATGTAATTAAAAACCAATATGAGCTATGAAGTTCACTAACCTTTCTTGAAGCTTGAACCTTGTAGAAGCTTTTGGAAAGTTGCAACGCTCGTCTCCCCTCGCAGCACGTCTCTCTTCCTTTCCTCGGCACCTCGAGCAACCACGAAAGTTTCTATCACTAAATCACTCGAAAAAAAAGGAATCAGTGAGTGGGCACTTTTAAACACTACGACTTAAGAACAAGTCTCGAAGTCGCAGAGCTAAACACTAGGTCGAGTGAGGACCTAGGTGCCAAGACAAGAAATAATCGAAAATAAACTAGAGAGAGAGAGAGGATTTTCGGCCAAAGTTCTAGAGAGAGAGTCTCTCAAATCTCTTAAACTTGGATGAATGAAATGTGAGGAATGAGGCTCCTATTTATAGGAGGAGGATTACCTTCAAAAGGTAGTTTCCTCTTTTCCTATTGCCTTGCACGTCCAACATGCCTCATGAAGGCTTAGGATTTGTTTCCTCATTTGATTTCCTCTTAGTTGGCCGAAAATGCACTTTCCTTCTTAAGGAAATTTGTTTCCTCTTTTTCTTTTGGCAAGTATCTTCATACATCAATGCACAAAATAAACTCTCTTTCCCACTATGGCATGAACGAAATTCAGCCTTATTTTCCTTGGGTTGGACGAAATTTGAGCTTCTAGAAGGAGCTTCTAGATGTTTCTTCATACAATCATGACAACATAAGAAAAGCCCATTAAGAATTTTCAAGTAAAATTCTATGAAATGAAATTAATCCTCAAGGCCCAATTACACTAATATGGCTGAGTAATATTTATTTCATTTGTCATCATATGACAATGTCAAAAAAATTTATTGACATTCTTTTCGTCCTATGTCCAAAAAGACAAAAATACCCTTTTGACAATTTTCGTAAAACTGTCTCGTTCTTGTTTTGACTTAGCTTCCAGTTTAACTATTCCTATCGATGTGATTCGTGACAGTGACCTCATGGACCCAAATGAACAAAGCTTGAGCTAAACACTTGGACTCAAAAGTTCACAAACCTTTTCCAAGTTTAGCTTAATGCCAACTGACTCCACTAAAGAGCTGACACTGAAAATCTCTCGGTTCAAATGAATTTGTTTTCTACTCAAGAATTCGACCTAATTATGATGAGCGGATCCACTGAATATTATCTATGTTTACCCTTCATGAATGTCATCAGCTAGTCGGGATTTACTAAATTACCATTTTACCCTTCTAGCTGTTATTTCCTTAACTCCTTTGTCGCTTGTGAATAAGTTAGAAACAATGTATTGACGAGGAGCTAACAAGTCACATTGTTTCATCCAAAAGAGTCAGGACTCAATTTGGACACTGGCCAGTTCATTTATTCACACTCCAAGGAACAAAGCATGAGGTGACATACATTGCATTTCAGCAATCTTGTACATGAATTCCATATCTATGAGAACTTCACAAAGTTACTCATGACATACTCACAACTTAGTATTTCACCAATAGGCCCTGTTCGGAATGACATAGTGAGTCCGAACTCTGACTTTCTCAAATGAGAATACTAAGGTGTGAAATGGCATGTCTCATTTCAGGATTAAGGTAAGCATGATGCAATTCATACATAGTGACTTCGAGACATAAGAGGTTAAATGGTTTGTTCTTATATTGTCTCTAGAAGTGCACTGGTCAATTCAGTACCTTCGGAAGATACCTAGAAGAACTATAGAGTCCCCAACTCTCAATGCCTCATAACCAGACATCATAGATTCTTCTAACAATCATACTGAGGTCAATAGTCATTTGACCCTAAGATTGCGAATATATCGTTTTAAGCAAACTACGAAGAGTTTGTTCATGCAAATCTACATTTGTCTCTTCGTAAGTTGTTAAGTTTGTTTATGGACTAAAAGACTAAGGTTTTATCATAAAGCTTCAAACAAAGAAAGAATGAATGAACGTTTCAACTTTATTAATGAATAAGCAATTACAAGCAAGAGTCTTCGTAAGACTATATGACATCAAATGTACATAAATAGACACTACTACTCTTCTTGTGGGCACCATTGACAACAAACTCCCACTTGACTCAAAGAAGATGTGAGTAGTCCTACATGCCTAATCCCTCTCGAAGTTGGTCGAAGACCATGTTCGCTGGGGCCTTGGTGAATGGATCTGCCAGAGATCTACTTCACCTCCACGTCTCCGCGTTGCGCGATCTCTCGAATCAAATGGTATTTCCTCTCAATATGCTTAGAGCGCTTATGGCTTCTAGGTTCCTTTGAGTTAGCGACGGCCCCACTATTATCACAATAAAGGGTCATGGGCTCGTCGACGTTTGGAACAACTTCCAAATACTTAAGGAATTTTCTAAGCCATACGGCCTCTTTGGATGCTTCACAAGCAGCCACATATTCTGCTTCCATTGTGGAGTCAGCAATGCAAGATTGCTTAATACTTCTCCACACAACAGCTCCACCATTAAGGATGAACACAGATCCCGAAGTGGATTTCCTGGAATCCTTATCCGCTTGAAAATCGGCGTCGGTATATCCCGTCATAGTCAGGTCAGTACCTTAGTATGTAAGCATCAAGTTCCTAGTTCTTCGAAGATAGTTAAGAACATGCTTAATAGCAATCCAGTGCTCGGGTCCAGGGTTGGATTGGAAACGGCTAACTACGCCAACGGCGAAACATATATCAGGTCTAGTGCAAAGTATATCATACATGAGGCTTCCTACGGCAGAGGCGTAAGGAATCTTCCTCATGTCTTCAATCTCTTGTGCAGTCTTGGGAGACTGGTCCTTAGAGAGTGAAACTCCATGCCTAAAGGGTGTTTGACCCCTCTTGCAGTCTTGCATCGAGAAGCGATCCATCACCTTATCAATATAAGATGCTTGAGAGAGCGACAGGGTCCGGTTTTTCCTATCTCGAAAGATTTGGATTCCCAGAATGTACGCGGCTTCTCCTAGATCCTTCATATCGAATTGCTTTGCTAGCCAGACCTTAACCTCAGATAACATACCCACGTCATTACCAATGAGTAGTATATCATCGACATATAGTACCAGAAACACAACTTTGCCTTCGTGTATTAACTTGTAAACACAAGGCTCATCTATTGACTGTTCAAAGCCGAAGCTCTTTACAGTTTCATCGAATCTAATATTCCATGACCTAGATGCTTGCTTTAGTCCATAAATGGATTTAAGCAACTCACAAACCTTGGTCTCTTGACCTTTATCCACGAAACCGTCTGGTTGAGCCATGTAAATGCGCTCGTCAAGATTGCCATTCAGAAAGGCTGTCTTGACATCCATTTGCCAGATCTCATAGTCGAGAGCTGCAGCTATGGATAGGAGTATGCGGATGGATTTAAGCATCGCGACTGGCGAGAAGGTTTCTTCATAGTCAATCCCTTCTTGTTGGGTATAACCCTTCGCCACAAGTCGTGCTTTGAACGTCTCGACGTTCCCATCAGGACCCCTTTTCTTCTTGTATATCCACTTACACCCTACGGGTTTAATCCCTTCAGGAAGGTCTACAAGTTTCCAGACTTTGTTGACATACATCGAGTGCATTTCAACTTTCATGGCGTCAAGCCAAAGGTTTGATTCAGAACAAGCCATCGCTTGGCTATAGGAAACAGGGTCATCCATGTCGGAGACGGCTACAAGAGAGTCTCCATAAGACATGTACCTGTCAGGCTTTTAAGTAGCCCTCCCACTACGTCTAAGTACTACTTGACGAGATTCTGATGAGTTAGGTTGTGTTTCAGTTGGGGTAAGAACAGTTCTTACAGATGAGGTAGAAGCTTCCTCACCCAACTTATCTTCAAGCACAATTTTGCTTCTAGGTTTTGCATCTTTCATAAAGTCCTCCTCGAGGAAACGAGCATTTGTGCTAACGAAAGTCTTATCGTCCTCGGGACTATAGAAAGTAAAACCTTTGGTTTCCTTTGGATATCCCACAAACAGGCACAATTCTGACCTACTAGCCAACTTGCTAGTCTTTTGCCTTAGCACATGTGCAGGGCAACCCCAAACTCGGATGTGGCCCAAACTTACTTTACGGCCAGTCCATCTTTCATAAGGAGTACCAGGAACCGTTTTAGACGGAACTTGGTTCAGAATGTAAGCGGCTGTTTCGAGGGCATATCCCCAAAAGGAAAGCGGGAATGATGAGTAACTCATCATCGATCTAACCATCTCCATAAGAGTTCGGTTTCTTCTCTCTGACACTCCGTTTTGTTGAGGTGTGCCAGGTGCGGTAAGCTGAGAAGCGATACCTTCTTCTTTAAGAAAGTCATCGAACTCTCCAGACATATACTCACCACCTCGATCAGATCGAAGGGTTTTGATCACTTTGCCAGTTTGCTTTTCCACTAAAGCCCTAAAGACCTTAAATACGTTAAAGGTCTCGGATTTGTGTTTGAGCAAATAGACAAACCCATATCGTGAGTAATCATCAGTGAAGGTAACGAAGTATTCGTATCCTCCACGTGCCTGTTGGCTGAGCGGACCACATACATCAGAATGTATTAGTTCCAGCAACTCAGTGGCTCTTCGACCTTTATCAGAGAAAGGTTGCTTAGTCATTTTTCCTTCTATGCAGGATTCACAAGTAGATAGTGAACCTATTGCAGAGGCTTGGAGTGGACCATCCCTCACAAGTCTCTTAATCCTTTCTAGACTGATATGACCAAGTCTTAAGTGCCATAGGTGTGTTGATTTTGTTAGATCGGAGGATTCAGAAAGTTTGATCCTCTTTGGCTCCCTAATTAGATCATTATCTATTTCGGTGTCTAAAAGAGAAGGTTGAGTGGGATAGATGTAGAAAAGAGCATTCTTCATACATGCATCAGTGACAAAAGAATTATCAGGAAACGAAATACGAATTCCATTCTTAATGAACTTTAAACAATAATCTTGCTCACGAAGACGAGCAACGGATATTAAGTTCTTCCCAAAGGTAGGAACAAAATAAACATTATTCAAGTTTAAAGTGCGGTCTTCAAAAGACAGCGTCACGGATCCCACAGCCTTTGCAGACACCAGGCTCCCATCACCCCATTTGAAACAGAACTCGCCTTCCTCTAAGCTTTTGGTTTTCTTGAAACCATTCAATTAGTAGCAGCGGAGTCAATAATCCACGATGATACATTATCAGCTACTAAGCATGCTTCGGTAACTAGTACAATACTATGTTCCTTTGCTTTGAGATAGGCGGGACAGTTCTTTTTATCAGCCTTGTAAGGTCTCTTCACAGTTCCAGAGGCGGAGGCTTTTTGCTCAGTAGCATGTGCCTCTCCTTGATTCCTCTTTCTCTTAGTGAGACTTACAGCAGTGTGAAGTTCCTCCATAAGCTTGGTAATAGTGTACTCTAGCTTGTTAATGGAGCAGTTCATCTTAGAGGTATCAAGAGATGCGGGGAGAATTTCATATCTATGACATTCTTCCCATCATTCTCAGATCCTAGGATTTCCATCTTATTTAGAAAACTAATGATCAGTATCATAAAGTCTCTAATAGGAGTCCTAGCCTTCATATGACAGTTCATAAACTGTCGGACTGCTTGTTGCCTTGCTTGACGCCTTTGCCCTCCAAACATCTCAAGGAGATTGTAGAGCATGTCAGCGGCAGTCTCAAAGTCACGATGTTGCTCTTTCAGCATATTGTTCATAGATGCCAAGATATAGCACCTCACAATCTCATCGGATCGAAGCCAGGCCGCTAAGGCGTCATTGTCCTCTTGAGTTGAATCATCATTCGTCAGAGAAGGACACGGGGTGGTGAGTACCCATTTGTGCTTGTTAACGGTAGGTATTATGTCGAGGTTACGTTTCGAATCTACGTAGTTTTCGTTTTCGAGTTTGATCGAGGAAAGAAAGATAGAGAGATGGTTGAGAGACATATTGCCTATATAAGTTGGAACAAGTTTATGATTAGTCTTTGGTTTAGGATTTAAGTTTCATTAAGACTTTTGTAAAACCCAAAGGTGTTATAAACCAAACGATAATTTACTCCCTCAAGAGAAGGCCGCAAAAAATCTCCATTTATAAGTAAATGACACATCATTAATGCTAAGCCAAGATGTCAATACATCTATTTTGACTGGCCACCTTGTAAATTGGTTTGATCACTCACATCCTTTCGCAGGGCCTCGAGGGAGGATTACTAGGGATTGAGCCTAAGTGTGCAACCAACCACTTAGTCCAAAAGATCAACTTTGAAAAACAATCCCCCAAGGGGAGGCCTTGCCATCATCGTCTCACTCTCGGACGTAGCTCATTGAGCAATGATCAGAACAAAGCGCCCTTGAGTACTCTCATTTAAGAGAGGGCCACGAGGGTGACTCTTAGTCCGGCGACACTTGCACTTTTCATTAGTGTTGGGGATCGTGGGTTAAAAACAACAAGTATAACCCTCCCACTTAGTTTTTGGAGTTGGTTCATCGACTCTTTTAAGTTCGGAAACAAATTTCCTAGTTAGAGAGCGACAGAGCGGACAACTAGAAGAGAATCCTAGATTGACATGTTCAGAGCAGTATTAGTGCATAAAGGCACAAGGTACATACTCGATCTTTTCCTATTTTCTATTTCGGGAAAGTGCGTGAGGGAAGTGTGAACTTCAACTCACTCGAACACTTGAAAGTTTGAGATTACACATCTTTTTATTTTTCGGCTTGTCTACAAGGAGACCTCCCACTCAAATTTTCAAGAGCATATAGATTTTGAACATATGTGATATAGATATAGTTTTGAAAACATTTTGAAAATTTATTTGATTTGGATGACAAAATATTTTTCAAGTTTGAAAGTGAAAACGGTTTTTCAAAATTCAAACTAGTTTTGTAAAAATTCAATTTCAATTAATCTTTCAAAAATCAAAACTTTTAATCTTACACATCATGTTTATAATCATATGAAAAACATTTTTGCTCAAGAAAATTTTCTCATTAGAGTTCTATAACTCATGGTAGTGGGGTTTGAAAATCCGGATTTCTAAAAAACTGGAGTTTCAGACAGCCGCGCACCTCGTAGTAAAATCACCATATCTGGCGGGTCCAATGTCCTTTTGAGCCGAAACCGGTGGCATTGGACAGAGGACAAACAGAGCTTTAATTTGATTAAGAATCATTAAATTTCGATTTCTGAGCAGAGAGTTCTGCCACTTTTAATGCGGGTTTACTCCAGCTCAAAGAAAAATAAATAAATTAAAGCTTGGTCCTTTTTAGGTGCGAAAAAGAATCGAGTGTAACGGAACGTTTTAAGAAGGTTGTTAAAGCTTTTATTTGTGTTTTATTAGCAAGGTAATAACATAGAATAAAAGAAATAACAACATGCATAAAACGATTCAAGTAAAAATAAGAAACTAGCAAGATATCAAAACTAGTCACAAAATTTTACTCGAAATTTCTCAAACCTTTAAAACATGTTTTTCAATATAAAAAATTAAAAACTTTTAGAACTGATTCTAATGTGTTTTAAAAACATCCCAAACTCATAGAAAATCAACATGGTTTTTAATTTAAAGGCAAGAGCAATAAATTAAAAAAAATCTAAGATTACAATTCTAACTTGTCACAAAATTAGTAAACTTTCGAAAACGATTTTCAAGCTCATAATTTTAAAAACATGTACATGCTAATCTTTGACCATAGCTCTGATACCATTTGTTGGAATCGATCTAGGGTTTGAGAAAATAATTAACGCTTCGTTAAGCGGCGGAATTTTAAAAATTTTCTTTTACAAGTAAAACAGTTTTTACTAACCTAGACAAGTGCAAGTGCATGTAATTAAAAACCAATATGAGCTATGAAGTTCACTAACCTTTCTTGAAGCTTGAACCTTGTAGAAGCTTTTGGAAAGTTGCAACGCTCGTCTCCCCTCGCAGCACGTCTCTCTTCCTTTCCTCGGCACCTCGAGCAACCACGAAAGTTTCTATCACTAAATCACTCGAAAAAAAGGAATCAGTGAGTGGGCACTTTTAAATACTACGACTTAAGAACAAGTCTCGAAGTCGCAGAGCTAAACACTAGGTCGAGTGCGGACCTAGGTGCCAAGAGAAGAAATAATCGAAAATAAACTAGAGAGAGAGAGAGGATTTTTGGCCAAAGTTCTAGAGAGAGAGTCTCTCAAATCTCTTAAACTTGGATGAATGAAATGTGAGGAATGAGGCTCCTATTTATAGGAGGAGGATTACCTTCAAAAGGTAGTTTCCTCTTTTCCTATTGCCTTGCACGTCCAACATGCCTCATGAAGGCTTAGGATTTGTTTCCTCATTTGATTTCCTCTTAGTTGGCCGAAAATGCACTTTCCTTCTTAAGGAAATTTGTTTCCTCTTTTTCTTTTGGCAAGTATCTTCATACATCAATGCACAAAATAAACTCTCTTTCCCACTATGGCATGAACGAAATTCAGCCTTATTTTCCTTGGGTTGGACGAAATTTGAGCTTCTAGAAGGAGCTTCTAGATGTTTCTTCATACAATCATGACAACATAAGAAAAGCCCATTAAGAATTTTCAAGTAAAATTCTATGAAATGAAATTAATCCTCAAGGCCCAATTACACTAATATGGCTGAGTAATATTTATTTCATTTGTCATCATATGACAATGTCAAAAAAATTTATTGACATTCTTTTCGTCCTATGTCCAAAAAGACAAAAATACCCTTTTGACAATTTTCGTAAAACTGTCTCGTTCTTGTTTTGACTTAGCTTCCAGTTTAACTATTCCTATCGATGTGATTCGTGACAGTGACCTCATGGACCCAAATGAACAAAGCTTGAGCTAAACACTTGGACTCAAAAGTTCACAAACCTTTTCCAAGTTTAGCTTAATGCCAACTGACTCCACTAAAGAGCTGACACTGAAAATCTCTCGGTTCAAATGAATTTGTTTTCTACTCAAGAATTCGACCTAATTATGATGAGCGGATCCACTGAATATTATCTATGTTTACCCTTCATGAATGTCATCAGCTAGTCGGGATTTACTAAATTACCATTTTACCCTTCTAGCTGTTATTTCCTTAACTCCTTTGTCGCTTGTGAATAAGTTAGAAACAATGTATTGACGAGGAGCTAACAAGTCACATTGTTTCATCCAAAAGAGTCAGGACTCAATTTGGACACTGGCCAGTTCATTTATTCACACTCCAAGGAACAAAGCATGAGGTGACATACATTGCATTTCAGCAATCTTGTACATGAATTCCATATCTATGAGAACTTCACAAAGTTACTCATGACATACTCACAACTTAGTATTTCACCAATAGGCCCTGTTCGGAATGACATAGTGAGTCCGAACTCTGACTTTCTCAAATGAGAATACTAAGGTGTGAAATGGCATGTCTCATTTCAGGATTAAGGTAAGCATGATGCAATTCATACATAGTGACTTCGAGACATAAGAGGTTAAATGGTTTGTTCTTATATTGTCTCTAGAAGTGCACTGGTCAATTCAGTACCTTCGGAAGATACCTAGAAGAACTATAGAGTCCCCAACTCTCAATGCCTCATAACCAGACATCATAGATTCTTCTAACAATCATACTGAGGTCAATAGTCCTTTGACCCTAAGATTGCGAATATATCGTTTTAAGCAAACTACGAAGAGTTTGTTCATGCAAATCTACATTTGTCTCTTCGTAAGTTGTTAAGTTTGTTTATGGACTAAAAGACTAAGGTTTTATCATAAAGCTTCAAACAAAGAAAGAATGAATGAACGTTTCAACTTTATTAATGAATAAGCAATTACAAGCAAGAGTCTTCGTAAGACTATATGACATCAAATGTACATAAATAGACACTACTACTCTTCTTGTGGGCACCATTGACAACACCCGCGCGCGCTCCCGCTCCTCGGCCGGGCGTCCCTGCTGCCCCGGCCGAGCGCCCCTGCTGCCTCGGCCGGGCGTCCCTGCTGCCCCGGCCGAGCGCCCCTGCTGCCTCGGCCGGGTGTCCCTGCTGCCCTGGCCGAGCGCCCCTGCTGCCTCGGCCGGGCAACCCTGCTGCCCCGGCCGAGCGCCCCTGCCCCCTCGGTCGGGTGTCCTTGCTGCCCCGGCCGAGAGCTCTAACTGCCTCGGCCGGGTGCGCCTGCTGCCTCGGCCGGGCACCCCGCGCCCGTCCGAGCGTCTCGCCCTGCGCGGCCCCGTGCCCATCCAAGCACCGCGCTCCCCCCGCCCTGCACCCGCCCGGGCATTGTGCCTCGCGCGCCCCGCGCCCGGCCATCCGGCGGGCCTAGATGGGAGCCGCCCAAGGCCTCCTCCAAAACTATAAATACCCCTCTTGGGGGATCCATCATTCATCCCATTTTTGGCCTTCCAACACCGATACAAAAATCCCATTCTTCTCCACACAACGTTCTCTCACTCGAGAACTCTCTCCTCCGTCGTGCTCTTGTCATATTCCAAGAGCGCGCGCTCCTCCTCCCTCGGCTCAGAAATTCAAGGACCCCCCCTCCACGAGAGGGAGCGCGCTCCTCTTCTACGACCCGAGTCTTTGCAGTGTACACATTGTTCTCTCGCTTCTTGGCCCTTGAGCTAGAACTCCGAGCTACGAGGCAAGCGACCCCTCTAAAGTCTCCAATAGAAGCTACGACCGGGTCCTACTCTAAAGCCTTGGATTCTCAAGCCTCCGTGCCAAAGATAGCCCCTACATTCAAATTGAACTACGTTCTGACCTGATCCCGACTAAAGGGTACGTAGGCAGCCAACCTTTGGCACGGTCCCACCCCCCAAAACACACCCCAGGGTCTGGAGGGTGCAACTCGGTCCACGAGTTCACATTTTTGGCCCGGGTGCGATCACTTGGTCCGGCCTTGGATTGAACCGCCCGAGGTAATTAATCGTTGTTCATTTTCGTGCGACAACATTTTGGCGCTAGAAGGAGGGGACTTCCCGACTTCTACAGCCCGAAATCCCTTCTACAGCTCGACCCCTTCTTCCTCGACTTAAGAAAGACATGAGTGGTCAACCACCCGTTCATTTTGAGGGCGTGAATAACCCCGAAAACGCAACTGGAGTGAAGAAATACTTCTTGCGCTCCCGAGCGCAAGGCGCTGAGGAGTCTCTCAATGACGAGAGCCACACTCCCTCGCCCCTCCACCTCAGGATAGTTGGGACGACCGCATCCTCGAGATGGAGGAAAAGATCCGCCAACTGAAGATAGCCAATGCAAGGTACCACCGCCAACTGGCGGGCAAGGCGCCTATGCAAGGCGCCCCCCACGGGGAATCCGCGGACCTCATGGACGAGGGACATGAATATGACCCCGACTATGAAGGCTTGGAAATTTCAGCGGACGTCGAGACTTCTCTCACCAAAGACGGGGAATTCTCCGTTGAGATCGAAGCCGGTCCGTCGAACCCACCGCCTAAGACAAAGGCAATACCGATCTCCTCTCAAGAAGAGACCTCCCGACGTTCAGCCCATGACCGACTTGGTCAAAGAGGTAATGTCAGGGAAGGTCCAACGACCCGGCGAGTAAGGCGTGTGGCTTGAAGCTCACGCCCCCAAACCACCGGGCCGGATCTTAGAGATCAGCTTACCGCCCAACGGAACGACCGTGGCGAGGACCTCCGAGAGAGGCTAAGTGCTCGCAAGGGCCACAACCCTGCGGCCCCAATCAATGGGGACCCTCGCACGGCTCAAGGGTCGAATGAAAGGCGCCAGGTGACTCGTCCTGAGCAAGGAGTGACCCCCAACACTGGCCTCGATGTCGTCACCATGATTCACAACCTTCGTAACGAAGTACGTGATCTACGTGACGGCGGCTTGGCCGGTGACACATACAGGGTCGTAGAAGAACATTCCTCGCCCTTCACTGCCCAAATCCTTGCTGATGTGTGCACGGGAAACTTCAAACTCCCGAATCTCCCTCCCTACAATGGGAAAACCGATCCCACATATCACATCCAACATTATGAAACTTGGATGACGATGCAGGGCATCTCACCTGGGGCTCTGTGCCAGGCTTTTAATCTTACCCTCACCGGACCCGGTTTTGAGTGGTTTAAGAATTTAAGACTAGGGAGCATCCAATCGTTCAAAGACCTGAAGGACATGTTCCTAGCACGATTTGCTACGTCGATGGTCCAAAAGAAGACCAAGATGTACTTATGGTATATCAAGCAAGAGAATAACGAGTCCTTGAGACAGTATCTCACCCGATTCACCGTAGAGTCAAACAAGGTTGACCGCTTTGACGACAGTGATGCAATTACAGCCATCATTGAGGGCTTGCGCACTGGGGACTTCCTAAAGTCCGTCGTCGAAAGAGTCCCTTCCACGATGGCCGAGTTAATGAACCGAGCCAAAACCTTCATGGGGGTAGAAGATTACCTCGACGGCCGCATGAGCAACAACCAAAGCTCCCGCCGTCGGGATGAGTCCGGCAACGAGCTAGGCAACCCCCGAAAAAGAGTGAATAGGGGAGGTCAAACGTCTCAAAAGCCGCATCTTGCGAGCAACTTCAGAGACTACTCGCATTGCACCCCTTTGAATGCCTCGGTAGAGCAAATCTATGCTGTGGCGCGTGACAAGTTCACCGCCCCAACTCCAATGAAAGGTGACCCCGCATCTTGCGACCGGTCCCGTTATTGCGAGTTCCACCGGGATTACGGTCATACGACCGCTCAATGCTTCCATCTTAAGAGGCAAATTGAGACATTAATCCAAAATGGCGAACTCAAAGAGTTTGTCCTTCGCATGATAGGTGCTGCGGTCCCCGCCAACAACATCCCACAACCTGAGAAAGGTGGAGGGACCAACACTAACACCGACCTCACCGCGGTCGCGGCTACGGCCGACGCGCAACTCCACGTCGTCACCACCATAATAGCGGGTTGTAAGACTGGGATTCAGCCCGGCAAAGAAACAAGCTTCTCAGGGCTGCCTCTCAAGAAGGCCTTGCCGGGTAGGTTAACCTCACCTATGAGGAACCTCCGTCCGTACCGCACGAGATGATACAATTCACCAATGAAGAGGCCAAGCGAGTTGTGCACCCGCATAATGACGCTATAGTCCTTAAAGCCTAAGTAGCCAACAACCTGGTGAAAAGAGTTCTTATTGATAATGGCAGCGCAGCCGATATAATCTTTAAGACCACCCTAGAGCGCATGAAGCTCGGGGGGCTCCGTCCCATCCTAACCCAGACACCTCTGTTTGGGTTCACGAGAGAAAGGGTCATGACCGAAGGAATCATTGATTTACCGGTCACCTTCGGAATTGCCGGAGGTATCGAAGTCGTTCACATGGTCCCCTTCCTTGTGGTCGACCAGGAGTCACCCTACAATGTTATCATTGGGCGACACACGTTGAACAGACTAAGGGCCATCACATCCACATATCACTTACTGGTGAAATTCCCCACCGAGGAGGGAATTGGTGTCATGGCTGGCGATCAAACCCAAGCGAGGATATGCTACGTCCAAGGCGTGAATGGAAAGGCCGCTGAAAAAAGGGTTAACACGATCTACCAGCTAGAAGACGACTACACGTGTGATCAAAAAGACGCACGGCAGCTCGGGGAGCTAGACCCCCGTGACGAAATCGAGAGGTTGAAAGTTGACACCCCCGATGATATCACTTCGATCGTTCTCGACGAAGCTAAACCTAACAAGGTGGTGAAGATCGGTGCACAACTCCCTCTCGCCATCAAAACTCAACTCACATCCTTCCGTTGGGAGTTTAAGGATGTCTTTGCGTGGACACATGCAGACATGCCCGGTATAGACCCCGATGTGATTGTGCACCGATTGAATGACGATAAAAACATCGCTGAGAAGGTACAAGCTAGATGCGCGTTCAACCCTGAACGATACCTAGCGATAAATGAAGAAGTCGAAAAGCTTCTCTCCGCTGGCTTCATTCGAGAAGCCAAGTACCCCAAGTGGGTGGCCAACGTGGTCATGGTTAAAAGTCCTAATGGGAAGTGGCGCATTTGTATAGATTACAAAGATCTTAACAAAGCCTGCCGAAAAGATTGCTTTCCACTCCCGCGCATCGAACAACTGGTCGACGCCACGGCAGTACATGAGCTGCTAAGTGTCATGGACGCCTATTCGGGCTATAACCAAATACAAATGCAAGAACCCGATCAGATCAAGACGACCTTCGTCACTGACCGTGGCCTCTACTGTTACAAGGTCATGCCTTTTGGCCTTAAAAAGGCAGGAGCTACTTACCAACGATTGGTAAACCGGATCTTCGCCGACCTAATCGGCAAGACTATGGAAGTATACGTGGACGACATGCTCGTTAAAAGCCTACTGGCTACCAATCACGTAGACAACCTAAGGGAGATGTTCTTAATCCTCCGCCGGTACAAAATGAAGCTCAACCCCAACAAATGTGTGTTTGGGGTCAAATCCGGGAAGTTCCTAGGCTACATTGTTAGCCGGCGAGGAATCGAAGCGAACCCCGAGAAATCAAGGCGCTCCTTGACATGAAATCTCCGCGACGTGTCAAGGAAGTCCAAAGTCTGACCGGTCGGATTGCCGCCCTCTCACGTTTTTTGGCCAAAGCAACCGACAAGTGTCAACCATTCTTCAAAGCAATAAAGAAGACAGACGACTTTATATGGACGGACGAGTGCGAGAAGGCCTTTCAAGAAATGAAGGCCTACTTCAGGACACCTCCGTTCCTTTCCAAGCCAAAAGAAGGCGAGACGCTCTATGTCTACCTCACCGTCTTCGAACGAGCCGTGAGTGCTATGCTGATCCGCGAAGAAGATAAGGTTCAATGACCTATCTTCTACGTGAGCAAAGCCCTGATCGATGTCGAAACGCGTTACACAGAGATAGAGAAAATCTCTCTCGCTCTCCTCGTGGCTGCCAAAAAGCTACGCCCCTACTTCCAAGCTCACCTAATTGTTGTCCGAACAAGACACCCCATCGGTAAGGCTCTTCAAAAGGGAACATCGACTCGCATGGCGATCTAGTCCCAAGAATTGAGTGAGTACGGGATCGAGTTTCACCCGAGACCGGCAATCAAGGCTCAAGCCCTTGCCGACTTTGTGGCAGAATTCTCCTATACTCCGGACATGGGAAGAGCAGAAGACGACTCGACCGACGACTTGTCGGCTCGAAAGAGAAAGGTCGACCCTACGGGTCCCATCTGGGAATTACACATAGATGGAGCATCTTGTTACCGGTCGTTTTCGGGAAATCGAAAATTCAAAAAACAATTCAAGGCCGGCCGGGCTTTGCCGGCCGGAAGCCCAACGGGCCCCGGCCCACCAGGCCCGAGCGCCCCTATGCACCCACGGCCCGGCATGGCCGGTGCGCGCGCACCTGCGCCCCCGGCCCTGAGGCCCCCGACCCAATGGGCCTCAGCGCGCCCTATTGCGCCTGGCTCGCGCGCACTCTGCGCCCCGGCCTCCCGGCCCGCGCGCGCGCTCCCGCGCACCCCGGCCTCCCGGCCTGCGCGCACCTCGGCACCCCCGCCGAGCGCCCCTGCTGCCTCACCCGGGTGTCCCTGCCACCTCGGCCACCTCGGTCGAGCGCCTTCGCCAGCTCGGCCACCTAGGTCGAGCGCCTTCGCCAGCTCGGCCACCTCGGCCGAGCGTCTTCGTCAGCTCGGCCACCTCGGTCGAGCGCCTTCGCCAGCTCGGCCACCTCGGCCGAGCGTCTTCGTCACTTCGGCCACCTCGGCCGAGCGTCTTTGCCACCTCGGCCGAGCGTTCTGGCCACCTCGGCCGAGCGTTCTTGCCACCTCGGCCGGGCACGCCCGCTGCTGGGCACGCCGCGCCCGGCCAAGTCCCGCGCCTGGCACGCCCCGCGCCCGTCCAGACAACATGTCCCACACGCCCTGGGTGAGGCCTCGCGCGCCTCGCCCCCGGCCACCCGGTGGGCCTCAAGGGGCCGGCCCAAGGCCTCCCCTCAAACACTATAAATACCCCCCCCCCCTCCCCCCCCTTAGGGGAGAAAAAGGACACGCTGATTCAGCCCTGAGAATTGATACATTTTTGAAGAATACATACTTCTTCGAAAACAATACCTCTCTCGTGCTCTTGTGACATTCCAAGAACACACACTCCTCCTTCCTTGGCTCAGAAAGTCAAGGACCCCCCTCCACGAGAGGGAGCGCGCTCCTCTTCTGCGACCCGAGCCTCTACAGTACATACTGCCCTCCTGCTTCTTGGCCCTTGAGCTAGAACTCCGAGCTACGAGCACGCGACCCCTCTAAAGTCTTCACTAGAAGCTACGAGCCGGGTCCTACTCTAAAGCCTTGGATTCACAAAGCCTCCGAGCCCAAGATAGCCTCCCCATACAAATTGAACTACGTTCTGACTTGATCCCTACTAAAGGGTACGTAGGCAGCCAACCTTTGGCACGGTCACACCCCCCAAAACACACCTCAGGGTTTTGTGGGTGCAGCTCGGTCTACGAGCTCCCATTTTTGGCTCGGGCGCAATCACTTGGTCCGGCCTTGGATCGAACCGCCCGAGGTATTTAATCGTTGTTCATTTTCGTGCGACAACATTTTGGCGCTAGAAGGAGGGGACTTCCCGACTTACACAGCCCGAAATCCCTTCTACAGCTTGACCCCTTTCTTCTCGACTCGAGAAAGACATGAGTGGTCAACCACTTGTTCGTTCTGAGGGCGTGAACAACCCCGAAAACGCAACCGCGGTGAAGAAATACTTCCTGCGCTCCCGGGCGCAAGGCGATGAGGAGTCTCTCAACGACGAGAGTGTTGTCAATGGTGCCCACAAGAAGAGTTGTAGTCTTTATTTTGTACATTTGATGTAATAAAGTCTCATGAAGACTCTTGCTTGTAATTGCCTATTCATTCATTAATAAAGTTGAAACGTTCATTCATTCTTTCTTTGTTTGAAGCTTTATGATAAAACCTTAGTCTTTTAGTCCATAAACAAACTTAACAACTTACGAAGAGACAAATGTAGATTTGCATGAACAAACTCTTCGTAGTTTGCTTAAAACGATATATTCGCAATCTTAGGGTCAAAGGACTATTGACCTCAGTACGATTGTTAGAAGAATCTATGATGTCTGGTTATGAGGCATTGAGAGTTGGAGACTCTATAGTTCTTCTAGGTATCTTCCGAAGGTACTGAATTGACCAGTGCACTTCTAGAGACAATATAAGAACAAACCATTTAACCTCTTGTGTCTCGAAGTCACTATGTATGAATTGCATCATGCTTACCTTAATCCTGAAATGAGATATGCCATTTCACACCTTAGTATTCTCATTTGAGAAAGTCAAAGTTCGGACTCACTATGTGATTCCGAACAAGGCCTATTGGTGAAGTACTAAGTTGTGAGTATGTCATGAGTAACTTTGTGAAGTTCTCATAGATATGGAATTCATGTACAAGATTGCTGAAATGCAATGTATGTGACCTCATGCTTTGTTCCTTGGAGTGTGAATAAATGAACTGGCCAGTGTCCAAATTGAGTCCTGACTCTTTTGGATGAAACAATGTGACTTGTTAGCTCCTCGTCAATACATTGTTTCTAACTTATTCACAAGCGACAAAGGAGTCGAGGAAATAACAGCTAGAAGGGTAAAATGGTAATTTAGTAAATCCCGACTAGCTGATGACATTCATGAAGGGTAAACATAGATAATATTCAGTGGATCCGCTCATCATAATTAGGTCGAATTCTTGAGTAGAAAACAAATTCATTTGAACCGAGAGATTTTCAGTGTCAGCTCTTTAGTGGAGTCAGTTGACATTAAGCTAAACTTGGAAAAGGTTTGTGAACTTTTGAGTCCAAGTGTTTAGCTCAAGCTTTGTTCATTTGGGTCCATGAGGTCACTGTCACGAATCACATTGATAGGAATAGTTAAACTGGAAGCTAAGTCAAAACAAGAACGAAAATAGTCAAAAGGGTATTTTTGTCTTTTGAGACATATGATGAAATGAATGTCAATAAATTTTTTGACAAGTTCATTTGATGACTTAATGTCACTCGGCCATAACTTGATTATTGGGCCTTGTGAATTAATTTCATTTCATAAGAATTTTATTGAAAATTCTTAATGGGCTTTTCTCATGTTGTCATGAACAAATGAAGAAGCTTCTAGAAGCTCCTTCTAGATGAGAATAGGCGCCCATAATACCCAAGGAAAGAGAGTTTATTTTGTGCATAAATGTATCAAGATACTTGCCAAAAGAAAAAGAGGAAACAAATTTCCTCTAGAAGGAAAGCATAACTTCGGCCAAGAGAGAGACAAAGCAAGGCTTGGAACAAAATAGGAAACAAATCCAAGGCTTATTGAAGCCTATGTTGGCCGAGCATCTCAAGTGGGAAAAGAGGTAATTGGCTCATGAATATGTGATATTCTATAGAAGAGGAAACTACCTTATAGAAGGTGAGACCTCTCCTATAAATAGGAGCCTCATTTCCTCACTTTTCATTCATCCAAGTTTAAGAGATTTGAGAGACTCTCTCTCTAGAACTTGTGGCCGAAAATCCTCTCTCTCTCTCTAGTTTATTTTCGATTTTTCTTGTCTTGGCACCTAGGTCCTCACTCGACCTAGTGTTTAGCTCTGCGACTTCAAGACTTGTTCTTAAGTCGTAGTGTTTAAAAGTGCCCACTCACTAATTCCTTTATTTCGAGTGATTTAGTGATAGAAACTTTCGTTGTTGCTCGAGGTGCCGAGGAAAGAAAGAGGGACGTGCTGCGAGGGGAGACGAGCGTTGCAAACTTTCCAAAAGCTTCTTCTAAGTTCAAGCTTCAAGAAAGGTTAGTAAACTCTTAGCTCATATTGATTTTTAATTACATGTACTTGCTTCTTTGTCTAGGTTAGTAAAAACTGTTTTTACTAGAAAATAAATTTTTTAAAATTCCGCCGCTTCCCGAAGCGTTTAATCTTTTTCTTAAACCCTAGATCAATTCCAATAGAGAGCCTCACTCCCTCGCCCCCTCCTCTTCAGGACAGTCGGGACGACCGCATCTGTTATCGGCCCGACGAGGTCCGATGACGCGACCGACGTTTCGGGCGGACGGACAAGCTCACCCGGCCAATGGCCGGCCCAGTTCACTCAGCCATTGGCCGACCCAAGCAATTCCCTCGGCCAATGGCCGAGTGAGCCCACAGCCGGCCCACCATGCTCACTCGGCCAATGGCCGAATGAGGCCTCAGACGACCCAACATGTTCGCTCGGCCAAAGGCCGAGTGAAGTCTCCAGCCGGCCCACCATGCTCACTCGGCCGATGGCCGAGTGAGGCCCCAAGCGGCCCAACATGTTCGTTCGGCCGAAGCCCGAGTGAAGACTCCTTCCGGCCCAACAGCTCGCTCGGCCAACCGTCGAGTGAGCCTTCTCTCGGCCCAGACTTTTCACTCGGCCAATGGCCGAGTGAAACTCAGCCGGCGTCCATTCCTTCACTCGGCCATTGGCCGAGTGAATCTCCCTCGGCGGCCAGCATCTCACTCGGCCATCGGCCGGCCGAGCCTCACTCGGCCGATGGCCGACTCAGCCTCACTCGGCCAAGGGACCCTCAAAACGTCCCTTGGTCGCCTATAAATACAGGTGTCCCTCCCCTAGTCCAGGTAATCCGAATTTGAGTACCGAAACGCTGTCGAACTTGTACCTCGCTCGTTTCTCTCAAGTCTTGGCCTCTAAACACCTAAACCTCCTGTATCCACCTCAATCCTACTAATGTTGAGCGTCAGAGAGGTAAACAGAGGCAACCCCTCTGTTTCCCCTTTGTAGTTCACACCTTTTTGCTTACTTTTCAGGTGCTTAGACGAGATAGAGAACACCTACAGCTAAGGGACGGCTTGGGATACCAAGCCCGACACGCTCGAGCCGGAGTGAGACCACTTGGTCCGGCCTTGGGTCTAACCACTTTGGGCTCCTAAATCGTTGTCCGAAAAACAGCGACAACATTTTGGCGCTAGAGGGAGGGGATCTCTCGACCTTGACAACGCATTCCCTCTACCAGTTTTCTCTCCTTGTTCTCACGACTCTCGAGAGATGAGTCACATTCCCACCACCTCCGCGGGTACTCGAGCGACGAGCTCGAGGTACGGTCTCCGACGCCTCGCACACCGTCTTGAAGGGCAACCTCCCGATAGCGAGAGCCAGGCCCAAGACCCGGTGAATGACCCCGAGGCCGAGCTCCGAGAGGACACGGCCTGGCGGCTTGCGGAGCTCCTTGACCATCCCGACGTTGACGGCTCGCTCATCGCCAATCTCCTCGGCTACGACGTCGAAGATCGATCCGCTCGAGACGACTCCGACCCCGACTACATGGGGGAGTCGAGGACCGATGAGGCGACTCCTAGCCTCGCCCAAACACGGCCCGAGAGGTCCAATGGTGCATTGGCCGATCCTTCACACCCGGCGCGACAGCAGGTGCGGTCACAATCCCGGGGACTTGCCCCCTCGGTTTCAAGAGGCGGCCGGACACGGCCCCTCGCCGAGGAGAGAGCGACCCTGGTGGATGATGGGGCCGATAGCCGAAGCGCTCGCCGGACGGTTCGACCAAGGGCGACCTCGCCTCGCCCCGCACCAAGCGTGGACCTTAGAGAGCGCTTGACGGCGCTGAGAAACTCCCGAGGGGAGGATCTCCGCCAAAGGCTCAACTCTCGGAGGGACGCGCTTCCCGCCGCAACTCTCGGCCGGCCTCAGGCCAATATCGTGGACCAAGCGTCCAACGAGCGCCAACCGGTGACTCCCGTGGCCCCGACGGTCGGCCCTGCTAACGGGCTTGACATGGTCATGATGATTCAGAGCCTCCAAAATCAAATCATCGAGATGAGGGAGTCAGGGAGGCAAAGGCCGTACGGAGGGATCGAGGAATCATACTCTCCCTTCGCCGCACAAGTCCTCGCGCAACCTTGCGTGGGAAACTTCAAGTTACCGTCCATTCCCCCCTACGATGGACGGACGGACCCCCACTTCCACGTCCAACACTACGAAACGTGGATGACGATGCAAGGGCAGACAGATGCCACCCTCTGCCAAGCCTTCAGCCTGACCCTCACAGGGTCGGGGTTTGAGTGGTTCCGAAGTTTGAGGCCGGGGAGCATCTCGTCTTTCCGGGCCTTGCGAGAAGCGTTCCTCGCTCGATTCGCCACCCTCGTGGCCCAAAAGAAACCAAAGACCCACCTCCTCTCTATCCGGCAAGGGAGGGATGAGACGTTGAGACAATACCTCGCTCGCTTCACTGAGGAGTCTCACAAGGTCGAAGGGTTCGACGACAGGGACGCCATCACGGCGATCACTGAGGGAGTCCGCACGAGCGACTTCCTCAAGTCTATTGTTGGCAAAGTCCCACGAGACATGGCGGAGTTAATGGTGAGAGCCCGCACGTATATGGGAATCGAGGACTATCTCGATGGCCGAGATGGCCGAAAGTCAGGAGGAAAGGGGAGTCGCCGCCGCGACGATCAAGATGGAGATCGCCCCGACCCTTGAAAGAGGAGGAATAAGGGAAGCCAGGCCCCTAACGGCCGCTCCCTCCCCGGGCCGAGGCCACCACATGTCGATAGCTTCCGAAAGTTCTCGACATTTACTCCTCTGAACACTTCGCCGGAGCGGATCCTGGCTCTGCACCGTGACAAGCTGGGGAGTCCTACCCCTCTCACGAAGGATCCCGCCAAGAGGGATCAAAGTAAGTACTGTGACTACCATCAAGATCATGGGCATATGACGTCCGAATGCTATCAACTCAAACGTCAGATCGAGGCCCTGATTCAAGATGGGAAACTGAAAGAATACGTCCTCAGAACTATCGGGACGGCCGCGGCACACGGAGGCCGCCCGCGGCAAGAAAAGAAAGGTCCGGCAACGGAGACCGTCACGGACCGCGCGGCAAACGAAGAACCGGAGAGCTCGCAACTTCACGTCGTGGGCGCAATCTTGGGCGGCTCGGAGTTCGGAGACTCGGCCACGCAGAGGAAGAAGTACGTGCGCAAAGTTTCCCAAGGGAAAATAGCACACTACATCAACCACACGTACGAGGCCCCTCCTCCGGCCCCGTTCGAATCCATGTTCTTCACCGGCCAAGAGGCGGCACGAGTGCTCCATCCACACAATGACGCGATAGTCGTCTCTGCCCCCGTCGCCAACAACCTCGTCCGGAGAATCCTAATCGACAATGGGAGCTCCGCCGACATAATCTTCAAGTCGGCATTGGACAGGATGAAGCTATCCGGGATGAGACCGACCCCGATCTCGACCCCGCTCTTCGGCTTCTCAGGGGAGAGGGTCATGACGGAGGGAACTATCGACCTCCCGGTTACCTTCGGTACCTCGGGGGGGGGGGGGGCTCGAGGTTACCCACATCGTGTCGTTCCTGGTCGTGGATCAGCCCTCGGCATACAATATCATCGTCAGCCGCTCGACTCTCATTCGGTTGAAGGCCATAACGTCCACATACCATCTGATGATGAAATTCCCGACCGAGAAGGGGATCGCCGTAATGCTGGGAGACCAGTCAATGGCAAGGATGTGCTACATCCAGGGCGTGGACGGAAAAGGGAAAGGAATGATGGTAAGCACCGTCTTCCAGCTTGGGGACAAATTCCCCTGCAAGATAGAGGAAGGAGGCACCTTCGGAGAACTGGACCAAAGGGACGATGTCGAGCGTCGAAAGGTGGAGACACCGGACGACCTCGTTCCCGTCGTGTTGGACGACGCCAATCCTGACCAAGTGGTCAAAGTAGGCGCCCAACTCCCGTCTGGGATTCGAGTCGAGCTCGCCGCCTTCCTCCGCGAGCACAAAGATGTCTTTGCGTGGACACACGCGACATGCCGGGGATCGACCCCGAAATAATGGTTCACCGACTCAACGACGACAAGAGAGTAACTGAGCGCGTTCAACCGCGGCGGGCGTTCAGCGGTGAAAGGTACCAGGCCATTGGTGAAGAAGTTGACAAACTTCTCGCCGCCGACTTCATCAGGGAGGCGGAGCACCCCAAGTGGGTGTCCAATGTGGTGATGGTTAAGAAGCCAAACGGGAAGTGGCGGATCTGCATTGATTATAAAGATCTTAACAAAGCCTGCCCGAAAGATAACTTCCCTCTCCCGAGGATTGAGCAACTCGTGGATGCCACGGCAGGCCACGAGTTGCTGAGTTTCATGGATGCCTACTCAGGCTACAACCAGATCCGCATGCACGAGCCGGATCAGATCAAGACCACCTTTGTTACGAACCGCAGACTTTACTGTTACAAGGTCATGCCCTTTGGCCTCAAAAACGCGGGAGCGACGTATCAAAGGTTGGTGAACCGGATGTTCGCCAATCAAATTGGCAAAACCATGGAGGTCTACGTGGACGATATGCTCGTCAAAAGCCTCAAGGCCCACGACCACGTTCGAGACTGTTACCGGTCCGCCCCGGCCCGGTACGGCAACGACATCATATGACGGCTTTCCCTAGCCTTTCCCGGCGCACGGCCACCTCAAGGCCGGCCATGGCCGGGTCAGAGCCGGCCATGGCCTCCACGGCCGAGTCAGAGCCGGCCATGGCCTCCACGGCCGAGTCAGAGCCGACCATGGCCGGGTCAGAGGCGTCCCTTGGCCAAGGGGCTGTCCACGATGCTCCTTGGTCGCCTATAAATACCAAGGTATCTCCCTTGGTCCAGGTAATCCGAATTTGAGTACTGAAACGCTGTCGAACTCGTACCTCGCTCGTTTCTCTCAAGTCTCGACCTCTAAACACTAAACCCTCTACAAACCACCTCAATCCTACTAATGTTGAGCGTCGGAGAGGTAAACAGAGGCAACCCCTCTGTTTCCCCTTTGTAGTTCACACCTTCTCTGCTTGCTTTTCAGGTGCCTGGACGAGACAGATACCATAGACAGCTAAGGGAAGACTTGGGATACCAAGTCCGACACGCTCGAGTCGAGACGAGACCACTTGGTCCGGCCTCGGGTCTAACTGTCTACGACTCCTAAATCGTTGTCCGAAAAACTGCGACAACAGAGACCTTAGGGAGATGCTCACGTGGGCTACATGGGCTACATGGTTAGCCGTCGCAGGATCGAAGCTAACCCCGAGAAAATCAGGGCGATCTTAGAGATGAGGTCACCACAAAAAGTAAAAGAAGTTCAAAGCTTGACGGGAAGGATCGCCGCCCTAACGCGATTCGTTTCCAAGGCCACTGATAAGTGTCAGCCGTTTTTCAAGGCACTGAAAAAGACCGACGAGTTCGTATGGACGGAGGAGTGTGAGGAAGCGTTCCGCGAAATGAAAGCCTATTTCACCTCCCCCCCGTTCCTCGCAAAGCCAAAGAATGGCGAAACTTTGTACCTCTACCTCGCGGTCTCCGACAAGGCCGTGAGCGCGGTCCTCATACGCGAGGAAGACAAGGTGCAATGGCCGGTCTATTACGTGAGCAAGGCGCTCCTCGACGCCGAAACCCGATACCCGGAAATCGAGAGATTGTCCCTCGCCCTCGTCATGAGCGCAAGAAAACTCCGACCCTACTTCCAAGCGCACGGGACATCCCATCGAGAAGGCCCTTCAAAAAGGGACCTCCTCTCGAATGGCCATATGGTCCCAGGAGTTGGGCGAGTACGGGGTCGAGTTTCAGCCGAGAACCGCCATCAAAGGCCAAGCCCTCGCCGACTTCATAGCGGAGTTCACAAGCGCACCCTCGATCGGCGAAGGGGGCAAGGATAATGCGAACGAGGAAGACGATGAGAACAACCACGTCGAGTCGTCAAAGAAGAGGACCAGCAGCCCGATAGGGCCGGTCTGGGACTTGCACGTGGATGGCGCGTCAAACGCCCGGGGGGCTGGCGCTGGCGTTGTACTCATGAATCCCGATAGGGAAAAATTGAGATACGCCCTGCGGTTCGAGTTCAAGGCTTCCAACAACGAGGCGGAGTACGAAGCTCTGATCGTTGGCTTGGAGCTGGCAAACAAGCTAGGCGCCCAAAACCTGCGCATCCACTGCGACTCGCAGTTGATTGTGAACCAGGTTAAGGGCGACTACGCCGCAAAAGAGCCACACATGGTCGCATACTTGTCCAAGGCCCAAAAGAACCTAGAGGCCCTGTCATGGTTCGAGATCGTCCAAGTTCCTCGAGAGGCGAACATTGACGCTGACGCCCTGGCTCGCCTCGCGTCTGGGATAGACGAGGAGGGTGAAGGCAGTGTCCCGATCGAAGTGTTGACCCGATCCTACGTCTCGAGAGGCGACGTAGGGGTAGTTGACGATACTCCGCCTCCCTCATGGATGACTCCGCTCGTGGAATTCCTTAAGCGAGGAGTCGTCCCCGAAGACAAAGAAGAGGCCAAAAAGCTGAGAAGCTTGGCGCCAAAGTACATAATGAGGGAGGACAACTTGTTCAAGAGAGGCTACCCAATGCCCCTCCTCCGCTGCTTGACCGAGGTCGAGGCGAGGAAAGTGCTCTGCGAGGTGCACGAAGGGGTGTGCGGAAACCACGCCGCTGGGCAATCGTTGGCATTGAAGCTACTGAGACTCGGATATTTTTGGCCAACCTTGAAAAAGGACTCCCACGAGTGGGCCAAAAAATGCGACAAATGCCAAAGGTTCGCTCAGATCCTGCGTCAAGCACCGGCCCCATTATGTCCAATCATTGTGCCGCGACCTTTCGCGAAGTGGGGAATCGACCTCATCGGTGAGCTACCTACGGCCCCGAGGCAATACAAGCACGCGATCGTGGCCATCGATTATTTCACAAAGTGGGTAGAGGCTGAGCCGCTAGCGAAGATCACCGAGGCGAACACGACAAGCTTCATTTGGAAAAGCATCATCTGCCGCTTCGGGATCCCCGCGTCAATTGTAACCGACAACGGGAAACAATTCGACAATGCGCGCCTCCGAGAAATGTGCGAACAACTGGGCATTAGCAAGACTTTCTCCTCTCCCCGCCATCCTCAAGCCAACGGTCAGGTCGAGGCGGTTAACAAGACAATCAAAGAGAACTTGAAGAAGAAGCTGGAGGAAAGAAAGGGGGCTTGGGCCGACGAGCTCCCCATGGTTTTATGGGCGTACTGCACCACCGCCCGAAATGCGACCGGCGAAACCCCTTTCGCTCTCGCATTCGGCGTCGAGGCCGTGGTACCCGTCGAGACCAAGCTACCGACCTTGCGCATCGAGGAGTACGAAGAAGCCATCAACAACGGCGCAATCAGGCTCGAGTTAGACCTCATAGACGAGAGGAGGTCGGACGCACTCACCCGGCTCGCTGCACAAAAGAGGAAGGTCGAGAAGTACTACAATTGTAAGATCAAGCTGCGGAAGTTCGCCAACGGGAGCCTCGTTCTTCGAAGGGTGTTCCAAAACACCAAGGTGCAAGGTGCGGGAGTTCTAGGCCCCACCTGGGAAGGCCCGTACCGTGTGCGCCGAGCCATCCACAACGGCACGTACGAGCTCGAGAACCTGGAGGGACTCGTGTTCACGCACCCATGGAACGCGGAGCACCTTCGGCAATACTACCAATAGATGTTCATTCGTCCACTTTACGTTTTGTTGTTTTCATGCTGTTTTTGATTTTAGCAAAGACTATTTTAAATTTCAAGTTCGGCCAACGGCATGGGATGTAATTTTTTTAACCATTTAAACATTATAATGAATTACATTTCGCTTCAAAGTATTGCATTATAATTTCTAGTCTCCTCTACGAGCACCCAAGAAACTCGGGGGGCTAAGGAGGATAGAATGAGGGTAACAAGCTCATTTACTCCACTTTTCACGCACCGAGAGGGAGCGAAACATCCACAAATCGGATCCGCGCACCGGACCTCCGACCCCGCACGTCCCTCGTGCGACGCTCTCGCACGAGTCGAATCCTTACGCCGAGTGATAGCGAAACGTCGACAAGTTGGATCCGCGCACCGGACCTCCGACCTCGCACGTCTTTCGCTGCGACACTCTCGCGCGTACCGACAAGTACCACGCTCACTGGGAACTACAAGCTCGTCCCGATACGTACGCCGATAGGTAGCGTACTCGCTGGAAGATGAGCGCGACGGCCGCCCAGCTCGTACCCGCCGGATGAAACTGGTCTAGCCAGCGTCCGCGGGAAACTTCGCCGCCAGATGCGGCAGTAAGCCGTGCAAACCGGTTACGCTAGACATAGTAAGCCGAGTTCGTAAGACACGCATTGTTCAAATTGCGCAAATCGATTACACTAAGCATAGCAAGTCGAGAAAATAAGACGCGCAACGAATAAAAGGCTTCAATCAAAGCAGGACAATGTCGCACAATCAACCCAACAAGGAAAGCACGAAAGTACGATACATGTCAAACATAACAAAAATCCGGAAGCAAGCGCTAAACAGGTGCGCAGAAAATCAAAGTAAATTAGACTAGTCTGAGCCAAAGTCTATCTGCTCTTCGTCATCCTCGGGACGAAGAGCGCCCGACCCGTCGGTAGCCTCTCCGCCGAGTGGACGGTTCGTCGATTGGGCGGCCTCCGCAGGGTCTTGGGGGTGCGGGTCGTTCACCTCTGGTTCGTCGTCAAAAGGAGGGAACATGGTATTAAAAAAGGAAAAGGTTGTCCCTCGAGACGCGTTCTCCTTCGCGGTCGCGTCTCGGACTCGCCTGGCCGCTTCGTAACGAGCCGCCTCCAACGCCAAATCCCAATCGTCCTCCAAGTCCGTCTTGGATCGCACGGCGTCTTCCTTCTCCTCGACGAGGGTCTGCATCTCTGCCCGCAAGGTGTCCCTCTCCCTTTCGACCTTAACTCGAGAGATCTCGCTCGCCGATAGTCGAGCATGGACGATGCTCAGCTCTGCATCCCGGCTCGAGAGTGCCACCTGGAGTTTCTTCGTCTCCCCCAGAAAGGTGTCAGCCGCCTGCTCCGCCTTCTTTCGAGACGCCTGCTCAGCCACACGAAGCGCTTTCTCGGCGCCCAATTCCCCACGAACTCGCTCCAACTCCTCCTCGAGTGCCTGAAACTCTCGGGCAATGCGGGTCCCCGCCAGGGCGGCAGTGTGCCCGACCGCTATACTCGCCTTCTCCTTCCCAATGATTTGCATACGCCGCAACAGATCTCGGAGAATGCGGTCACTTCGCTCTTGGCGCGCGAGCATCTGTGGAAACAAACGACATGCGGATAATCATAATAAGCACAACGATTACACGTGAGACGAGCAAGCGAATCATACCTTTCGGGTATCTCCGATCCCGTTCTGGAAATGCTCAAGATCGCTCGTCGTCAGCAGACCCTTGAAATCCCGCAAGGAGGTTTCGAGAATCCCCCGGGAGCACTGGTCCCTCAGCTCTGCCGCCTCTGCTAGGAGCATGGAGTCCAGGCTGTCTGACACCGCCGATGTGTGGGCGCGTTTGTGGCCGGATGGTGATCCGAGGGAGGCCGACGACAACGGTCGCTTGTTGGAGGAGATCGCCTCGTTCCTAGCCCGCGATGGCGACCCCCCACGGCGGGTCTCGTCTGGGGGACGAGCCGCGATCGTAGCATCGTCGGCGGGCGCCACTCTCGGCACTTGTGTGCGCGGTCGATGTCGTCGGGCCATGGTACCTGCAAAGGAGAAAGTGCGTCGGTCAGTTAAGACATAACGATAAGCATAGATAGTGGAAAACAACGATAGAACGATGATGCATATTCGGTTAGTACCCCCCGCGTCGGGTGGGGGAGCAGACGAACCCCCCGCTTCTGATTCCGGACCTTCCACGGTCTCCGCTCCGGGCCCGGAGCACTGGGAGTCTTCGTCAGAAGGCACGAACCACCCAGTCGTCGCCATAAGGTCCGGGGACTCGAAAAGCGACCCTTGCCGCCTCGAATCAGGTACCGCTCCGATCACGAGCGCGAGTTCGGAGCTCTCAATGCCGTAGTCGGCCGGGAAGTCGGTCGCGGGGCCGAAGGTGAGAGGTGCCGTCCCAAAGGCAGATTCGGACACCCATACCCAGGGGTAACGGTGTTTTGAGGTCAGCTTGGTGAGAATGGGAAACCGCTTCCGGTGCTGAGCCTTATAGAAGCCGGGTTTCCCGGGGACATCGAAGACGGACACGAGGTTCCTGATATCGTAGGCCGTCACGGCCCGACCCTTTGCTCGGTGCAGCATCATGTGGCAGGCGGCAACCATGCGGTAAAAGGATGGAGACATCCGGGCCGCGTGGACATCGAGTCGGGCTAGGAGATCCTGGATCACGGGCTGGAAAGGCAGTCGCAGCCCCCCGCGGAGGCTCGCCTCGTGAACGGCGGCGTACCCCTTCCGAGGGCGAGTCGGGAGATCATCGGACAACGGGCGCAACAGCGACACGGCCGGCGGAATGTGAAACCACTTTCTCAAACCCTTGAAGCTGGCGAATGAGAGAGAACTCGGCAAGTCGACGCCGGAGCAGTCGAAGCCGTCTCGAATCACTGAATCTCCGATAGGGAATGACGAGGCACGTTCCTCTTCCTGCGCGGTCAAGCTGGTTGAGGCGGTCGACGGAGTACGGCGGCTCAACGCCTCGCCCGAGCCCTCAGTGTTAGGGGCAGCCCTCGACCCAGGGAGCCCCTCGCAACGATCGTTAGAATGGGTCGCTCGAGCCAAAACGCGCGCGTTCGGCCCGGTCGGGCCCGTTTCCCGTGACGCAGGCCCGTGACGCACGTCGGTCGCTTGAGCCCGGTCGCAGGCCCGTGACGCACGTCGGTCGCTCGAGCCCGGAGGCCGGTCTCGCCGAGGGCCGGCCCAAGCGCATCCTCCTCACGGCCCTGGGTCACTGGGTCGGCCAAGGGACCCCCATGAGGTGCGTCCGGCCTAAGCACATGACACGGCCCACGGGAGGCCAAGTCCCCTTCGCCTAGGCCCGACCCATTGGGCCCTAGGGTTTGCAAGGCAGCCAAGGTGGCCGTCTCCTCCTCTCCAGCAATGGGCGGCCAACACTCCTCCTCTCCGGCATTGGGCGGTCGGTGCTCCTTGTGTCCGGCGCCGCCGCCCCCATCTGCAGCGTCGGCCGCCGGCGGCGGCGCTCCCCCGCCATAAATGCGCTCCAGCCCGGCTGGGGCTGACTCACCTGGGCTCCCACAGCCGCCGACCACCTGCAACACAACCCCACCCGAGGGGGTGAGGTCCTCCCCGACGCCAGCGCCGCCCCCGGCGGCGTTTCTCCACGCCAGCACGTCATCACCGGCGTCAGCCTCGCCAGACGCGCCGCCCCGAGGCTCGCCCACTTCCCCAGCGTCCTCCACGACCGGCTCGACCCTCTTTGGGCGAGGGACGTCCCCCCCAGGTCTGGGTTCGCCCCAGACGGCACCGATCCGGCCAGGCACGGCCTCCTCCACGCCGGCGTCGGCCTCCTCGGCTCTGTCGGCGTACTCCTGCGTCGGGCTCGTCGCGCGCGACCCTTCAGGCGCGATCCCAGGGCTGGGTCCAGCGCAGACAGCGCCGACCCAACCAGGCGCTACTCCCCCGACGTCGGCGGCGGCCTGCGCGGCGCCGCCCGTGGTCGGCCCATCTCCTCCGGCGCCAGACTCGATGAAGGCGCCCCTCCCAGCGCTGGATGGATCGCCGGCGGCTTCCTGAGGGGCCGACCCTGCGCGCGCGACCTCCCTGGCGTGTCCCTCGGCCAAACCAGCCTCGCGCTGGTCAGCCCGGCCGTCCCCGGCACCGAGCGCCATCAGGCCGGCGCTCCCCTGTCGGTTTGGGTAGTCTCCGGCGCGCGTGTCCCCGTCCCCGTCGGCCAACCACGTCTCGATCAAGGAAAAGTCGCCACCCGCCGTATCCACCACGTTCCTGCTCGGGACGAACGAAGACGATGCGTTGTAGCTGGCAGGGGTGGGCGAAAATTGTGCCCAGAAATTATCCAATTCGGCGTCTTGATTCTCGAGAAGAGGGGAAAGGTCGTCCTCAGTGGACCCACACCCCGACAGGTGGTTGGTGGGATCCATGAACACGTGAAACGAGGAAACGCGTCGGAAGAAAATAAAATAATATTAAAACAAGGAATGGCTTACCACTTAACGACGACACGGCCCGGCAAGATGACAGAGGTCGGGATTTGCTTGAGTTTACCACATGGGCTACGCCCGGCGCCAAACTCGGGGGGCTAATGTTATCGGCCCGACGAGGTCCGATGACGCGACCGACGTTTCGGGCGGACGGACAAGCTCACCCGGCCAATGGTCGGCCCAGTTCACTCGGCCATTGGCCGACCCAAGCAATTCCCTCGGCCAATGGCCGAGTGAGCCCACAGCCGGCCCACCATGCTCACTCGGCCAATGGCCGAATGAGGCCTCAGACGACCCAACATGTTCGCTCGGCCAAAGGCCGAGTGAAGTCTCAAGCCGGCCCACCATGCTCACTCGGCCGATGGCCGAGTGAGGCCCCAAGCGGCCCAACATGTTCGTTCGGCCGAAGCCCGAGTGAAGACTCCTGCCGGCCCAACAGCTCGCTCGGCCAACCGCCGAGTGAGCCTTCTCTCGGCCCAGACTTTTCACTCGGCCAATGGCCGAGTGAAACTCACCCGGCGTCCATTCCTTCACTCGGCCATTGGCCGAGTGAATCTCCCTCGGCGGCCAGCATCTCACTCGGCCATCGGCCGGTCGAGCCTCACTCGGCCGATGGCCGACTCAGCCTCACTCGGCCAAGGGACCCTCAAAACGTCCCTTAGTCGCCTATAAATACAGGGGTCCCTCCCCTAGTCCAGGTAATCCGAATTTGAGTACCGAAACGCTGTCGAACTCGTACCTCGCTCGTTTCTCTCAAGTCTCGGCCTCTAAACACCTAAACCTCATGTATCCACCTCAATCCTATTAATGATGAGCGTCGGAGAGGTAAACAGAGGCAACCCCTCTATTTCCCCTTTGTAGTTCACACCTTTTTGCTTCCTTTTCAGGTGCTTAGACGAGATAGAGAACACCTACAGCTAAGGGACGGCTTGGGATACCAAGCCCGACACGCTCGAGCCGGAGTGAGACCACTTGGTCCGGCCTTGGGTCTAACCACTTTGGGCTCCTAAATCGTTGTCCGAAAAACAGCGACAACAGCATCCTCGAAATGGAGGAGAAAATCCGCCAACTAAAGATAGCCAACACAAGGTATCACCGCCAACTGGCGGGCAAGGCACCTGCACACGGCGCCCCCCACGGGGAATCTGAGGACCTCATGGACGAGGGACACGATTATGACCCCGACTATGAAGGCTTGGAAATTTCGGCTGACGTCGAGACTTCTCTCACCAAGGACGGGGAACTCCCTGTTGAGATCGAAGCCGGTCCATCGAAAACGAAAGCAATACCGGTCTCCTCTCAAGAAGAGACCTCCCGACGTTCAGCCCATGATCGACTCGGTCATAGAGGCAATGTCAGGGAAGGTACAACGACCCGGCGAGTAAGGTGCGTGGCTCGAAGCTCGCACCCCCATACCGCCGGGCCGGATCTTAGAGATCGACTTATCGCCCAACGAACAACCGTGGCGAAGACCTCAGGGAGAGGTTGAGCGCTCGTAAGGGTCACAACCCTACGGCCCCAATCAATGGGGACCCTCGCACGGCTCAAGGGTCGAACGAAAGGCGACAGGTGACTCCTCCTGAACAAGGAGCGACCCCCAACACTGGCCTCGACGTCGTCACCATGATTCACAATCTCCGTAACGAGGTGCGTGACCTGCGTGAAGGCGGATTGGCCGGTGATACATACGGGGTCGTGGAAGAACATTCCTCTCCCTTCACCGCCCAAATCCTTGCTGAGGTGTGCACGGGAAACTTCAAACTCCCGAATCTCCCTCCATACAATGGGAAATCTGATCCCACGTATCACATCCAACATTACGAGACTTGGATGACGATGCAGGGCGTCTCACCTGGGGTTCTATGCCAAACTTTTAGTCTTACCCTCACCGGACCCGGTTTCGAGTGGTTTAAGAATCTAAGACCAGGGAGCGTCCAATCGTTCAAAGACCTGAAGGACATGTTCCTAGCACGATTTGCTACATCCATGGTCCAAAAGAAGACCAAGATGTACTTATGGTCAATCAGGCAAGAGAATAACGAGTCCTTGAGACAGTATCTCACTCGATTCACCACAGAATCGAACAAGGTCGACCGCTTTGACGACAGTGACGCAATTACAGCCATCATCGAGGGCTCGCGCACTGGAGACTTCCTAAAGTCCGTCGTCGGCAGAGTCCCTTCTACGATGGCCGAGTTAATGAACCGAGCCAAAACCTTTATGGGGGTAGAAGATTACCTCGACGGCCGCATGAGCAGCAACCAAAGCTCCCGCCGTCGGGACGAGTCCGGCAACGAGCCTGGCAATCCCCGTAAGAGGATAAACAAAGGAGGTCAGGCTTCCGATAGCCGACCCCCTACGTCTCAAAAGCCGCGTCTTGCGAGCAATTTTAGAGACTACTCGGGTTACACACCCTTGAACGTCCCGGTGGACCAAATCTACGCTGTGGCGCATGACAAGTTCGTCGCTCCGGCTCCAATAAGAGGCAACCCCGCGTCTCGCGACCGGTCTCGCTATTGCGAGTTCCACCGGGATTACGGTCACACGACCGCTCAGTGCTTCCATCTTAGGAAACAAATTGAGATGTTAATCCAGAAGGGAGAACTCAAAGAGTTTGTCCTTCGCTTGGTAGGAGCGGCAGCCCCCACCGATAACAGGCCACAGCCTGAAAAAGGTGGAGGGACCAACCCAAACACCGACCGCACGGCGGTCACAGCTACGGCTGATGCGCAACTCCACGTCGTCACCACCATACTAGGTGGCTTGCAACACGGGGACTCGGCCCGGCAAAGGAAAAAGCTCCTCAGAGCTGCCTCCCATGAAGGCCTTGCCGGGCAGGTTAACCTCACCTACGAGGAACCTCCGTCCGTACCTTACGAGACGATACAATTCACCAATGAAGAGGCCATGCGAGTTGTGCACCCGCACAATGACGCAATAGTCCTTAAGGCCCAGGTGGCCAACAATTTGGTAAAAAGAGTTCTTATTGATAACGGCAGCGCAGCCGATATAATCTTCAAGACCACCCTCGAGCGCATGAAGCTCGGGGGGCTCCGCCCTATCCCAACTCAGACGCCCCTGTTTGGGTTCACAGGAGAAAAGGTCATGACTGAAGGAATCATTGATTTACCAGTCACTTTCGGAACTGCCGGAGGCATCGAAGTCGTTCACATGGTCCCCTTTCTTGTGGTCGACCAGGAGTCGCCCTATAATGTTATCATTGGGCGACCCACGTTGAACAGACTAAGGGCTATTACGTCCACTTATCACCTACTAGTGAAATTCCCCACCGAAGAGGGAATTGGCGTCATGCCCGGTGATCAGACCCAGGCGAGGATATGCTACGTCCAAGGCGTGGACGGCAAGCCCGCTGAAAAAAGGGTTAACACGATCTACCAACTGGAAGATAACTACCCGTGTGATCAAAAAGACGCACGGCAACTCGGGGAATTAGACCCCCGCGACGATATCGAGAGGTTGAAAGTTGACACCCCCGATGATCTCACTTCGATCGTTCTCGACGAAGCTAAACCTGACCAGGTAGTAAAGATCGGTGCACAACTCCCTCTCGCCATCAAAACTCAACTCGCGTCCTTCCTTCGAAGTTTAAGGATGTCTTTGCATGGACACATGCAGACATGCCCGGCATAGACCCCGATGTGATTGTGCACCGATTGAATGACGATAAAACCATCGCTGAAAAGGTACAAGCTAGACGTGCGTTCAACCCCGAACGGTACCTAGCAATAAACGAGGAAGTCGAAAAACTTCTCTCCGCTGGTTTCATCTGAGAAGCCAAGTACCCAAAGTGGGTGGCCAATGTGGTCATGGTCAGAAAGCCCAACGGGAAGTGGCGCATTTGCAAAGATTACAAAGATCTTAACAAAGCCTGCCCGAAAGATTGCTTTCCAATCCCACGCATCGAACAACTGGTCGACGCCACGGCAGGACATGAACTCCTAAGCTTCATGGACGCTTACTCGGGCTATAACCAGATACGAATGCACGAGCCCGATCAGATAAAGACAACCTTTGTCACTGATCGCGGCCTCTACTGCTACAAGGTCATGCCTTTCGACCTTAAGAATGCAGGAGCTACTTACCAACGATTGGTAAACCGGATCTTTGCCGACCTAATCGGCAAGACCATGGAAGTATACGTGGACGACATGCTCGTTAAAAGCCTGTTGGCTACCAACCACGTAGACAACCTGAGGGAGATGTTCTTAATCCTCCGCCGGTACAAAAATGAAGCTCAACCCCAACAAATGTGTGTTCGGGGCCGAGTCCGGGAAGTTCCTGGGCTACATAGTTAGCCGTCGAGGTATCGAAGCGAACCCCGAGAAAATCAAGGCACTCCTTGACATGAAGTCCCCGCGACGTGTCAAGGAAGTCCAAAGTCTGACCGGTCGGATTGCCGCCCTAGCGCGTTTTGTGGCCAAAGCAACTGACAAGTGTCAACCGTTCTTCAAAGCATTTAAGAAGACGGACGGCTTTGAATGGACGGACGAGTGCGAAAAGGCCTTCCAAGAAATGAAGGCCTACTTCCGGAAACCTCCGTTCCTCTCCAAGCCAAAAGAAGGCGAGACGCTTTACATCTACCTCGCCGTCTCCGAACGAGCTGTGAGCGCTGTGCTGATCCGTGAAGAAGATAGGGCTCAATGGCCCATCTTCTACATAAGCAAAGCCCTACTTGACGCCGAAACGCGTTATACAGAGATAGAGAAGATCTCTCTTGCTCTCCTCGTTGCCGCCAAAAAGCTACGCCCATACTTCCAGGCTCACCCAATCGTTGTCCGGACTGGACACCCAATCGGTAAGGCTCTTCAAAAGGGAACATCGACTCGCATGGCGATCTGGTCCCAAGAATTGAGCGAGTACGGGATTGAGTTTCATCCGCGGCCGGCAATAAAGGCTCAAGCCTTAGCTGATTTCGTGGTAGAAGTCTCCTACACTCCCGACATGGGAAGAGCAGAAGACGGCTCGACCGACGACTTGTCTGCTCGAAAGAGAAAGGTCGACCCTACGGGTCCCATCTGGGAACTACACGTAGACGGAGCATCTAATGCCCAAGGAGCAGGCGCAGGCGTGATTCTGACAAACCCCGACCGGGAAAAGTTACGCTACGCCCTCCACTACGGATTCCAGGCCTCCAACAATGAGGCCGAGTACGAAGCCCTCATCGTAGGGCTAGAGCTCGCTCAGAAGCTCAACGTTCAGAATTTACGAATACACTGTGACTCGCAGTTAATCTTAAATCAGGTCAAAGGCGACTACGTCGCCAAAGAACCTAACATGATCGCCTACTTGGCAAAGGCAAATGCCAAGTTAGATGCCTTCTCCTGGTTCCAGATCATCCAGATCCGACGAGAAGAGAACTCCGAGGCTGACGCCTTAGCTCGCCTCGGATACGGTATCACCGAAAACGGGTTGGGAACCATCCCAATCGAGTCCCTCTCGCGACCATCCGTCTCACGTGACGAGGTAGGAACGATTGAGAGCGCCGCTCATCCAACTTGGATGACCCCGCTTACGGACTTCTTGCGAAGAGGGGTACTTCCCGAAGACCGCAAAGAAGCAGAAAGGCTAAAAGCCCTCGCATCCAAATACGTGTTGAGAGGCGAAGCCTTATACAAGCGCGGGTATTCAACCCCGCTGCTCCGATGTCTCAACAGGGTCGAGTCGACCAAGGTCCTCCGCGAGATCCACGAAGGCCTCTGCGGAAACCACGCCGGTGGAAGGTCCCTCGCGCTCAAAGCGCTTCGACAAGGCTATTTCTGGCCAACGATGAAAAAAGACGCCTACGACTGGGCGAGAAAGTGCGACAAGTGTCAACGTTTCTCCAACGTTCCACGACAGCCGCCATCTCCCCTAAGTAGCATCGTTGTTCCACGCCCCTTCGCAAAATGGGGCATAGATATTATCGGCAAGCTTCCCAAAGCCCCAAGACAATACGAATACGCCATCGTCGCTATCGACTACTTCACCAAGTGGGTCAAAGCCGAGCCTCTGGCCAGGATTACCGAGGCCAACACTACGAACTTCATCTAGAAGTCAATAATATGCCGCCACGGCATCCCCGCGTCAATCGTGACCGATAACGGCGCGCAGTTCGACAACGCTAGGGTTAGAGAGATCTGCGCCCAACTAGGGATAAGCAAAACATTCTCATCCCCGTGACATCCACAGGCTAATGGCCAAGTAGAAGCCGTCAACAAGACGATTAAGAGCAGCCTCAAGAAAAAGCTCGAAGCCAAAAAAGGCGCCTGGGCTGAAGAACTGCCGTTTATCCTATGGGCCTATCGAACGACCGTTCGAAACGCCACCGGAGAGACCCCCTTCTCCCTAGCTTTTGGGGTTGAGGCGGCGGTCCCCGTGGAAATGGAAGTCCCCACCTATCGGGTTGACACTTTCGAAGAAAAAGAAAATGATGAAGCCATGCGCCTCGAACTGGATCTAATCGACGAGAAAAGATCCGAGGCTCTCACCAGACTCGCTGCACAAAAGCGAAAGGTCGAGAGATACTACAACGCCAAAGTCAAAAGGCGGATCTTCGCCGTCGGCAACCTTGTACTCAGACGCGTGTTCCAGAACACCCAAGTGCAAGGCGCTGCAGTCCTAGGCCCAAATTGGGAAGGACCGTATAGAGTCCGACAAGTCATACACGACGGGACCTACTACATCGAACACACGGACGGAACTCCAATCCGGCACCCGTGGAACGCCGAACACTTGAGGCAGTACCACCAGTGATCAAGTCCCCTCGTTATTGCTCTGATTTCCCTTATTCAATAAAGGCCTATGAGCCACTGTTCAAAGATGTTCCCCGTTAGCAAAAATCATTAAAAAATAAAGTTTGCAGTCTTTTTTACCCACTTTATTATAAAAAAAAACAAAGTTTTTAGTCATCATGGCACGCCCTGTAAACTAAAACCTTGGGGGCCTGATGGGTCTGCGACATACACTCAAGAATTCACGGCCAAAAAAAAAAAGAAAAAAAAAGAAAGAAAAGGTCCTCAAGTCGAGCTCGCTCCTTGAGTCCAATTCGCTCCTCGAGTCGAGCTCGCTCCTCAAGTCGAGTTCGCTCCTTGAGTCGAGCTCAAGTTCGCTCTTCGAGTCGAGCTCGCTCCTCAAGTCGAGCTCGCTCCTCGAGCCCGGTTCGCTCCTCAAGTCGAGTTCACTCCTTGAGTCAAGCTCAAGTTCGCTCTTCGAGTCGAGCTCGCTCCTCAAGTCGAGCTCGCTCCTCGAGCCCAGTTCGCTTCTCAAGTCGAGTTCGCTCCTTGAGTCGAGCTCAAGTTCACCCTCAAGTCGAGCTCGCTCCTTGAGTCCAGTTCACTCCTTGAGTCGAGCTCGCTCCTCAAGTCGAGCTCGCTCCTCAAGTCGAGCTCGCTCCTTGAGTCGAGCTCGCCCCTCAAGTCGAGCTCGCTCCTCAAGTCGAGCTCGCCCCTCAAATCGAGCTCGCTCCTTGAGTCCAATTCGCTCCTCGAGTCGAGTTCGCTCCTCGAGTCGAGCTCGCTCCTCAAGTCGAGTTCGCTCCTCGAGTCGAGCTCGCTCCTCAAGTCGAGTTCGCTCCTCAAGTCGAGTTCGCTCCTTGAGTCGAGCTCAAGTTCGCTCCTCTAGTCGAGTTCGCTCCTTGAGTCGAGCCCGGTTCGCTCCTCAAGTCGAGTTCGCTCCTCTTGTCGAGTTCGCTCCTTGAGTCGAGTTCGCTCCTCTAGTCGAGTTCGCTCCTCAAGTCGAGTTCGCTCCTTGAGTCGAGCTCAAGTTCGCTCCTCAAGTCGAGTTCTCTCCTTGAGTCCAGTTCGCTCCTTGAGTCGAGCTCGCTCCTCAAGTCGAGCTCGCTCCTCAAGTCGAGCTCGCTCCTTGAGTCGAGCTCGCCCCTCAAGTCGAGCTCGCTCCTCAAGTGGAGCTCGCCCCTCAAATCGAGCTCGCTCCTTGAGTCCAATTCGCTCCTCGAGTCGAGTTCGCTCCTCGAGTCGAGCTTGCTCCTCAAGTCGAGTTCGCTCCTCAAGTCGAGTTCGCTCCTTGAGTCGAGCTCAAGTTCGCTCCTCTAGTCGAGTTCGCTCCTCGAGTCGAGCTCGCTCCTCCAGTCGAGCTCGCTCCTCGAGCCCAGTTCGCTCCTCAAGTCGAGTTCGCTCCTTGAGTCGAGCTCTAGTTCGCTCTTCGGGTCGAGCTCGCTCCTCCAGTCGAGCCCAGTTCGCTCCTAAAGTCGAGTTCGCTCCTTGAGTCGAGCTCCAATTCGCTCCTCGAGTCGAGTTCGCTCCTCGAGTCGAGCTCGCTCCTCAAGTCGAGTTCGCTCCTTGAGTCGAGCTCTAGTTCGCTCTTCGGGTTGAGCTCGCTCCTCCAGTCGAGCTCGCTCCTCGGGCCCAGTTCGCTCCTCGAGTCGAGCTCGCTCTTCAAGTCGAGCTCGCTCCTCGAGTCGAGCTCGCCCCTCAAGTCGAGTTCGCTCCTTGAGTCCAGTTCGCTCCTCGAGTCGAGCTCGCTCCCCAAGTCGAGCTCTGTCCTCGAGTTGAGCTCGCTCCTCCAGTCGAGTTCGCTCCTTGAGTCCAGATTCGCTCCTCGAGTCGAGTTCGCCCCTCAAGTCGAGTTCGCTCCTCGAGTCGAGCTCGCCCCTCAAGTCGAGCTCGCTCCTCAAGTCGAGCTCGCTCCTTGAGTCCAGTTCGCTCCTCGAGTCGAGCTCGCTCCTCAAGTCGAGCTCGCTCCTCAAGTCGAGCTCGCCACTCAAGTCGAGGTCGCTCCTCGAGACGAGCTCGCTCCTCGAGTCGAGTTCGCCCCTCAAGTCGAGTCCGCTCCTCGAGTCGAGCTCGCCCCTCAAGTCGAGCTCGCTCCTCAAGTCGAGCTCGCTCCTTGAGTCCAGTTCGCTCCTTGAGTCGAGCTCGCTCCTCAAGTCGAGCTCGCTCCTCAAGTCGAGCTCGCCCCTCAAGTCGAGCTCGCTCCTCAAGACGAGCTCGTTCCTTGAGTCCAGTTCGCCCCTCGAGTCGAGCTCGCTCCTCGAGTCGGGCTCCGAGTCTGCAAAGCCGGCTGGCACTCCTCGCGCCAAACCTACGCATCTCCAGGAGTCGAGCTAGCTCCTCGAGTCGAGCTCGCCCCTCAAATCGAGCTCGCTTCTTGAGTCTAGCTAGCTCCTCGAATCAAGCACGCCCTTCGAGTCGAGCCCCGAGTCTACGAGTCGATTGATACTCCTCGTGCCGACTCTTCAGAAAAAAAACAAAAGACGCCGGCCTAACCTGGCGCAACCGCGTTCGCCCACCCCAGGGTGAGCGGGCCCAAAAGACGTCGGCCTAACCCGACGCACCCGCGTTCGCTCACTCCAGGGTGAGCGGGCCCAAAAGACGTCGGCCTAACCTCCCGCACAAGGCCTAAGTCCCCCACGGGGGCACAAACTTAGGAAGCTCGGACCCCGACGGCCCTTCGTGCATACGGGTTCGAGTATAACGTCGGCCTTCCCGGCGTTCCGTAAGACGCGTAAAGGTGCAGGTGAAAGACGTCTTCCGAGACGCATGTAAGTCGCGTAAAGGCGCTGCCTCAAACCCGAAAAAAGGCCAAATTTGAACCAAACTAAGGTTCATTAGCCTCAGGGCACGAACACCAAAAGACGCCGGCCTAACCCGGCGCATGTGGTTTGAGTAAAAGACGCCGGCCTAACCCGGCGCACCGCGTTCGCTCACCCCAGGGTGAGCGAGCCCAAAAGACGTCGGCCTAACCCGGCGCACCTATGTTCCGACGCTCAAGGGCGTGAACACAAAAAAGACGCCGGCCTAACCCGGCGCACCTATGTTCCGACGCCCAAGGGCGCGAACACAAAAAAGACGCCGGCCTAACCCGGCTCACCTATGTTCTGACGCCCAAGGGCGCGAACACAAAAAAGACGCCGGCCTAACCCGGCGCACCTATGTTCCGACGCCCAATGGCGCAAACACAAAAAAGACGCCGGCCTAACCCGGCTCACCTATGTTCCGACGCCCAAGGGCGCGAACACAAAAAAGACGCCGGCCTAACCCGGCGCACCTATGTTCCGACGCCCAATGGCGCGAACACAAAAAAGACGCCGGCCTAACCCGGCGCACCTATGTTCCGACGCCCAAGGGCGCGAACAAAAAAAAGACGCTGGCCTAACCCGGCGCACCTATGTTCCGACGCTCAAGGGCGCGAACAAAAAAAAGACGCCGGCCTAACCCGGCGCAACCGCGTTCGCTCACCCCAGGGTGAGCGAGCCCAAAAGACGTAGGCCTAACCCGGCGCACCTATGTTCCGACGCCCAAGGGCGCGAACACAAAAAAGACGCCGGCCTAACCCGGCGCACCTATGTTTTGACGCCCGATGGCGCGAACACAAAAAAGACGCCGGCCTAACCCGGCGCACCTATGTTCCGACGCCCAAGGGTGCGAACACAAAAAAGACGCTGGCCTAACCCGGCGCACCTATATTCCGACGCCCAATGGCGCGAACGCTAAAAAGACGCCGGCCTAACCCGGCGCACCTATATTCCGACGCCCAATGGCGCGAACGCTAAAAAGACGCCGGCCTAACCCGGCGCACCTATGTTCCGAAGCTCAATGGCGCGAACACTAAAAAGACGCCGGCCTAACCCGGCGCGCCTACGTTCCGACGCTCCAGGGCGCGAACACTAAAAGGACGTCGGCCTAAACCCGACGCTAAGCACGTTCGCTCGCTAAACAGCACGAGCTCATAGACGCCGGCCTAACCCGGCGAGCTCGGTCGCTCAAGCAGCGCAAGCTCGAAAACGCCGGCCTAACTTGGCGAGCTCGGTCGCTCAAACAGCGCGAGCTCGAAAACGCCGGCCTAACTCGGCGAGCTCGGTCGCTTAAAAGCACGGGCTCCGAAAGACGCCGGCCCAACCCGGCGCGACTTACACGTCCAGTCGCCAATGGCACGGATGCAAAGCCCCCGGGGACTACCCGGTACGACCTCTTCGATCGCCGAAAGGCACGAAGCGAAGTCACTGGGCCACGATAGCCCACCAAAAAAGGCACTTGCGAGTAAAAATTGCTCGGAAAATGAGATAGCATTCAACATGAAAGCAACGAAAATATCTCATATATAAAAAAGAGCCAAGGCTCTGATAAACACGTGCTGAACAAAAAGTACGTGAAAAATAAATAAAATCCTAGAAATGGGAAGAAAAAGCAAAGCGCTAAACATGTGCGCTGTAAACGAAAGCCACTCGGCTCAAGGAGCACCCTCGTCCAACAAAGGGAACAAGGTGTCGACGAAGTCAAAAGTGACCCCCCGAGCCTCGTTCTCGGCCGCGGTCGCGTCTCGACATTCCACTGCTCCGGCACGACGGGCTTCCTCAGTCCCTATGTTGTAGTCATCCTGCAAGTCGGACGCTTTCTGCTCCGCTTCAGCAATCTGGGACGAGAGTCGAGCGTTTTCCTCCGCCAGAGCGTCGCGCTCGTGCTCCGCCCTAACTCGCGCCGCCTCGCTCGAAGTAAGCTGGCGGTGCGACGTCCCCAAGGCGTCGGATCGAGAATCCAGCTGCCTCTGAAGGTCGGTAACCTCAGTGCGAAAAATCTCCGCTGACCGGGTCGCCACCTCGCAAGCTCGCCGCTCTTCGGTGAGCTCGCCCGCCATCTTGGCCTCTGACAGTTGGGCTCCGTCGCGCTGGCCTTGTGCGATCTGGAGTTCCACCCTGGCCTCACGGAGCTGGTCTCGAAGCGTCTCGGTCTCCGCCCCTGGGTGCGAACCTCGCTCGACCTGAGCCAACCTAGCCTTCGTCCGGGCGAGCTCCTCCTGGGATGCCCCTAAGCGCCGGATGAAGTCATGCAAAATCCTGTCGCTTCGCACGGCCCTTGCATATGCCTGCGACGACAAAGAAGCAAAGGTTAAAACTAAAAACCTACGCTTACAATAAAAGCAGAAGTACTGACCCTCTGAGCGTCGGTAACACCCGCCTGGAAGAAGGCGATGTCGCCCTTCGACACCACGCCCTTCCACCAGGATAGTGGGGATCCCTCGAGGTGGCGAAAACAGTCCCCTCGGGCCTCTATCGCCTCCAGCTCCACCGCCGAGTTCGCCCTCTTGGGTTCGGAACGCTCATCGGGAGGTGCCGATGTCGAAGCCCTCTTCAAAGAAGCCCGAGACTCCGGTTCGACTAGACCGGCAGTCTCGACGAGCTCTCCTTTCGCCTTGCGGTCAGCGACCGTAGAGCGAATCTCCGCCATTGACTCGGGGTCCCGAGAAGCGAGGGCCTGCCTCCTAGCTCGCCTCCTTGCAACTACACAAAACAAAGCGACAAAGGTCAGGTTCCTATCAAAACAACAAGTTTTACAGAACCATAAAGGTACCTCGGGAAGCAGGAGCGACTGATTGAGCCTCGGGACTCGGGGGCCTGCTCGCCCGGAGCGCCTCCTCGGTGCCCGGAGCAAAGGGCGGGAACCACCCGGTGAGCGCCATCAGCTCGGGGGAACGGAACCGATCGCCAGCCTTGCGGGCTTCCGACATCCCCGATATTTCTCTCGCAAAGGGGAGCTCCGCTGCCCCCTCGTCCGCTGGAAAGTCGGCCATGCGACCGAAGTAAAGGGGTGCTTCGCCGAAAGCATCCGAGGTGACCCACACCCACACCCGGCGGCTAGGCGGGTCACAATCTTCGACCAGCCTCACGTTGCCCCGGGCACGGGCCATATGAAATCCCGGCTGCCCCGACGCCGGGAAGACGGCGACCAGGTTACGAAAGTCGTCCACGGTCATGGCACGCTGCGTCTGGCAGTGCCACTCCATGAAACATGTAGCCAACAGGCGATAGAACGCCGGGCTCATCTGACATGCATGGACCCCTAGCCGGGTCAGGATCTGCTGGACGATCGCGGGGAACGGGAGGCGCAACCCGCAGACAAGACTCCCGATCGTCACGGCCGCATACCCGTCCCTGGGGCGGGAGGGCCTGTCCTCGGGAGCAGGTCTAAGCAACCCCACCAAGGGAGGGATGTTATACGCCTCCCGAAGCGTGCTAAAGAGTCGGGAAGTGAGCGTGCTCGCACCATCGATTCCCTTGCAGTCTAAGCCGACGGGGGCAACAGAGTCGCCTACTCCGTACATTCGAGTCCTCTCCAGCGATCGGGCATAAGTGTAGCCCGAAGCCTCCGCAGACTCGAGGGCCGGCCATGCCGTCGCCTACACCGCGCCATCATGTTTCTCCTTCCCCCTCGCGGGAGGAGCCTCCGAGCCCGACCCTTGGGGATCATCGGAGTAAATCTCGTCCAAGAAAGATTCGGACGGCACAATCGCAAGCTCGACACCTGAGGCATCCAAGTTAGACGCCCGGGGGATCTCGACACTCACCGCCGCTTAACCCCGCTGCTTGAGCAGGGGGGCGTTAAAGGACGCCTCGCGGGAGACCAGGTTGATCACCAACCTTGACGAACGCGGGCGCTCGGACCCCTCGTCCTCCCCTTCGGGGCCGCACCTGGTAGGTGGGCCGCTCCCGGGCCCCGCCAGCTCGGCGATCGCCGTGGCATCGGTCTCCAACTCCGCGAGCCATTGGTCGGCCGCGCCAGAGTCCTCCTCGACGAAGAGGGGAATCCCGTCGAGTTCCTCAAAGGGACCCTTGGCTGCCCCCCCAAAATTTGGGAGAGGGCAGGTAGGGTCAACCTCGGGATCATCAACATGGGGAACAAGCTCACTCCTTATCAAGAAAAAGAAAAAAAGAAGAAGGTCAACTGCCCGGGGGAAATTTCAAAGTCAAAAGAATTTTCCGATTACCCGCAGGCCGCCAGTGTGAACAAGAGAGAGCGGGAGATCTCCTATTTATATAGAGAAAGGAGCAAACCCTGCTCCTTCCCCCTGCGCGCACGACACAAGGTCCGGCCCGCGCGCCGGCCTCGCGCGCGGGCCAGTCCCCCAGCGCCAGGCCGTGCGCGGGTCTTGCGGCCCGACCGGCCCGGTCCAGCCCCCAGGGGTCCGGCCACAAGAGATATGCGTGCGGACGATCACATGTGATCGAAGGTGAAAATACCTCAACGCCCTCCTCTTTTCTAAAGTTCACGACTTACGTCCCGTAAGCCGTAAACTTGGGGGGCTAATGTTACCGGTCGTTTTCGGGACACCAGAAATTCAAAAAACAATTCAAGGCCGGCCGGGCTTTGCCGGCCGGAAGCCTAACGGGCCCCGGCCCACCAGGCCCGAGCGCCCCTACGCACCCACGGCCCGGCATGGCCGGTGCGCGCGCACCTGCGCCCCCGGCCCAATAGGCCTCAGCGCGCCCTATTGCGCCTGGCTCGCGCGCACTCTGCGCCCAGGCCTCCCGGCCGGCGCGCGCGCTCCCGCGCACCCCGGCCTCCCGGCCTGCGCGCACCTCGGCACCCCGGCCGAGCGCCCCTGCTGCCTCAGCCGGGTGTCCCTGCCACCTTGGCCACCTCGGTCGTGCGCCTTCGCCAGCTCGGCCAGCTCGGTCGAGCGCCTTCGCCAGCTCGGCCACCTCGGCCGAGCGTCTTCATCAGCTCGGCCACCTCGGTCGAGCGCCTTCGCCAGCTTGGCCACCTCGGCCGAGCGTCTTCGTCACTTCGGCCACCTCGGCCGAGCGTCTTTGCCACCTCGGCTGAGCGTTTTGGCCACCTCGGCTGAGCGTTCTTGCCACCTCGGCCGGGCACGCCCGCTGCCGGGCACGCCGCGCCCGGCCAAGTCCCGCGCCTGGCACACCCCGCGCCCGTCCAGGCAACATGTCCCACGCGCCCTGCGTGAGGCCTCGTGCGCCTCGCCCCCGGCCACCCGGTGGGCCTCAAACACTATAAATACCCCCCCTCCCCTTAGGGGAGAAAAAGGACACGCTGATTCAGCCCTGAGAATTGATACATTTTTGAAGAATACATACTTCTTCGAAAACAGTACCTCTCTCGTGCTCTTGTGACATTCCAAGAACACACACTCCTCCTTCCTCGGCTCAGAAAGTCAAGGACCCCCCTCCATGAGAGGGAGCGCGCTCCTCTTCTACGACCGGAGCCTCTGCAGTACATACTGCCCTCCTGCTTCTTGGCCCTTGAGCTAGAACTCCGAGCTACGAGCACGTGACCCCTCTAAAGTCTTCACTAGAAGCTACGAGCCAGGTCCTACTCTAAAGCCTTGGATTCAAAAAGCCTCCGAGCCCAAGATAGCCTCCCCACACAAATTGAACTACGTTCTGACCTGATCCCTACTAAAGGGTACATAGGCAGCCAACCTTTGGCACGGTCACACCCCCCAAAACACACCTCAGGGTTTGGAGGGTGCAGCTCGGTCTACGAGATCCCATTTTTGGCCCGGGCGCGATCACTTGGTCCGGCCTTGGATCGAACCGCCCGAGGTATTTAATCGTTGTTCATTTTCATGCGACAACACATCTAATGCCCAAGGAGCCGGCGCTGGCGTGATTTTAACCAATCCCGACCGGGAAAGGTTACGCTACGCCCTCCACTACGGATTCCAAGCCTCCAACAATGAGGCCGAGTACGAAGCCCTCATCGTAGGGCTAGAGCTCCCTCAAAAGCTCAACATACAGAATTTGCGAATACACTGTGACTCGCAATTGATCGTAAATCAGGTTAAAGGCGACTACATTTCCAAAGAACCTAACATGTGTTACCGGTCGTTTTCGGGACACCAGAAATTCAAAAACGATTTGAGACCGGCCGGGCTTTCCCGGCCGGAAGCCCAACGGGCCCCGGCCCACCAGGCCCGAGTGGCCTGACGCACCCGTGGCCCGGCACGGCCGGCGCGCGCACACCTGCGCCCCCGGCCCAATGGGCCTCAGCGCGCCCCCGGCCCCCCGGCCCACGCGCGCTCCCGCGCCCCCGGCCCTGGTGCCCCCGGCCCAATGGGCGTCAGTGCGCACTAGCGCGACTGGCTCGGGCTCACCCCGCGCCCCGGCCTCCCGGCCCGCGCGCCCCTGCCTCATGGCCCGCGCGCGCTCCCGCGCCCCGGCCTCCCGGCCCGCGCGCGCTCCCGCGCCCCGGCCTCCCGGCCCGCGCGCGCTGCCGCTCCCTGGCCTCCCGGCCCGCCAGCGCCCCTGCCGCCCCGGCCGGGTGTTCCTGCTGCCCCGGCCGAGCGCCCCTGCTGCCTCGGCCTGGTGTCCCTGCCGCCTCGGCCGGGTGCCCCTGCTGCCCCGGCCGAGCGCCCCTGCTGCCTCGGCCGGGTGTCCCTGTTGCCCCGGTCGAGCATCCCTGCTGCCCCGGCCGAGCGATCCCAACGCCTCGGCCGGGCACGCCTGCTGCCGGGCACGCCGCGCCCGGCCAAGTCCCGCGCCCATCCAGGCGACACGCCCCGCGCACCCTGCGCCCTCTTGGGCGTGATGCCTCGCACGCCCCGCTCCCGGCCACCCAGTGAGCCTCAAGGGGCCGGCCCAAGGCCTCTCTCCACAACTATAAATACCCCCCCTTGGGGAAGGAAAAATCATCCTGGTTCATTCCAACACATCTCTACTTCTCTCACTCTCGAGAATTCTCTCCTCTCCCGTGCTCTATTGACATTCCAAGAGCGCGCGCTCCTCCTCCCTCGGCTCAGAAATACAAGGACCCCCCTCCACGAGAGGGAGCGCGCTCTTTTTCTGCGACCCGAGTTTTAGCAGTACACACTGCTCTCCTGCTTCTTGGCCATTGAGCTAGAACTCCGAGCTACGAGGCAAACGACCCCTCTAAAGTCTTCACTAGAAGCTACGAGTCGGGTCCTACTCTAAAGCCTTGGATTCTCAAGCCTCCGAGCCCAAGATAGCCCTCAATACACAAATTGAACTACGTTCTGACTTGATCCCGACTAAAGGGTACGTAGGCAGCCAACTTTTGGCACTGTCACACCCCCCAAAACACACCTCAGGGTCTGGAGGGTGCAGCTCGGTCTACGAGCTCCCACTTTTCGCCGGGCGTGGTCACTTGGTCCGGCCTTGGATTGAACTGCCCGAGGTATCTAATCGTTGTTCTTTTTCGTGCGACAATATTTTGGCGCTAGAAGGAGGGGACTTCCCGACTTACACAGCCCGAAATCCCTTCTACAGCTCGACCCCTTTCTTCTCGACTCGAGAAAGACATGAGTGGTCAACCACCCGTTCGTTCTGAGGGCGTGAACAACCCCGAAAACGCAACCGCGGTGAAGAAATACTTCCTGCGCTCACAAGCGCAAGGCGACGAGGAGTCTCTCAACGATGAGAGTCACACTCCCTCGCCCCCTCCACTTCAGGACAGTAGGGGCGACCGCATCCTTGAGATGGAGGAGAAAATCCGCCAACTAAAGATAGCCAATGCAAGGTACCACCGCCAACTGGCGGGCAAGGCGCCTGCACGGGACACCTCCCACGGGGAGTCCGAGGACCTCATGGACGAGGGACATGACTATGACCCCGACTATGAAGGCTTGGAAATTTCAGCGGACATCGAGACTTCTCTCACCAAATACGGGGAACTCCCTGTTGAGATCGAAGCCGGTCCGTCGAAAACAAAAGCGATACCGATCTCCTCTCAAGAGGAGACCTCACGACGTTCAGCCCATGACCGACTCGGTCAAAGAGGCAATGTCAAGGGAGGTCCGACGACCCGACGAGTGAGGCGTGTGGCTCGAAGCTCACGCCCTTATACCACCGGGCCAGACCTTAGAGATCGTCTTACCGCCCAACGGAACGACCGTGGCGAAGACCTCCGGGAGAGGCTAAGTGCTCGCAAGGGTCACAACCCTGTGGCCCCAATCAATGGGGACCCTCGCACGGCTCAACGGTCGAATGAAAGGTGACAGGTGAGTCCTCCTGAACAAGGAGTGACCCCCAACACTGGCCTCGACGTCATCACCATGATTCACAATCTTCGTAATGAAATGCGTGACCTGCGTGAAGGCGGCTTGGCCGGTGATACATACGGGGTCGTAGAAGAACATTCCTCTCCCTTCACCGCCCAAATCCTTGCTGAGGTATGCACGGGAAACTTCAAGCTCCCCGAATCTCCCTCTCTACAATGGGAAAACTAATCCCACGTATCACATCCAACATTACGAAACTTGGATGATGATGCAAGGCGTTTCACCTGGGGCTCTATGCCAAGCTTTTAGTCTTACCCTCACCGGACCCGGTTTCGAGTGGTTTAAGAATTTAAGACCCAATCATTCAAAGACCTGAAGGACATGTTCCTAGCACGATTTGCTACATCTATGGTCCAAAAGAAGACCAAGATGTACCTATGGTCAATCAGGCAAGAGAATAACGAGTTCCTGAGACAGTATCTCACTCGATTCACCGCAGAATCAAATAAGGTCGACCGCTTTGACGACAGTGACGCAATCACAGCCATCATCGAAGGCTTGCGTACCGGAGACTTCTTAAAGTCCGTCGTCGGCAGAGTCCCTTCCACGATGGCCGAGTTAATGAACCAAGCCAAAACCTTCATGGGGGTAGAGGATTACCTTGACGGCCGCAGGAGCAGCTACAAAAGCTCCCGCCGTCGGGATGAGTCCGGCAACGAGCCTGGCAACCCCCGTAAGAGGGTAAACAAGGGAGGTCAAGCTTCCGATAGCCGACCCCCTACGTCTCAAAAGCCTCGTCTTGCGAGCAATTTTAGAGACTACTTGAGTTACACTCCCTTGAACGCCCCGGTAGAGCAAATCTCCGATAAAGGGCAGCCTCGCATCTCGCAACCGGTCCCGTTATTGTGAGTTCCACCGGGATTACGGTCACACGACCGCTCAATGCTTCCATCTTAGGAAGAAAATTGAGACATTAATCCAGAAAGGAGAACTCAAAGAGTTTGTCCTTCGCATGGTAGGAGCGACAGCCCCCGCCAGCAACAGGCCGCAGCCTAAGAAAGGTGGAGGGGGCAACGCAAACACCGACCGCACCACGGTCGCGGCTACAGCCGATGCGCAACTCCACGTCGTCACCACTATCCTAGGTGGCTTGCAAGACGGGGACTCGGCCCGGCAAAGGAAAAAGCTCCTCAGAGCTGCCTCTCAAGAAGGCCTTGCCGGGCAGGTTAACCTCACCTATAAGGAATCTCCGTCCGTACCTCACGAGACGATACAATTCACCAATGAAGAGGCCAAGCGAGTTGTGCACCCGCACAATGACTCTATAGTCCTTAAGACCCAAGTGGCCAACAACTTGGTAAAAAGAGTTCTTATTGATAACGGCAGCGCAGCCGACATAATCTTTAAGACCACCCTAGAGCGCATGAAGCTCGGGGGGCTCCACCCTGTCCCGACTCAAACCCCTCTGTTTGGGTTCACGGGGTAAAAGGTCATGACTGAAGGAATCATTGATTTACCAGTCACATTCGGAACTACCGGAGGTATCGAAGTCGTTCACATGGTCCCCTTTCTTGTGGTCGACCAGGAGTCGCCCTACAATGTTATCATTGGGCGACCCACGTTGAATAGACTAAGGGCTATTACGTCCACATATCACCTACTGGTGAAATTCCCCACCGAGGAGGGAATTGGTGTCATGGCTGGTGATCAAACCCAAGTGAGGATATGCTATGTCCAAGGCGTGGACGGCAAGCCTGCCGGAAAAAGGGTTAACACGATCTACCAGCTGGAAGACGACTACCCGTGTGATCAGAAAAACGCACGGCAACTCGGGGAATTAGACCCCCGTGACGATATCGAGAGGTTGAAAGTTGACACCCCCGATGATCTCACTTCGATCGTTCTCGACGAAGCTAAACCTGACCAGGTAGTGAAGGTCGGGGCACAACTCCCTCTCGCCATCAAAACTCAACTCGCGTCCTTCCTTCGGGAGTTTAAGGATATCTTTGCGTGGACACATGCAGACATGCCCGGTATAGACCCCGATGTGATTGTGCACCGGTTGAATGACGATAAAACTATCGCTGAAAAGGTACAAGCTAGACGTGCGTTCAACCCCGAACGATACCTAGCGATAAACGAGGAAGTCGAAAAGCTTCTCTCCGCTGGTTTCATCCGAGAAGCCAAGTACCCCAAGTGGGTGGCCAATGTGGTCATGGTCAAAAAGCCTAATGGGAAGTGGCGCATTTGTATAGATTACAAAGATCTTAACAAAGCCTGCCCAAAAGATTGCTTTCCACTCCCACGCATCGAACAACTGGTCGACGCCACGGCATGACATGAACTGCTAAGTTTCATGGACGCCTACTCGGGCTATAACCAGATACGAATGCACGAGCCCGATCAGATGAAGACGACCTTCATCACTGATCGCGGTCTCTACTGCTATAAGGTCATGCCTTTCGGCCTTAAAAATGCAGGAGCTACTTACCAACGATTGGTAAACCGGATCTTCGCCGACCTAATCGGCAAGACCATGGAAGTATACGTGGACGACATGCTCGTTAAAAGCCTACTGGCTACCAACCACGTAGACAACCTGAGGGAGATGTTCTTAATCCTCCGCCGGTACAAAATGAAGCTCAACCCCAACAAATGTGTGTTCGGGGTCGAATCCGGGAAGTTCCTAGGCTACATAGTTAGCCGTCGAGGTATCGAAGCGAACCCCGAGAAAATAAAGGCACTCCTTGACATGAAGTCTCCGCGATGTGTCAAGGAAGTCCAAAGTCTGACCGGTCGGATTGCCGCCCTTTCACGTTTTGTGGCCAAAGCAACCGACAAGTGTCAACCGTTCTTCATAGCAATAAAGAAGACGGACGGATTTGAATAGACGAACGAGTACGAGAAGGCCTTCCAAGAAATGAAGGCCTACTTCGGGACACCTCCGTTCCTCTCCAAGCCGAAAGAAGGCGAGACGCTCTACATCTACTTCGCCGTCTCCGAACGAGCTGTGAGCGCTGTGCTGATCCGTGAAGAAGATAGGGCTCAATGGCCCATCTTCTACGTAAGCAAAGCCCTACTTGACGCAGAAACGCGTTATACAGAGATAGAGAAGCTCTCTCTCGCTCTCCTCGTAGCCGCTAAAAAGCTACGCCCTTACTTCCAGGCTCACCCAATCGTTGTCCGAACCGGACACCCGATCGGTAAAGCTCTTCAAAAGGGAACATCGACTCGCATGGCGATCTGGTCCCAAGAATTGAGCGAGTACGGGATTGAGTTTCACCCGAGACCAGCAATAAAGGCTAAAGCCTTAGCTGATTTCGTAGCAGAATTCTCCTACACTCCCGACACGGGAAGAGCAGAAAACGACTCGACCGACGACTTGTCGGCTCGAAAGAGAAAGGTCGACCCTATGGGTCCCATCTGGGAACTACACGTAGACGGAGCATGAAATGCCCAGGGAGCAGGCATCGACGTGATTCTATCAAATCCCGACCGGGAAAAGTTACGCTACGCCCTCCACTACGGATTCCAGGCCTCCAACAATGAGGCCGAGTACGAAGCCCTCATCGTAGGGCTAGAGCTCGCTCAAAAGCTCAACGTACAGAATTTACGAATACACTGTGACTCGCAGCTGATCGTAAATCAGGTTAAACGCGACTACGTTGCCAAAGAACCTAACATGATCGCCTACTTGGCAAAAACAAATGCCAAGCTAGATGCCTTCTCCTGGTTCGAGATCATTCAGTTCCCACGAGAAGAGAACTCCGAGGCTGACGCCCTAGCTCGCCTCGGATCCGGTATCACCGAAGATGGGTTGGGAACTATCCCAATCGAGTCTCTCTCGCGACCATCCGTCTCACGTGACGAGGTTGGGACGATTGAGAGCACCGCTCATCCAACTTGGATGACCCCGCTTACGGACTTCTTGCGAAGAGGGGCACTTCCCGAAGATCGCAAAGAAGCCGAAAGGCTGAAAGCCCTCGCATCTAAGTACGTGCTGAGAGGCGAAGCCCTATACAAGCGCGGGTACTCGACCCCGCTGCTCCGATGCCTCAACAACATTGAGTCGACTAAGGTCCTCCGCGAAATCCACGAAGGCCTCTGCGGGAACCACGCCGCTGGGAGGTCCCTCGCGCTCTAAGCGCTTCGGCAAGGCTATTTCAAGCCAACGATGAAAAAAGACGCCTACGACTGGGCAAGAAAGTGCGACAAGTGTCAACGTTTCTCCAACGTTCCACGACAGCCGCCATCTCCCATGAGTAGCATCGTTGTTCCACGCCCCTTCGCGAAATGGGGCGTAGACATTATCGACAATCTTCCCAAAGCTCCGAGACAATACGAATACGCCATCGTCGCTATCGACTGCTTCACTAAATGGGTCGAAGACGAGCTTCTGGCCTGGATCACCGAGGCCAACACTACGAACTTCATCTGGAAGTCCATAATATGCCGCCACGACATCCCCGCGTCGATCGTGACCGATAACGGCGCGCAGTTTGACAACGCGAGGGTTAGAGAGATCTGCGCCCAACTAGGGATAAGCAAGACATTCTCATCCCCGCGACATCCACAGGCTAATGGCCAAGTGGAAGCCATCAACAAGACGATTAAAAGCAACCTCAAGAAAAAGCTCGAAGCCAAAAAGGGCGCTTGGGCTGAGGAATTGCCTTTCATCCTATGGGCCTATCGAACGACCGTTCGAAACGCCACCGGAGAGACCCCCTTCTCCCTACCTTTTGGGATCGAAGCGGTGGTCCCCATGGAAACAGAAGTCCCCACCTACCGGGTCGACACTTTCGACGAAAAAGAAAATGACGAAGCCATGCGCTTCGAACTGGATCTAATCGACGAAAAAGAAAATGACGAAGCCATGCGCTTCAAACTAGATCTAATCGACGAGAAAAGATCCGAGGCCCTCACCAGACTCGCTGCACAAAAGCGAAAGGTTGAGAGATACTACAACGCCAAAGTCAAAAGGCGGATCTTCGCCGTCGGCAGCCTTGTACTCAGACGCGTGTTCCAAAACACCCAAGTGCAAGGCGCAGGGGTCCTGGGCCCAAATTGGGAAGGACCATATAGAGTTTGACAAGTCATACACGACGGAACCTAATACATCGAACACACGGACGGAACTCCAATCCGGCACCCGTGGAACGCTGAGCACCTGAGGCAGTACCACCAGTGACAAAGTCCCCCCATTTATTGCTCTGATTTCCCTTATTCAATAAGGCCTACGCGCCACTGTTCAAGGATGTTCCCCGTTAGAAAAACTTAATAAGAAATAAAGTTTGCGGTCTTTTTACCCACTTTATCACAATTTTTAGTCATCATGGCACGACCTGTAAACTAAAAACTCGGGGGGCTATGGGTCCTGAGACGTACACTCGAAAAATTACGGCATAAAAAAAAAACCTTAAGCCCCCCACTCACGGGATACAAAGGCTTAAGAAGCTCGGACCCCGACGGCTCATCAGGCATACGGGTCCGAGAAAAGACGTCGGCCTAACCCGGTGCAACACACATGCTCGGTCTCTCAACAACACGAGCTCAAAGACGCCGGCCTAACCCGACGCAAAAGTTCGGTCGCTCAACATCACGAACACTTCTACCCAGGCCTAAGTCCCCCACGGGGATACAGACTTAGGAAGCTCGGACCCCGACGGCCCTTCGTGCATACGGGTTCGAGTAAAACATCGGCCTTCCCGGCGTGCCGTAGGACGCGTAAAGGCGCAGGTGAAAGACGTCTTCCGGGACGCATGTAAGTCGCGTAAAGGCACTGCCTCAAACCCTAAAAAGGCCAAATTTGAGCCAAACAAATGTTCGCTAGCCTCAGGGCACGAACACCTAAGACGGCGGCCTAACCCGACGCAATAGGGTTTGAGTAAAAGACGTTGGCCTAACCCGGCGCAACCGCGTTCGCTTGCTCTAGGGCAAGCGAGCCCACAAGACGCCGACATAACCCGGCGCAACCCGCGTTCGCTTGCTCCAGGGAAAGCGAGCCGACAAGACGTCGGCCTAACCCGGCGCAACCGTGTTCGCTTGCTGCAGGGCAAGCAAGCCCACAAGACGCCGGCATAACCCAGCGCAACCCGCGTTCGCTTGCTCCAGGGTGAGCGAACCCAAAAAGACGTCGGCCTAACCCGACGCACCCGCGTTCGCTTGCTCCAGGGTGAGCGAACCCAAAAAGACGTCGGCCTAACCCGACGTACCCCGTTCGCTTGCTCCAGGGTGAGCGGACCCAAAAAGACGCCGGCCTAACCCGATGCACCCGCGTTCGCTTGCCCCAGGGTGAGCGAACCCAAAAAAGACGTCGGCCTAACCCGACGCACCCTTGTTCGCTTACTCCAGGGTGAGCAAACCCAAAAAGACGTCGGCCTAACCCGACGCACCCGCGTTCGCTTGCTCCAGGGTAAGCGAACCCATAAAGACGACGGCCTAACCCGGCACAACCTACGCTCGTCACTCAAGGGCGCGAACTCAAAAGACGTCGGCCCAACCCGGCGTGACATAAACATCAAGTTGCCAATGGCACAGACGCAGAGCCCCCGGGAACTACCCGGTATGACCTCTTCGATCGTCAAAAGGCACGAAGTGAGGTCGCTGCGCCACAGCCACATTAGGCACGCTGAATCGTCGGCCTAACCCGACAGGCCGATACCACCGTTCAAACACGGGTCGGCCAATCGCCTAACCGGGCACAAACGCCCCCTCACATCGAACGTTTAAACGACGACGAGTCGTAACGATGAAATGAGCGGAGGACGAACCCCAGTTAAGGACGCAAAATCTTCCAAGACTATTGGTAAGAATACAAGCCCTTCGGGCCACGCTAGCCCGCAAAGAAGGCGCATACGAGTAAAATTGCTCGAAAATTGAGATAAGCATTCAACACGAAAGCGACAAAAATATCTCATAAATAAAAAGAGCCACGGCTCTGAATCCAATAAACACGTGCTGAACAAAAAGTGCGTGAAAAATAAATAAAATCCTAGAAAAGGAAACGAAAGCAAAGCGCTAAACATACGCGCTAAAAAAGAAGCCACACGGCTCAAGCAGCACCCTCATCTAGCAGGGGAAACAAGGTGTCGAAGAAGTCAAAAGTGACCCCTCGAGCCTCGTTCTCGGTCGCGGTCGTGTCTCGACACTCCACCGCTCCGGCACGATGGGCCTCCTCGGTCCCCACGTCGTAGTCATCTTGCAGGTCGGACGCTCTTCGCTTCGCTTCAGCAAGCTGGGATGAGAGGCGAGCGTTCTCCTCCGCCAGAGAGTAGCGCTCGCGCTCCGCCCGAACACGGGCCGCTTCGCTCGAAGTAAGCTGGCGGTGCGACGTCTCCAAAGCATCGGATCGAGCATCCAGTTGCCTCCGAAGGTCGGTAACCTCAGTGCGAAAAATCTCCGCTGATCGGGTCGCCACCTCGCAAGCTCGCCGTTCTTCGGTGAGCTCCCCCACCATCTTGGCCACCGACATTTGGGCTCCGTCGCGCTGATCTCGAGCGATTCGAAGTTCCACCCTGGCCTCACGAAGCTGATCTCGAAGCGTCTCGGTCTCCGCCCCCGGGTGTGAACCGCGCTCGACCTGAGCCAACCTAGCCTTCGTCCGAGCAAGCTCCTCCTGGGACGACCCCAAGCGCCGGATGAAGTCATGCAAAATCCTGTCGCTCCGCACGGCCCTCGCGTATGCCTGCGACGACAAAGAAGCAAGGGTTAAAACTAAGACCTACGCTTACGATAGAGTAAACAGAAATACTGACCCTCTGAGCGTCAGTAACCCACGCCTGGAAGAAGGCAATATCATTCTTCGATACCACGCCCTTCCACCAGGACACTGGGGATCCCTCGAGGTGGTGAAAGCAATCCCCTCGAGCCTCTACCGCCTCCAGCTCCACCGCCGAGTTCACCCTCTTGGGTTCGGAACGCTCGTCGGAAGGCGCCGATGTCGAGGCCCTCTTCAAAGAAGCGCGAGGCTCCGGTTCGACTAGACCGGCAGCCTCGACACGCTCTCCCTTCGCCTAGCGGTCAGCGACCCTAGAGCGAATCTTCGCCATCGACTCGGGGTCCCGAGAAGCGAGGGCCAACCTCCTAGCCCGCCTCTTAGCAGCTATACAAGGCAAAGCAACGAAGGTCAGGTTCCTGTCAAACGAAAAATTTGTACAAAACCGTAAAAGTTACCTCGAGAAGCAGGAGCGACTGGTTGAGCCTCGGGACACGGGGGCCTGCTCGGTGCCCGGAGCAAAGGGCGGGAACCACCCGGTGAACGCCATCAGCTCTGGGGAACGAAACCGCTCGCCAGACTTGCGGGCTTCCGACATCCCCGATATCTCTCTAACAAAGCGGAGCTCCGCTGCCCCCTCATCCGCTGGAAAGTCGACCAAATGACCAAAGCGAAGGGGCGCCTCGCCAAAGGCGTCTGAGGTGACCCACACCCACGACCGGCGGCTAGGTGGGTCACTATCCTCGACCAGCCTCACATTGCTCCGGGCACGGGCCATATGAAATCCCGGCTGCCCCGGCACCGGAAAGACGGCAACCAGATTACGGAAGTCGTCCACGGTCATGGCACGCTGCGTCTGGCAGTGCCACTCCATGAAGCATGTAGCCAACAGGCGGTAGAACGCCGGGCTCATCTGACATGCGTGGACCCCTAGTCGGGTCAGGATTTGCTGGACGATCGTGGGGAACGGGAGACGCAACCCGCAAACAATACTCCCGATCGTCACGGCTGCGTACCCGTCCCTGGGACGAGAGGGCCTGTCCTCGGGGGCAGGTCTAAGCAATCCCACCGAGGGAGGGATGTTATACGTCTCCCAAAGTGTTCTGAAGACTCGGGAAGTGAACGTGCTCGCGACATCGATTCCCCTGTAGTCTAAGCCGAAGGGGGCGACAGAGTCGCCTACTCTGTACATACGAGTCCTCTCCAGTGACCTGGCATAAGTGTAGCCCGAAGCCTCAGCGGACTCGAAGGCCGACCAGGCCGTCGCCAACACTTTCCCGTTGCGTTTCACCTTCCCCCTCACGGGAGGAGCCTCCAAGTCTCGCGGCCTTCTGAGCCCGACCCTAGGGGGTCGTCGGAATATATCTCATCCAAGAAAGATTCGGACGGCACTATCGAAAGCCCGGCACCCGAGGCATCTAAATCAGACGCCCGGGGGAGCCCGCCGCCGCTTCACCCCGCTGCTTGAGCAAGGGGGCGTCAAAGGACGCCTCGCGGGAAACTAGGTTGATCCGAGGCCCTCACCAGACTCGCTGAACAAAAGCGAAAGGTCGAGAGATACTACAACGCCAAAGTCAAAATGCGAATCTTCGGCGTCGGCAGTCTCGTACTCAGGCACGTGTTTCAAAACACCCAAGTACAAGGCGCCGGGGTCCTGGGCCCGAACTGGGAGGGACCATATAGACTTCGACAAGTCATACATGATAGAACCTATTACATCGAACATACGGACTGTTGTCGGCCTATCGGTGACCGACAGGGGCAAAACCGTCACGCCATGTCCCGGCCGGCGCCCGACTGGAGTCTCGCCGGCCAACGGCCAGCCAAAGTCTCGCCCGGCCAATGGCCGGCCCAAGTTCACTCGGCCATTGGCCGGTCCAGACCTTTCACTCGGCCAATGGCCAATCAAGATTCATCCAGCCAATGGCCGGCCCAAGTTCACTCAGCCATTGGCCGGCCCAAGCAGTTCACTCGGCCAATGGCCGAGTGAGTCTTCATCCGGCCCAGCAGTTCACTCGGCCAATGGCTGAGTGTACCTTCACCGGGCCGAGGGCCGAGTCAACTTCATCTGGCCCGAGCTTCTCACTCGGCCATTGGCCGATCAAGTCTCATTCGGCCAATGGCCGACTCAACTTCACTCGGCCATTGGCGCCCAACCCTTCAGCCGGCCAATGGCCGACCCAAGGACTCACTCGGCCAAGGGGTTGCCCAAAACACCCCTTGGTCACCTATAAATACAGAGGGCCGTCCTCTCCCAAAGGTAATCCAATTTTGAGTCCCGAAACGCTGTCGAACTCATACCTCACTCGTTTCGCTCATCTTTGGCCTCTAAACACCTAAACCCTCTATATTCCACCTCAATCCTACTAATGTTGAGCGTCAGAGAGGTAAACAGAGGCACCCCCTCTGTTTCCCCTTTGTAGTTCACACTCATTTTCCTACTTTTCATGTGTTTGGACGAGATAGGCATCGTCAACAGCTAAGGGAAGACTTGGGATACCAAGTCCGACACGCTTGAGCCCGAACGCGATCACTTGGTCCGGCCTTGGGTCGAACCGTTTGGGGCTCCTAAATCGTTGTCCAAAAACGAGCGACAACGTTTTGGCGCTAGAAGGAGGGGTCTCCCGACCTTGGCGACGCATTCCCTCTACTACTCTTCTTCTACCTTCGACGACAAAACTCTCGATAGATGAGTCATTTGTCCGTCACCTCCGCGGCCGACCGAGCGACCAGCTCGAGATACGCCCTGGGAAGCTTGGCACGGCAGATTGGGGATCAAGGGCCTCGTGATAACGAGAGCCTACAACTCGAACCAGCCACCCATGAACCGGCCGGCGACGCCAACGACGCTCTCCGTGAAGACACGACCCGAAAACTCTCTGAACTGCTCGAGCAGCCAGGGGTGAATGGTGCTCTCATCGCCGACCTCCTCGGCTACAACGTTGTCGACGACGTCAACCAGGACGAGAAAGACCCCAACCATGTGGCGAAATCAAAAACCAACCTCGACCGTGCTATTCACGAAAGTAAGCCACACGCACGCCTCCAAGGGGACACCCTCAGGCGACCTCGTCAAGACATCAATCGTCGGGTGAACACACTCATGCGCCCTCGAGGGGACACCCTCGAGAGACCACATCAAGGCGTCAAATATCGCACAATACCCGAGGACGCTCAATCTCAGGGTCCCGAAAGGGATGCTACGAGCTCACCATTTGTGTCCAAAACCCCCGGAGAGATGACGACATCGATGGTCATGGCGCCCGTCAAGGGCGTCGCTTGAATAACATACCCTCGCCGAGGGTGATAGGAACGGCCAGCGGAGACTTGAGAGACCGCCTCAACTCCCGAAGGGAGAATCATGGGAGCTCGACGCGGGATCGCGAGAGAGGTCATCTTGGGGCACCAGCCACCCAACGTTGCTAATCGAGCATCCAACAAGAAGCGTGTTGCCACACTTGTGGCACCGGCCGTCGACCCCGACTCACGAAGGAAGAGGCTTAGAAATGGTCAGGTCCCTACTGACCATCCTTCTCCGACCCCGAAGCAATCCTTCGTCCCTCTCAACACGACCGATCGGATCCTGAGGTTACACAGAGAGAAGCAGGGATCACCGCCTCCAGTGAAGACGACCCCGCAACGCGGGACAAAAGCAAACAGTGCAAATATCACCCCGACCAAGCACCCGACTTGTCAAAGGGGAGAATGCTCGAGCGCTAAGACAATGAGACGATGAGCACTGTCCATCGACTAAAGAGCAAGCTCCCACCACTTGCGGCGACAACTGGCATAGTTGTCGCCATTAAATTCACGCACGAGCTTACTCGACTCTGCGATCATTTTATTTCAAATATGTTGTTTTCTTTTTCCTAAGAAGGCCAAGTGCCAGGGTAAAATATAACAACCTCTTTATTGCAATAAAAAGTTGTTCTACCCATTGTGACATATTGTTGTATATCCCCTACACGAGAGTTTCCTGGTTTTCGTCTCACAAACACAAGAAACTCGGGGGGCTAATGGGGAACAAACTCAGTGAAAGAACAAACTGTTGTCGGCCCGTCTAGAGCCGACGAGGACAAAGGCATTTCTTCGACCCGCGTGGCTGGTGCGAGGTCTTGAACGACGAAACCCTGACCCAACTAGGGGCCGGCCCAAACCAATGGCCAAGTCAAATGCCTTGCCCGGCCATCGGTCGAGTCAATGGCTCACTCGGCCATTGGGCAGTTCACTCGGCCATTGGCCGAGTGAACCCTCCAGCAGTTCACTCGGCCAATGGCCGAGTGAACCTTCTAGCCGCCCAGGCAGTTCACTCGGCCATTGGCCGAGTGAACCTTCCAGCAGTTCACTCGGCCAATGGCCGAGTGAACCTTCCAGTAGTTCACTTGGCCAATGGCCGAGTGAACCTTCCAGCTGCCCATGCAGTTCACTCGGCCATTGGCCGAGTGAACCTTCCAGCAGTTCACTCGGCCAATGGCCGAGTGAACCTCAGCCGGCCCAAGCTTTTCACTCGACCAATGGCCGAGTGAACCTCATCACCATGTTCACTCGGCCATTGGCCGACCCAACCATTGAAGGGGTCAAATGGCCGACTCAAGCATGCTCACTCGGCCAAGGGGTCTTCAAACCACCTCTTGGCCGCCTATAAATACAAGGGTCACTCTCTTGACCCAGGGAATCCAATTTTGAGTCCCGAAACGCTGTTGAACTCGTACTTCACTCGTTTCGCTCATCTTTGGCCTCTCACCCCCTCTAACACCTTTATACTCCACCTCAATCCTACTAATGTTGAGCGTCGGAGAGGTAAACTGAGGCACCCCCTCTGTTTCCCCTTTGTAGTTCACCTGTTCTTTACTGCTTTTCAGGTACTCTGACGAACTCAAGGGACATTCACAGCCAAGGGACGACTTGGGATACCATGTCCGACACGCTCGAGCCCGAACGCGACCACTTGGTCTGGCCTTGGGTCGAACCGTTTGGGGCTCCTAAATCGTTGTCCGAAAAACTGCGACAACACAAACTTAGTGAAATCCTAATAAAAACAACAAAGTATAACGAAATCTCAAGGGGCCGAGGGTTAGGCCGGAGGTCCCAAAGAGAAGCAATCTCCGTCCACGAGTCGACTGATAAGTCCTTGTTGAGGTAACTCTACACATGACTCCTCGAGTTGAGGTCACTCCTCGAGTTGAGTTCCCGAGTCCACGAGTCGACTGATGACTCCTCTTGCCGACTCTACGCATGACTCCTCGAGTTGAGGTCACTCCTCGAGTTGAGTTCCGAGTCCACGAGTCGCCTGATAAATCCTCGTGCCGACTCTACACATGACTCCTCGAGTTGAGATCACTCCTCGAATTGAGTTCCGAGTACACGATTGGACTGATAAGTCCTCGTGCCGACCCTACACATAACTCCTAGAGTTGAGGTCACTCCTCGAGTTAAGTTCCTGAGTTCACAAGTTGACTGACAATTCCTCGTGGCGACTCTACACATCACTCCTCGAGTTGAGTTCACTCCTCGAGTTGAGTCCCGAGTCCACGAGTCAACTGATAGGTCCTCGTGCCGACTCTACACATGACTCCTCGAGTTGAGGTCACTCCTCGAGTTGAGTTCCCGAGTCAACTGATAAATCCTCGTGCCGACTCTCCACATGACTCCTCGAGTTGAGTTCACTCCTCGAGTTGAGTTACGAGTCCACGAGTCGACTGATGATTCCTCGTGCTGACTCTACACATAACTCCTCAGGTTGAGATCACTCCTCGAGTTGAGTTCCGATTCCACGAGTCGAATGATAAGTCCTCGTTCCGGCTCTACACATAACTCCTCGAGTTGAGATCACTCCTCGAGTTGAGTTCCGAGCCCACGAGTCGACTGATAAGTCCTCGTGCCAACTCTACACATAACTCCTCGAGTTGAGTTTCGAGTCTATGAGTCGACTGATAAATCCTTGTGCCGGCTCTACACATAACTCCTCGAGTTAAGATCACTCCTCGAGTTGAGTTCCGAGTCCACGAGTCGACTGATAAGCCCTCGTGCCGGCTCTTCACATGACTCTCGAGATGAGATCATTACGCGAGTTGAAATCCGAGTCTACGAGTCGACTGACGACTCCTCGTGCCGACTCTACGCACGACTCCTCGAGTTGAGGTTACTCCTCGAGTTGAGTTCCCGAGTCCACGAGTCGACTGATAAATCCTCGTGCCGACTCTACAGATGACTCCTCGAGTTGAGGTCACTCCTCGAGTTGAGTTCCCGAGTCGACGAGTCGACTGATGACTCATCGTGCCGACTCTACGCTCGACTCCTCGAGTTGAGGTCACTCCTCGAGTTGAGTTCTGAGTCCATGAGTCGACTGATAAATCCTCGTGCCGACTCTACACATGACTCCTCGAGTTGAGATCACTCCTCGAGTTGAGTTCCGAGTCCGCGATTCGACTGATAAGTCGTCGTGCTGACCCTACACATGACTCCTCGAGTTGAGGTCACTCTTCGAGTTGAGTTCCTAAGTCCACGTGTCGACTGATAAGTCCTTGTGTCGACTCTACACATAACTCCTCGAGTTGAGATAACTCCTCGAGTTGACTTCTGAGTCCACGAGTCGACTGATAAGCCCTCGTGCCGACTCTTCATATGACTCCTCGAGTTGAGTTCCGAGACCACGAGTCCACTGACGACTCCTCGTGCCGACTCTACGCACGACTTCTCGAGTTGAGGTCACTCCTCAAGTTGAGTTTCGAGTCCACGAGTCGACTGATAAGCCCTCGTGCCGACTCTTCACATGACTCCTCGAGTTGAGGTCATTCCTCGAGTTGAGTTCCGAGTCCACGAGTCGACTGACGACTCCTCTTGCCGACTCTACGCACGACTCCTCGAGTTGAGGTCACTCCTCGAGTTGAGTTCCAAGTCCACGAGTCGACTGATAAATCCTTGTGCCGACTCTACACATGACTCCTCGAGTTGAGGTCACTCCTCGAGTTGAGTTCCCTAGTCCACGAGTCGACTGATGACTCCTCGTGCCGACTCTACGCATGACTCCTTGAGTTGAGTTATGAATCCACGAGTCGACTAATAAATCCTCGTGCCGACTCTACACATGACTCCTCGAGTTGAGATCAATCCTCGAGTTGAGTTTTGAGTCCACGAGTCGACTGATAAATCCTTGTGCCGACTCTACAAATGACTCTTCGAGTTGAGGTCACTCCTCGAGTTGAGTTCCCGAGTCAACGAGTCGACTGATAAATCCTCGTGTCGACTCTCCACATGACTCCTCCAGTCTAGTGCACTCCTCGAGTTGAGTTCCGAGTCCATGAGTCGACTGATAAATCCTTTTGCCGAATCTACACATGACTCCTCGAGTTGAGGTCACTCCTCGAGTTGAGTTCTGAGTCCACGAGTCGACTAATAAATCCTCGTGCCGGCTCTACGCACGACTCCTCGAGTTGAGGTCACTCCTCGAGTTGAGTTCCGAGTCCACGAGTCGAGTGATAAATCCTTATGCCGACTCTACACATGACTCCTCGAGTTGAGGTCACTCTTCGAGTTGAGTTCCCGAGTCCACGCGTCGACTGATGACTCCTCGTGCCGACTCTACGCATGACTCCTCGAGTTGAGGTCACTCCTCGAGTTGAGTTCCGAGTCCACGAGTTGACTAATAAATCCTCGTGCCGACTCTACACATGACTCCTCGAGTTGAGATCACTCCTCGAGTTGAGTTCCGAGCCGTGATTCGATGGATAAGACCTCGTGCCGACCCTACACATGACTCCTCGAGTTGAGGTCACTCCTCGAGTTGAGTTCCTGAGTCCACAAGTCGACTGACAAGTCCTCGTGGCGATTCTACACATCACTCCTCGAGTTGAGTTCACTCCTCGAGTTGAGTCCCGAGTCCACGAATCGACCGATAGGTCCTCGTGCTGACTCTACACATGACTCCTCAAGTTGAGGTCACTCCTCGAGTTGAGTTCCCGAATCAACGAGTCGACTGATAAATCCTCATGCCGACTCTCCACATGACTCCTAGAGTCGAGTTCACTCCTCGAGTTGAGTTCCGAGTCCACGAGTCGACTGATGATTCCTCGTGCTGACTCTACACATAACTCCTCGGGTTGAGATCACTCCCCGAGTTGAGTTCCGAGTCCACGAGTCGAATGATAAGTCCTCGTTACGGCTCTACACATAACTCCTCGAGTTGAGTTCCGAGCCCACGAGTCGACTGATAAGTCCTCGTGCCAACTCTACACATAACTCCTCGAGTTGAGTTTCGAGTCTATGAGTCGATTGATAAATCCTTGTGCCGGCTCTACACATAACTCCTCGAGTTAAGATCACTCCTTGAGTTGAGTTCCGAGTCCACAAGTCGACTGATAAGCCCTCGTGCCGGCTCTTCACATGACTCTCGAGATGAGATCATTACGCGAGTTGAAATCCGAGTCCACGAGTCGACTGACGACTCCTCGTGCCGACTCTATGCACGACTCCTTGAGTTGAGGTCACTCCTCGAGTTGAGTTCCCGAGTCCACGAGTCGACTGATAAATCCTCGTGCCGACTCAACAGATGACTCCTCGAGTTGAGGTCACTCCTCGAGTTGAGTTCCCGAGTCGACGAGTCGACTGATGACTCATCGTGCCGACTCTACGCTTGACTCCTCGAGTTGAGGTCACTCCTCGAGTTGAGTTCTGAATCCATGAGTCGACTGATAAATCCTCGTGCCGACTCTACACATGACTCCTCGAGTTGAGATCACTCCTCGAGTTGAGTTCCGAGTCCGCGATTCGACTGATAAGTCCTCGTGCTGACCCTACACATGACTCCTCGAGTTGAGGTCACTCCTCGAGTTGAGTTCCTAAGTCCACGTGTCGACTGATAAGTCCTTGTGTCGACTCTACACATAACTCCTCGAGTTGACTTCTGAGTCCACGAGTCGACTGATAAGCCCTCGTGCCGACTTTTCACATGACTCCTCGAGTTGAGGTCATTCCTCGAGTTGAGTTCCGAGACCACGAGTCGACTGACGACTCCTCGTGCTGACTCTACGCACGACTTCTCGAGTTGAGGTCACTCCTCAAGTTGAGTTTCGAGTCCACGAGTCGACTGATAAGCCCTCGTGCCGACTCTTCACATGACTCCTCGAGTTGAGTTCCGAGTCCACGAGTCGACTGACGACTCCTCTTGCCGACTCTACGCACGACTCCTCCAGTTGAGGTCACTCCTCGAGTTGAGTTCCAAGTCCACGAGTCGACTGATAAATCCTTGTGCCGACTCTACACATGACTCCTCGAGTTGAGGTCACTCCTTGAGTTGAGTTCCCTAGTCCACGAGTCGACTGACGACTCCTCGTGCCGACTCTACGCATGACTCCTCGAGTTGAGTTCCGAGTCCACGAGTCGACTAATAAATCCTCGTGCCGACTCTACACATGACTCCTCGAGTTGAGTTTTGAGTCCACGAGTCGATTGATAAATCCTTGTGCTGACTCTACACATGACTCTTCGAGTTGAGGTCACTCCTCGAGTTGAGTTCCCGAGTCAACGAGTCGACTGATAAATCCTCGTGTCGACTCTCCACATGACTCCTCCAGTCGAGTTCACTCCTCGAGTTGAGTTCCGAGTCCATGAGTCGACTGATAAATCCTTGTGCCGACTCTACACATGACTCCTCGAGTTGAGGTCACTCCTCGAGTTGAGTTCCGAGTCCACGAGTCGATTAATAAATCCTCGTGCCGGCTCTACGCACGACTCCTCGAGTTGAGTTCCGAGTCCACGAGTCGACTGATAAATCCTTGTGCCGACTCTACACATGACTCCTCGAGTTGAGGTCACTCTTCGAGTTGAGTTCCCGAGTCCACGCGTCGACTGATGACTCCTCGTGCAGACTCTACCCATGACTCCTCGAGTTGAGGTCACTCCTCGAGTTGAGTTCCGAGTCCACGAGTCGACTAATAAATCCTCGTGCCGACTCTACACATGACTCCTCGAGTTGAGATCACTCCTCGAGTTGAGTTCCGAGCCGTGATTCGATGGATAAGACCTCGTGCCGACCCTACACATGACTCCTCGAGTTGAGATCACTCCTCGAGTTGAGTTCCTGAGTCCACAAGTCGACTGACAAGTCCTCGTGGCGATTCTAAACATCACTCCTCGAGTTGAGTTCACTCCTCGAGTGGAGTCCCGAGTCCACGAGTCGACCGATAGGTCCTCGTGCTGACTCTACACATGACTCCTCGAGTTGAGGTCACTCCTCGATTTGAGTTCCCGAATCAATGAGTCGACTGATAAATCCTCGTGCCGACTCTCCACATGACTCCTCGAGTCGAGTTCACTCCTCGAGTTGAGTTCCGAGTCCACGAGTCGACTGATGATTCCTCGTGCTGACTCTACACATAACTCCTCGGGTTGAGATCACTCCTCGAGTTGAGTTCCGAGTCCACGAGTCGAATGATAAGTCCTCGTGCCGGCTCTACGCACGACTCCTCGAGTTGAGGTCACTCCTCGAGTTGAGTTCCGAGTCCACGAGTCGACTGATAAATCCTTGTGCCGACTCTACACATGACTCCTCGAGTTGAGTTCCCGAGTCCACGAGTCGACTGATGACTCCTCGTGCCGACTCTACGCATGACTCCTCGAGTTGAGGTCACTCCTCGAGTTGAGTTATGAGTCCACGAGTCGACTAATAAATCCTCGTGCCGACTCTACACATGACTCCTCGAGTTGAGATCACTCCTCGAGTTGAGTTCCGAGCCGTGATTCGATGGATAAGACCTCGTGCCGACCCTACACATGACTCCTCGAGTTGAGGTCACTCCTCGAGTTGAGATCATGAGTCCACAAGTCGACTGACAACTCCTCGTGGCGATTCTACACATCACTCCTCGAGTTGAGTTCACTCCTCGAGTTGAGTCCCGAGTCCACGAGTTGACCGATAGGTCCTCGTGCTGACTCTACACATGACTCCTCGAGTTGAGGTCACTCCTCGAGTTGAGTTCCCGAGTCAACGAGTCGACTGATAAATCCTCGTGCCGACTCTCTACATGACTCCTCGAGTCGAGTTCACTCCTCGAGTTGAGTTCCGAGTCCACGAGTCGACTGATGATTCCTCGTGCTGACTCTACACATGACTCCTCGAGTCGAGTTCACTCCTCGAGTTGAGTTCCGAGTCCACGAGTCGACTGATGATTCCTCGTGCTGACTCTACACATAACTCCTCGGGTTGAGATCAGTCCTCGAGTTGAGTTCCGAGTCCACGAGTCGAATGATAAGTCCTCGTGCCGGCTCTACGCACGACTCCTCGAGTTGAGGTCACTCCTCGAGTTGAGTTGGAGTATTTGACCAAGATTAGACGAATCGATGGAAAAAGAGAAAGAACTATTTCGTCTCTTTCATCGGATTTGTTAAGCTTCTATTACTAGGTCCATAGTCCCCGATTTGGCTCTGATAAAGGCGGATAAGAACTTTTGTATAATAATGTTTATCATTATTAATCCCACTCGCTGTAATTGTGATTGACAGTATTAATTCTGGAAAACGGGTATTCGCAGAATTAAATAAATATTTATGGTAGAATTGTTTATTTATTTTTTGATCAAGTAAATAAACAATTATTAAATATTTGTTTATTGTTGGACCAAGTAAATAAATGATTAATTGAGTTTTAAGCAATTGGGCCTTGCACACATGGAAAATTCGAATTTGGTTATTTGGCACTAGTGTTTGCGCAAATCTCCTTGGCCGTGTGCCATCAAGTTTGAAAATAAATAATTGGTATTTACCAATTTTTTCTCTTTAGTTGTTTAAATAAAGGAGAGAGAATAATATAAGATATTGTCCTATATTTTCTCCTTATTTAAAGGAAAGTATTTAGGAGAATATATGAGAATATATTTAAAGGGAAATAATATATTCCCCTTTATTCTCTCACTAAATAAAATATTCTCTATTTAAATAGAGAATATTATCCCATAGATATTGATCTGATGGATGAGAGAAAAAGTAGGAATCACTTGTTGAGATCTAATGGCCTAGATTTAATCCACCAGTGTGAACACAATAAATGGAAATGAAATATTCTGGAAGATTCTATGAATATCTCCTTTTACTACTATAAATAAGGGTTCATGAGAAGGCAAAAATAAGCAATTTTTGAGAAAAATTTCGTGCACCCTAGCCTACCTTGGCCGTGCACTTCTGCCTCTCCATCCCCTCGGAAATTCGTTTCCATTCTTAGTAAAATAAGAGGGAGATCTCGAAACACCTAGTTTCATGATCTAGTGAGATAAAGACTGTGCCCACTCATCTTTCTTATTCGTCTCGGAGATTACGTTTCAGAAGACTAAGGTGTCATCCTCGAGTCCTTCATCAAGACGACGCAAGGAGTACGCGATTGGTTTAGGAGCGTTCTGTAGGTGAACCGAAAATCAATGTAAGTATTCGTTTTTCGTTCAAATCGGTTGCTTGATAAATATGCTCTCGTGAATTAAATTAATTAAACATAACTAGATCTTGTTAATTATAACCATAATTTAATTAGCTTATGATCAGCGTAATTAATTATTGTTCCGCATTAATATGGTTATATGGTAAAATCATCTCAAACGAGTCGCATCAGAGCGATTGTTCGTGTCTGATACGCGCTTGATTCACCAACAAGTGGTATAAGAGCTAGATGTTATGATTAATTAATCGATTCGTTCTTGTAATTAATTTAAATATGGTTTGAATGAAATTATATGTGGATGTGAATTTCATGCAATTCAATATATGATATGTGGATTGTGATTCGTGGTTTGATCGTAGAATATTTTTTGTAAACCCGAAATTCAAAGGGTATCAGTTTTATGTAATTATTATTATTATTGTTGTAATCCGATGGTGTGACGTTCTTGATCAGGACGATCGGCGAGAGACGGACACACAACGAATAAGCATGACGGACGAAGAAAGCCTCCACGACTACGCCACAAGAAAACTTGTCACAAAATTTTGTGACAAGTTTTGGCTGTCCTCTTCGTGCCGGGCCGCGCCCTCGTGGCGGCAGCGGTCCGCGGTGCAGCCTCGAGTCTAATCTTGACCTAGGTCAAGATTAGAGGATTCGTCCGGGCCTCAGCCCAGAAACCCTAGTGGGCCTACGGGCCCACTCATTAAAAAAAAAATTAACCGAAAAAAAAAAATTAAGTTTTTAAATGTTTTATTTGATTAATTATATGGGCTGAGCCCTAATGATTTTTATTTAAAACATTACAAAATAAATGATTATGATATCGATTTATTTTAAATGGGACATTGGAATGAGCCCTTACTTAATTAATTTTTTCGATAAAAAATTAGAAAAATTAAATAATTTGATATTGATTTATTTTTCTAAGGGATATAAGAATGGGCCCAATTGAATCCATGTGCCAATATGATTGGGCTCATCTTGTTTTACTTTATAGAATCAAATAGGAAACGATCAATCCGAATCAAACCATTCTTGCATGCTCTTGCTTGTTTATTTAATTACTATGCCATGCTTGTATGTTATAACTTAGATCATGTATCGTATGTTAATAGTTGTCATGGGCTTTCATTCATTAATATTGTCTAATTGGATTAGGATAGTCAATTAATGAATGAGTTGAACGGATCAGAGAGCTTTGTCACCAAGCCGATAAGAGGCTAAGCTGAGAGGTACTTAAGAAGACCTAGTGTCTCACCTTCTCCACTGGGAGCTTTTCCGTGATGGAATACTTTTAGGATAATCAAGACTAGATGTCACGAATTCCTAATCACTAAGCTATATCGAAACATCTGTTTTTAAGGGTAGCTTAGAAACACTCGAGTTTTTAATATGACTTAGTTAACTCGAGTGGATCACCTAGATTAAAGTTAATGCTAGGAAAATTAAAATACTGAAAGTATATTGAGTCGTAGGTCTCCAACATTGACACAACACCGTGAGGATGAAAGATCCCCTCGTGACCGGCGGTTTTCTAAACATGGTGGTCAGTTCCATTCGGAAGGGCTTTTCTGATTCCAATACCAAGGTTGTGTCTCTGACGATAGGTGGGAGGGTTGATCTCTGCGTGTACTAGTTACGCTAGTGCGTATGAGCTAGATTTCTTTCACTGAAATGTTGGGTTGACTCATGCATGAACCAACCGGTGGTTGCTCATGTGGCCAAAGATTCCTATAAAATTGGTAGTTAGTGAGCATAGTTATGAAGGTGCATGTACTATGATTGCTCACTAATCTGAGATGGTTCTCATTTTCACTAGGTGCACTCCGTTACGTCACCAGAGTGAAACGAACTGTGGCTATTAGTCGAATTACCTTGGAATATAAAAACTGGGTTCTTTTGATTAGTATTTTATCCCGTGCATGTTTGCATTATAGTTTTTATTTCCTAAATTATATTGATAGTTGTTTCTTTTCATATTGCTAGTAAATGTGCTTTTATGTTTTTAGTAATCATGTCGAACCCTATTATGGCCCTGTTGTCGAAAGACGTCCTGACTGGAGATAACTTCCCTAAGTGGAAGTCGAATCTCAACATTGTGCTTGTGAGTGAAAGAATTCGCTTTATCCTCACTGAAGACAGACCTCCTCTTCCTGCTCATGGTGCCTCCAAGAACTTGAGGGAGGACTATGACAAGTGGACTACTGCCAATAAAAGGGCGGTGGCCTACATGCTCACAAGCATATCTGATGCGTTGCGAATTAAGATGGAAAGGAAGGAGACCGCTGTGGAGATCCTTGACTCGTTGCAACAAATGTTTGGGATGCAAAGCGAGCAAGCCCGCATTGAGCTCACCCGTAAGTGCACTAGCACTAGGATGATTGCGGGAACTCCGGTGAGGGATCATGTCATGAAGATGACTAACTACTTCACCGAAGCTGAACTCCACGGGGCACAGATGGATGAGGTTACTCAGGTGGGAATAATCCTGAATTCCCTTTCGAGTGACTTCATACAGTTTACGTCCAACTACATCATGAAAAAGTTGACGTATGGACTGTCTCAGCTGTTGAATGAACTACAGACTTTCGAGTCTATCACTCGACATGGGAAGAACAAAGGGTCAGCTCTCTATGCTGACAAGAGTTCTTCGCTTAAAACCAAGAAGAAGTTGACTTCTGGTGCTGAGTCATCTAAGGCACGCCCGAATACTTCAAAGGGGAAAGGTCCCGCTAAGAAGGAAAGGAAGAACTTCAAGAGAAGTGGAAAGAAGCGAGAAAGCATTGGTAAATGTCAGCACTGCAACACTGAAGGCCATTGGAAGAGGCATTGAAAAGAAAAGAAGCGAGAAAGCATTGGTAAATGTCAGCACTGCAACACTGAAGGCCATTGGAAGAGGCATTGTCCTTTGTACTTGGCTGAGCTTGAGAAAAACAAGAAGAATGCTGGTATTGTACCTTAAAATTCATGATTAAAGATATCGTAAAAATGTTTTCAGGATAATTATTCATGAGCATACTTCTTTTCTTGTTGCAGAGCAGATCTGATGGAGCACACGTGTGTAGACGAACTTGCTGAACAATGTCGGATTCAAGCCCGAATTGTAGAGAAGCTCATGCTCCGTTTGAAGATCTAATTTCCCGCTAGTTTTATTACTTTCATTTTTGGATTTATTTTTGAACATAGGATATGTCATTTAATAATCCGAGGTTTTCTGGACTGTAGCCTTTATGGTTATTCCAGAAAGGATGAATCTTTCTTTCTTTATGTTTTATTACATTATTTATGAACACATGGTTGTGTCTTTAAATATTTCCTTCTATAATTGAATGCCTTGATTGCTTTTATGATATTTGAATATGCATGAATGCTTATGAAAAAGATATAGAATATGAAGATCACATTTTTCCGTTCGTATGCTATATAGAAGCACAATAAATAAATATAAATATTTTCTAAGTTATTATCTCTGTTAGAATTTAATTAGATTTTATTGCTTCCTTAAATTCTTATGTTGAATATGTTTTATTGTTTAAGAACTATTTAGAGCTTTGAAAGCGTCTAAATAATTATTACCATTATTCGACAATGACGTGTGCGAATAATAAGTAATAAAGGAGACACAACTAAAAGTTAGTGTTGATGATGAATTAAATTAGTGGGAGCTTCCTTAATTGAAACCTAGTCACTAATATTCGTATTGATTGAGTGGGAGCATCCTTGAATGGAACCTAGCTACTCTAGATTTATTGATTGAGTGGGAGCATCCTTGGTTGGAACCTAGCCACTCTAAAATTCAATAATCGAGTAGGAGCATCCTTAGCTGGAACCTAGCTACTCTTATTCATTGACTTAGTGGGAGCATCCATAAATGGACCCTAGCCACCAAATAACCAATATTATTGAGTGGGAGTATCCTTAATTGGATTCTAGTCACTATTGTTCAATAAAAGAGTGGGAGCTTTCTTTAATGAAATCTAGTCACTTGTTGTTCAATAAATAGCAACATCCTTCATAGGATTAAACCCATAATTTAAGATGGCATCCTTAACCGGAATGTATATGCTATTATTCAATAATTAAAGTGGAAGAGTAATCAATGATTACCTTGCCACATAAATCAATGAATTGAAAGGGAGGATAATTTTGAATTATCTTGTCGTTAAAATCAATAACCTAGTGGGAGCATCCTAGAATGGATCCTTGTCACTCTCACCAACAATAAACTTTCCTTAAATGGAAAGACATGATCTTAAGATATCACTCTCTATCATACTAACTTGTCTGAAAGTTATTAGCCAATATTTAATAGATCTACCTGTTAAGCTATTAGCTTAAAGGAATAGAGAGATCTATAAAAGGATTAATGAAATGGTTTAAGCTTTAATAAGCTATAAGGTAAGGGATTGAGCCCTTAAGGAGAGACATTATCATCAATGATACTCTTCTTTCTGATACCACGAACCACTTCATTAGGGATCTTCAAAATTGAAGATGAACTGTCCTTTGAGGATGAAGTTCCAATAACATAAAGACATGGATCGAAGTAGTTATACTACTAAACCTTTTGAAATATGAAAGGTAGATCCTAAGTACTTAACAAACTAATCATGATTGTACATGGGTGTTTGTTATAATCAATATTTTGAGAATGATTGATAAGTGTAGCTCCTAAACAAGTGTCATGAATAAAGTCATTACTATTATAGTTCTAGACCTCATTATGACACAAGTAAATTGACTGAGCTAACTGTTTCTAAAATTAAATTTAGAAACAACATGCTCGTTCCATAATGTCTCAAACATACTTATTGATATAAGGTATGAGCTCAATGTTGAGGCTATTGACATTGTCTTTAAAATGACTAATAATTAGACCTTAGACAATGTCGTATTTCCGAGAATAACTACATGTGTTGTAAACACTGTAATTTATGGAAATAGTGAGACACTTAGTTATTTAAATATAGTAGATCCTTAAAGTCATGTGTATATGTTGAATATGAACACGACAAACAAGGATGAACTATAAATAACCAAGTAATGAAAATAGGTCAATAAATTCTTATTTAAACACGTTCAATAAATCACACTATAGTAAGTGGTGATGAGATCAAACCATGCAATGGTGCAACTTGTTTTGGCACCAAAGGGATGTACACCTTGATAGGGAGACTTGTTATCTTTAGATATAAAGTCTGGTGTATAATCTAAAGGTATGAGAAGTGTTATTTTGTTCTAAAGTAAATTTATTTACTATGAACAATTTGACTTGAACTTAAATGGTAAGTCAAAGATCACTTGCAAAAAATGCATGAACTAGAATAATATGAAAATGGGACATATGTCAGATAGACATAAATGATAGAGTATAAATAAAAGTGGGAATCCATATGATGGGAATCTCAATCCTGGGTCAAGGTCTAAAACCGTCTATAATGATGGCAAAGAATTAAATTGGCTGAAGGAAACTTATCTTCTCTGGTCAAAGTGGGAGATTGTTGGGAATATTGCCCACTTGAAGATAATGAATAAATGATTACTAAATTCGATAATAAGATTACTTTATTAGCATTATATGATTAGTGGGTTGAGTTCTAAACAATTAGAATCAATAACAACTATCTTCCATAGCCTACGTATTAAACTGAGTCACGTGCTGGGCACCTGAATTCGGGCGGTGAGCTAAAACGAGTGTTATCGGCCCGACCCCGATCGAGGCTAATCAAAGGCAAGAAAGCGATCAGACTTGCCCTGGCCCTTAATCGGCCCGTGGGCCGGCTCGGCCAAGGGCCGGCCCAATAGCCTCGGCCCAAGACCGAGCTCGAGCTCGGCCTCACGAGCGAGCTCGACCTCGCGAGCTCGACCTCGGCCTCACGAGCTCGACCTCGGCCTCGCGACATCGACCTCAGCCTCGCGAGCTCGACCTCGGCTTCGCGAGCTCGACCTCGGCCTCGCGAGCTCGACCTCGGCCTCACAGGCCTATCCCCGGCCCTATGCTATCCTCGGCCGAGCCTATGTTGTCCTCGGCCAAGGGGCCCACCAATGACGCCAGCCCATGTTGTCCTCGGCCAAGGGGCACGCCAATGACGCCAGCCTATGTTATCCTCGGCCTGGGGGCACGTCAACGACGCCAGCCTATGTTATCCCCTGTCGAGCCCATGCTGTCCTCGGCCAAGGGGCCCACCAGTGACGCCACCCTATGCTATCCTCGGCCGAGCCTATGCTATCCTCGGCCAAGGGCCGAACATAGGTTATCCTCGGCCAAGGGGACCACTAATGGCCCCTTGGTCGCCTATAAATACAGGTGCCTCTCACCCTCTCCAGGTATTCGATTATTGAGTACAAAAACGCTGCCGAACTCACCTCTCGCTCGTTTCTCTCAAGTCTCGGCCCCAAAACACTTGAACCCTCTATTCTCCACCTCAATCCGTCTAATGTTGAGCGTCGGAGAGGTAAACAGGGGCACCCCCTCTGTTTTCCCTTCTTAGCTCACGGTTCTCTCATCCTTTCCAGGTACCCCGGCGAGCTCAGACACCACAGAAAGCCAAGGGAAGATCTGGGCAACCAGGTCCGGCACGCTCGAGCCCAGGCGAGACCACTCGGTTCGGCCTTGGGTCTAACCGCCTGTGGCTCCTAAATCGTTGTCCGAAAAACGGCGACAACATTTTGGCGCTAGAAGGAGGGGACCACCGACCTTAGCGCGCTCTCCCTTCCATTCCACACTCTCACTACTCTTACGACTCTCGAGAGATGAGTCACATTCCAGCGACCTCCGCCGGCACTCGAGCGACGAGCTCAAGGTACGGTCTCTGGAGCCTCACTCACCGTCTTGAAGGGCAACCTCGTGATAACGAGAGCCAGCCCCAAGACCCGACGAACGACCCCGAGGCCACGCTCCGAGAGGACACGGCTCGGCGGCTCGTAGAGCTTCTAGACCGTCCCGGCGTCGACAGTTCGCTCATTGCCGATCTCCTCGGCTACGATGTCGAGGATCGATCCGCCCATAACGACTCCGACCCCGACTATGTGGGGGAGTCGATGACCGACGAGGCGACTCCTAGCCTTACCCATTCGCGGTCTGAGAGGCCGGATGGTGCTTTGGCCGGCCCGTCGCGTCCGGCGCGACGACAGGCACGGTCACATTCCCAGGGACTCGCCCCTTCGGTTTCAAGAGGCGGCCGGACACGGCCCCGCACCGAGGAGAGAGCGACTCTGGGCAATGATGGGGCCGATAGCCGAAGCGCTCGCCGCGCGGCCCGACCAAGGGCGAACTCGCCCCACCACGCGCCGAGCGTGGACCTTAGAGAGCGCTTGACGGCGCAGAGAAACTCCCGAGGGGAGGATCTCCGCCAAAGGCTCAACTCTCGGAGGGACGCGCTCCCCGCCGCAACTCTCGGCCAACCTCAGGCCAATATCGTGGACCAAGCGTCCAACGAGCGCCAGCCGGCGACTCCCGTGGCCCCGGCGGTCAGCCCTGCTAAAGGGCTTGACATGGTCACGATGATTCAGAGCCTCCAAAACCAAATCGTCGAGATGAGGGAGTCGGGGAGGCAGAGGCCGTATGGAGGGATCGAGGAATCATACTCTCCCTTCGTCGCGCAGATCCTCGCATAACCTTGCGTGGGGAACTTCAAATTGCCGTCCATCCCTCCCTATGATGGGCGGACTGACCCGAACTTCCACATCCAACACTACGAGACGTGGATGACGATGCAAGGGCAGCCGGACGCGACCCTATGCCAAGCTTTCAGCCTAACCCTCACGGGGTCGGGCTTTGAGTGGTTTCGGAGCTTGAGACCCGAGAGCATCCCGTCCTTCCGGGCTTTGCAAGGGGCTTTCCTTGCCCGCTTCGCCACGCTCGTGGCATAGAAGAAGTCGAAGACCCACCTCCTCTCCATTCGGAAAGGGAGAGACGAGACGTTGAGGCAATACCTTGCTCGCTTCACCGAGGAATCTCACAAAGTCGAGGGGTTCAACGAAAAGGACGCCATCACGGCGATCACCGAAGGAGTTCGCACGAGCGACTTCCTCAAGACCATTGTTGGGAAGGTCCCGCGGAGCATGGCGGAGCTAATGACGAGGGCCCGCACGTACATGGGAATCGAGGACTATCTCGATGGCCGAGATGGCCGAAAGTCAGGGGGGCAGGTTAGTCGACGCCGCGACGACCAAGATGGAGATCGTCCCGACCCTCGAAAGAGGAGGAACAAGGGAGGCCAGGCCCCTAACAGCCGCTCCCTCCCCGGGCCGAGACCGTCACACGTCGATAGCCTCCGAAAGTTCTTGACGTTCACCCCCTTGAACACCCCACCGGAGCGGATCCTAGCTCTGCACCGCGACAAGCTAGGGAGCCCTACTCCTCTCACAAAGGATCCTGCAAAGAGGGATCGAAACAAGTTCTGCGAATACCACCAAGATCACGGGCATCTGACATCCGAATGCTATCAACTCAAGCGTCAGATCGAGGCCCTGATTCAAGACGGGAAACTGAAAGAGTACGTCCTTAGAACGATCGGGACGGCCGCGGTGCACGATGAGTGTCTGCGGCAGGAAAGGAAGGGTCCGGCGACGGTGACCGTCACGGACCGAGCAGCAATCGAAGAACCGGAGATCTCACAACTGCACATCGTGGGCTCGATCATGGGTGGCCCGGAGCTTGGGGACTCGTCCACGCAAAGGAAGAAGTACGCGCGTGAAGTTTCCCAAGGGAAAATAGCACACTACATCAACCATACGTACGAGGCTCCTCCTCCGGCCCCGTTCGAGTCCATGTTCTTCACTAGCCAAGAGGCGGCGCGAATCCTCCACCCACACAACGACGCGTTAGTCGTCTCAGCCCCGGTCGCCAACAACCTCGTCTGGAGAATCCTAATCGACAATGGGAGCTCCACCGATATAATCTTCAAGGCGGCACTGGATAGGATGAAGCTATCTGGGATGAGACCGACCCCGATCTCGACTCCGCTCTTCGGCTTCTCCGGGGAGAAGGTCATGACGGAGGGAACCATCGACCTCCCAGTGACCTTCGGGACACCGGGGGGGGGGGGTCGAGGTCACCCACATCGTACCGTACTTGGTCGTGGACCAACCCTCCGCCTACAACGTCATAATCGGCCGCCCGACCCTCAACCTGTTGAAGGCCATCACTTCCACTTACCACCTGATGATGAAGTTCCCGACTGAAAAAGGGATAGCCATGATGTTGGGAGACCAGTCAATGGCAAGGATGTGCTACATCCAAGGCGTGGACGGGAAAGAAAAGGGAAAAATGGTGAGCACCGTCTTCCAACTCGGGGACAAGTTCCCGTGCGAAATAGAGAAAGGAGGAATCTTCGGAGAACTGGACCAGAGGGACGATGTCGAGCGTTGAAAGGTGGAGACAACGGACGACCTTGTTTTCGTCGTTTTGGACGATGCCAAACCCGACCAGGTAGTCAAGGTAGGCACCCAGCTCCCGTCCGAAGTCCGAGACTAGCTCGCCACTTTCCTCCGCAAGCACAAGGACGTCTTCGCGTGGACACACGCTGACATGCCGGGGATCGACCCCGCGATAATGGTTCACCGTCTCAACGACGACAAGAGAGTAGCCGCGGCGGGCGTTCAGCGGAGAGAGATACCAAGCCATCGGTGTAGAGGTCGACAAACTTCTCGCCGCCGAATTCATCAGGGAGGCGGAACACCCGAAGTGGGTCTCCAACGTGGTGATGGTCAAGAAGCCAAACGAGAAATGGTGGATCTGTATCGACTATAAAGATCTCAACAAGGCCTGCCCGAAAGATAGCTTCCCCCTCCCGAGGATCGAGCAGCTTGTGGACGCTACGGCGGGCCACGAGTTGTTGAGCTTCATGGACGCCTACTCAGGCTACAACCAGATCCGCATGCACGAGCCGGACCAGATCAAGACCACCTTTGTTACGAACCGCGGACTCTACTGTTACAAGGTCATGCCCTTCGGCCTCAAAAATGCGGGGGCGACGTATCAAAGGTTGGTAAACCGAATGTTCGCCAATCAAATTGGGAAAACCATGGAAGTCTACGTAGACGATATGCTCGTCAAAAGCCTCAAGACCCACGACCACGTTCGAGACCTAAAAGAGATGTTTGTGATCCTGCGGCGCTACAAGATGAAGCTCAACCCCAACAAGTGCGCTTTTGGGGTCGAGTCCAGAAAATTCTTAGGCTACATGGTTAGCCGCCGCGGGATTGAGGCTAACCCTGAGAAGATTAGGGCGATCTTAGAGATGAGGTCGCCGCAGAAAGTGAAAGAAGTTCAGAGTCTGACAGGAAGGATCGCCGCCCTGACGCGATTCGTGTCCAAGGCCACCGACAAGTGCCAACCGTTTTTCAAGGCACTAAAGAAGACCGACGGGTTCGTGTGGACGGAGAAGTGCGAGGAAGCTTTCCGCGGGATGAAAGCGTATTTCGCCTCCCCCCCGTACCTTGCAAAGCCAAAGAATGGCGAAACCTTGTACATCTACCTCGCGGTTTCCGACAGGGCCATGAGCGCGGTTCTCATATGCGAGGAAGACAAGGTACAATGGCCGGTCTATTATGTTAGCAAGGCGCTCCTCGACGCCGAGACTCGATACCCAGAAATCGAGAGATTGTCCCTCGCCCTTGTCATGAACGCGAGGAAACTCCGACCCTACTTTTGGGCGCACCCCATTGTGGTCCGCACGGGGCATCCCATCGAGAAGGCCCTTCAAAAAGGGACCTCCTCTCGAATGGCCGTGTGGTCCCAAGAGTTAGGCGAGTACGGGGTCGAGTTCCAACCGAGAACCGCTATCAAGGGCCAGGCCCTCCCCGACTTCATCGCCGAATTCACAAGCGCGCCCCCGACCGACGAGGGCGACGAGAGTAGTAAGGACACGAAATACAAGGAGGACGACCACAGCGAGTCATCAAAGAAAAGGACCAACGGCCCGATAGGGCCGGTCTGGGACTTGCACTTAGATGGCGCGTCAAACGCCCGGGGGGATGGCGCCGGTGTTGTACTCACAAATCCCAATGGGGAAAAACTGAGATATGCCCTGTGGTTCGAGTTCAAGGCTTCCAACAACAAGGCGGAGTACGAGGCTCTGATCGTTGGCTTGGAGCTGACGAACAGGCTAGGCGCCCAAAACTTGCGCATCCACTGCGACTCGCAGTTGATCGTGAACCAAGTTAAGGGCGACTACGCCGCTAAGGAGCCAAACATGGTCGCATACTTATCCAAGACCCGAAAGAACCTAGAGGCACTGTCATGGTTCGAGGTCATCCAAGTTCCCCGAGAAGCGAACATCGACGCTGACGCCCTAGCTCGCCTCACGTCCGGGATAGACGAGGAGGGCGAAGGCAGCGTCCCGATCGAGGTGTTGACCCGACCCTACGTCTCGAGAGGCGACGTAGGGGTAGTTGACGAGGCTCCGCACCCCTTATGGACGACTCCGCTCGTGGAATTCCTTAAGCGAGGAGTCGTCCCCGAAGACAAAGAAGAGGCCAAGAAGCTGAGAAGCTTGGCGCCGAAGTACACGATGAGGGAGGACAACTTGTTCAAGAGAGGCTACTCTATGCCCCTCCTCCGCTGCCTGACCGAGATCGAGGCGAAGGAAGCACTCCGCGAAGTGCACGAAGGGGTGTGCGGAAACCATGCCGCCGGGCAATCCTTGGCATTGACGCTTCTAAGGCTCGGATATTTTTGGCCAACTTTGAAAAAGGACTCCCACGAGTGGGCCAAAAAATGCGACAAATGCCAAAGGTTCGCTCACATCCCGCGCCAGGCGCCTGCCCCGCTATGCCCGATCATCGTGCCGCGACCCTTCGCAAAGTGGGGAATCGATCTCATCGGCGAGCTACCTGTGGCTCCGAGGCAGTACAAGCATGCGATCGTGGCAATCGACTATTTCACGAAGTAGGTAGAGGCCGAACCCCTGGCAAAGATCACGGAAACAAACACAACGAACTTCATCTGGAAGAACATTGTCTGCCGCTTCGGGATCCCCGCGTCGATTGTGACCGATAACGGAAAGCAATTTGACAACGCGCGCCTCCGAGAAGTATGCGAGCAGTTGGGCATTAGCAAGACATTCTCTTCCCCCCGCCATCCTCAAGCCAACGGTCAGGTAGAGGCGGTCAACAAAATGATCAAGGAGAATCTGAAGAAGAAGCTGGAGGAGAAAAAGGGGGCTTGGGCCGACGAGCTCCCCATGGACCTATGGGCGTACCGAACCACCGCGTGAAACGCGACCGGTGAAACCCCTTTCGCTCTCGCATTCGGCGTCGAGACCGTGGTGCCCGTCGAGACCAAGCTGCCGACCCTGCGCATCAAGGAATACGAAGAAGCCACTAACGACAACGCGATCAGGCTCGAGCTGGACCTCATAGATGAGAGGAGGGCGGACGCGCTCACCCGCCTTGCTGCACAAAAGAGGAAGGTCGAAAAGTACTACAACTCCAAAGTCAAGCTGCGGCAGTTCGCCGACGGAAGCCTCGTCCTCAGGAGGGTGTTCCAAAACACCAAACTGCAAGGGGCGGGAGTCTTGGGCCCCACTTGGGAAGGTCCGTACCGCGTGCGCCGGGCCATCCACAACGGCACATACGAGCTCGAGAACCTGGACGTACTCGTATTCACGCACCCTTGGAACGCGGAACACCTTCGGCGGTACTACCAATAGATGCCTGGGAATGTAATCTTCGGCGGTCATTTCATTTCCAATTTTGGCAATGACATTTTTAAATCTCAAGTATGGCCAGACGGCCGGGGAATGTAATCTTTTAATTGTTTCAACGTTGTAATCGAATTACACTTCGCTTCGAAAACTTTGCTTTATTTTGTAACAATTTCTCGTCTTCTCTGCGAGTACCCGAGAAACTCGGGGGGCTAACGGATTGTTGGGACTTTGACTTCGCCTGGCCGAGCTCGTCACTTCGCCCAGTCGAGCTCGTCACTTCGCCCAGTCGAGCTCGTCACTTCGCCCAGTCGAGCTCGTCACTTCGCCTAGTCGAGCTCGTCACCCCGCCTAGTCAATCTCGTCACTCCGCCTAGTCGAGTTCGTCGCTTCGCCTAGTTGAGCTCGTCACTTCGCCTAGTCGAGCTCGTCACCCCGTCTAGTCGAGCTCGTCACTTCGCCTAGTCGAGCTCGTCACTTCGCCTAGTCGAGCTCGTCACTTCGCCTAGTTGAGCTCGTCACTTCGCCTAGTCGAGCTCGTCACTCCGCCTAGTCGAGTTCTTCACTTCGCCTAGTCGAGCTCGTCACTTCGCCTAGTCGAGCTCGTCACTTCGCCTAGTCGAGCTCGTCACTTCGCCTAGTCGAGCTCGTCACTTCGCCTAGTCGAGCTCGTCACTCCGCCTAGTCGAGTTCTTCACTTCGCCTAGTCGAGCTCGTCACTTCGCCTAGTCGAGCTCGTCACCCCGCCTAGTCGATCTCGTCACTTCGCCTAGTCGAGCTCGTCACTCCGCCTAGTCGAGTTCTTCACTTCACCTAGTCGAGCTCGTAACTTCGCCTAGTCGAGCTCGTCACTTCGCCTAGTCGAGCTCGTCACTCTGCCTAGTCGAGTTTGTCACTTCGCCTAGTCGAGCTCGTCACTTCGCCTAGTCGAGCTCGTCACCCCGTCTAGTCGAGCTCGTCACTTCGCCTAGTCGAGCTCGTCACTTCGCCTAGTCGAGATCGTCACTTCGCCTGGTAGAGTTCGTCACTTCGCCTAGTCGAGCTCGTCACTCCACCTAGTCGAGTTCTTCACTTCGCCTAGTCGAGCTCGTCACTTCACCTAGTCGAGCTCGTCACTTCGCCTAATCGAGCTCGTCACTTCGCCCAGTCGAGTTCGTCACTTCGCCTAGTCAAGCTCGTCACTTCGCCTGGTTGAGCTCGTCACTCCGCCTAGTTGAGTTCGTCACTTCGCCTAGTCGAGCTCGTCACTTCGCCTAGTCGAGCTCGTCATTTTGCCTAGTCGAGCTCGTCACTTCGCCTAGTCGAGCCCGTCACTTCGCCTAGTCGAGCTCGTCACTCCGCCCAGTCGAGTTCGTCACTTTGCCTAGTCGAGCTCGTCACTTCGCCTATTCGAGCTCGTCACTCTGCCTAGTCGAGTTTGTCACTTCGCCTAGTCGAGCTCGTCACTTCGCCTAGTCGAGCCTAGTCGAGCTCGTCACTCCGCCTAGTCGAGCTCGTTATTTCTCCTAGTCGAGCTCGCACTCCGCCTAGTCGAGTTCGTCACTTCGCCTAGTCGAGTTCGTCACTTCGCCTAGTCGAGCTCGTCACCCCGCCTAGTCGAGCTCGTCACTTCGCCTAGTCGAGCTCGTCACTTCGCCCAGTCGAGTTCGTCACTTCTCCTAGTCGAGCTCGTCACCCCGCCTAGTCGAGTTCATCACTTCGCCTAGTCGAGTTCGTCGCTTCGCCTAATCGAACTGACCACTTCGCCTAGTCGAACTCGTCACGTCGTCTATTCGAGCTCGTCACCTCGTCTAGTCGGGCTCGCACAATGACACGTTTCACACACCGAAAGGTAGCTAAAGATTAACAAGTCGGGTCCACGCACCGGACCTCCGACCCCCTCGCGACGCTCTCGCACAATTATGCGCCCCGCACACCGATAGGCAACGGGGCGTCGGTAGATCGCGTCCGCGCACCGGACCGTCGATCTTGGCAGTCAAAACCCAAAATGTGACGCGCGTACCGACAAACACCACGCTCACTGGGAACTGCAAGCTCGTCCCGATACGCACGCCGATAGGTAGCGTACTCGCGGGAAGACGAGCGCGACGGCCACCCAGCACGCACACGTCGACAGGCGACGAGTCACGAATGGATGGCCGAAGGTCGCACCCGCCGGGCGAATCTGGTCCAGCCAGCGCCCACGGAAAGCTTCGCCGCCAAGTGCGGCAGTAAGCCGTGCAAACCGGTTACGCTAGGTAAGGCAAGCCGGGCTCGTGAGACACGCACCAATCACAACGCGCGAATCGACTACGCTAAGCAGAGGCCTTCGTGGATCTCGCGGAGGACCTTGGTCGACTCGACGCTGTTGAGACATCGGAGCAGCGGGGTTGATTACCCGCGCTTGTATAAGGTTTCGCCTCTCAACACGTATTTGGATGCGAGGGCTTTTAGCCTTTCGGCTTCTTTGCGGTCTTCGGGAAGTACCCCTCTTCGCAAGAAGTCCGTAAGCGGGGTCATCCAAGTTGGATGAGCGGCGCTCTCAATCGTTCCCACCTCGTCACGTGAGACGGATGGTCGCGAGAGAAACTCGATTGGGATGGTTCCCAACCCGTCTTCGGCGATACCGGATCCGAGGCGAGCTAAGGCATCAGCCTCGGAGTTCTCTTCTCGTGGGATCTGGATGATCTCGAACCAGGAGAAGGCATCTAGCGTGACGTTTGTCTTTGCCAAGTAGGCGACCATGTTAGGTTCTTTTGCAACGTAGTCGCCTTTAACCTGATTTACGATTAACTGCGAGTCACAGTGTATTCGTAAATTCCGTACGTTGAGCTTTTGAGCGAGCTCTAGCCCTACAATGAGGGCTTCGTTCTCGGCCTCATTGTTGGAGGCCTGGAATCCGTAGTGGAGGGCGTAGCGTAGCTTTTCCCGGTCGGGATTTGTCAAAATCACGCCGGCACCTGCTCCTTGGGCATTAGATGCTCCGTCTACGTGTAGTTCCCAGATGGGACCCGTAGGGTCGACCTTTCTCTTTCAAGACGACAAGTCATCGGTCGAGCCGTCTTCTGCTCTTCCCATGTCGGGAGCGTAGGAGAATTCTGCCACGAAATCAGCTAAGGCTTGAGCCTTTATTTCCGGCCTCGGATGAAACTCAATCCCGTACTCGCTCAATTCTTGGGACCAGACCGCCATCCCGTTTTGGCGGCTACGAGGAGAGCGAGAGAGAGCTTCTCTATCTCTGTATAACGCGTTTCGGCGTTAAGTAGGGCTTTGGTTATGTAGAAGATGGGCCATTGAGCCCTGTCTTCTTCACGGATAAGCACAGCGCTCACAGCTCGTTTGGAGACGGCGAGGTATATGTAAAGCGTCTCGCCTTCTTTTGGCTTGGAGAGGAACGAAGGTGTCCCGAAGTAGGCCTTCATTTCTTGGAAGGCCTTTTCGCACTCGTCCGTCCATTCAATGCCGTCTTTTTTCTTAATTGCTTTGAAGAACGGTTGACACTTGTCGGTTGCTTTGGCCACAAAACGCGCTAGGGCGGCAATCCTACTGGTCAGACTTTGGACTTCCTTGACACGTTGCGGGGACTTCATGTCAAGGAGTGCCTTGATTTTGTCGGGGTTCGCTTCGATACCTCGACGGCTAACTATGTAGCCTAGGAACTTCCCGGACTCAACCCCGAACACACATTTATTGGCGTTGAGCTTCATTTTGTACCGACGGAGGATTAAGAACATCTCCCTCGGGTTGTCTACGTGGTTGGTAGCCAACAGGCTTTTAACGAGCATGTCGTCCACGTATACTTCCATGGTTTTGCCGATTAGGTCGGCAAAGATCCGGTTTACCAATCGTTGGTAAGTAGCTCCTGCATTCTTAAGGCCGAAAGGCATGACCTTGTAGCAGTAGAGGCCGCGATCAGTGACAAAGGTTGTCTTGATCTGATTGGGCTCGTGCATTCGTATCTGGTTATAGCCCGAGTAGGCGTCCATGAAACTTAGGAGTTCATGTCCTGCCGTGGCGTCGACCAGTTGTTCGATGCGTGGGAGTGTAAAGCAATCTTTCGGGCAGGCTTTGTTAAGATCTTTGTAATCTATGCAAATGCGCCACTTCCCGTTGGGCTTTTTGACCATGACCACATTGGCCACCCACTTTGGGTACTTGGCTTCTCGGATGAAACCAGCGGAGAGAAGTTTTTCGACTTCCTCGTTTATTGCTAGTTACCATTCGGGGTTGAACGCTCATCTAGCTTGAACCTTTTCAGCAATAGTTTTATCGTCATTCAATCGGTGCACAATCACATCGGGGTCTATGCCGGGCATGCCTGCATGTGTCCATGCAAAGACATCCTTAAACTCCCGAAGGAAGGACGCGAGTTGAGTTTTGATGGCGAGAGGGAGTTGTGCACCGATCTTTACTACCTGGTCAGGCTTAGCTTCGTCGAGAACGATCGAAGTGAGATCATCGGGGGTGTCAACTTTCAACCTCTCGACATCGTCGCGGGGGTCTAATTCCCCGAGTTGCCGTGCGTCTTTTTTATCACACGGGTAGTCGTCTTCCAGTTGGTAGATCGTGTTAACCCTTTTTTCAGCGGGCTTGCCGTCCACGCCTTGGACGTAGCATATCCTCGCTTGGGTTTGACCACCGGCCATGACACCAATTCCCTCTTCGGTGGGGAATTTCACTAGTAGGTGATAAGTGGACGTGATAGCCCTTAGTCTGTTCAACGTGGGTCGCCCAATGATAACATTGTAGGGCGACTCCTGGTCGACCACAAGAAAGGGGACCATGTGAACGACTTCGATGCCTCAGGTAGTTCCGAAGGTGACTGGTAAATCAATGATTCCTTCAGTCATGACTTTTTCTCCCGTGAACCCAAACAGAGGGGTTTGAGTCGGGACAGGGCGGAGCCCCCCGAGCTTCATGCGCTCGAGGGTGGTCTTAAAGATTATATCGGCCGCGCTGCCGTTATCAATAAGAACTCTTTTTACCAAGTTGTTGGCCACCTGGGCCTTAAGGACTATAGCGTCATTGTGCGGGTGCACAACTCGCTTGGCCTCTTCATTGGTGAATTGTATCGTATCGTAAGGTACGGATGGAGGTTCCTCGTAGGTGAGGTTAACCTGCCCGGCAAGGCCTTCATGAGAGGCAGCTTTGAGGAGCTTTTTCCTTTGCCGGGCTGAGTCCCCGTCTTGCAAGCCACCTAGTATGGTGGTGACGACGTGGAGTTGCGCATCAGCCGTAGCTGTGACCGCCGTGCGGTCAGTGTTTGGGTTGGTCCCTCCACCTTTCTCAGGCTGCGGCCTATCGGCGGCGGGGGCTGCCGCTCCTACCAAGCGAAGGACGAACTCTTTGAGCTCTGTCTTCTGGATTAACGTCTCAATTTGTTTCCTAAGATGGAAGCACTGAGCGGTCGTGTGACCGTAATCCCGGTTGAACTCGCAATAGCGGGACCGGTCGCGAGACGCGGGGTTACCCCTTATTGGAGCCGGAGCGACGAACTTGTCACGCGCCATAGCGTAGATTTGCTCTACCGGGGCGTTCAAGGGAGTGTAACCCGAGTAGTCTCTAAAATTGCTCGCAAGACGCGGCTTTTGAGACGTAGGGGGTCGGCTATCGGTAGTGTGACCGCCCTTGTTCACCCTTTTGCGGGGGTTACTCGGCTCGCTGCCGGACACATCTCGACGGTGGGAACTTTGGTGGCCGCTCCTACGGCCGTCAAGGTAATCTTCTACCCCCATAAAGGTTTTGGCTCGGTTCATTAACTCGGCCATCGTAGAAGGGACTCTGCCGACGACGGACTTTAAGAAGTCTCCAGTGCGCAAGCCCTCGATGATGGCTGTAATTGCGTCACTGTCGTCAAAGCGGTCAACCTTATTTGATTCTGCACTGAATCGGGTGAGATACTGTCTCAAGGACTCGTTATTCTCTTGCCTGATCGACCATAAGTACATCTTGGTCTTCTTTTGGACCATGGATGTAGCAAATCGTGCTAGGAACATGTCCTTCAGGTCTTTGAATGATTGGACGCTTCCTGGTCTTAAATTCTTAAACCACTCGAAACCGGGTCCGGTGAGGGTAAGACTAAAAGCTTGGCATAGAGCCCCAGGTGAGACGCCCTGCATCGTCATCCAAGTTTTGTAATGTTGGATGTGATACGTGGGATCAGATTTCCCATTGTATGGAGGGAGATTCAGGAGTTTGAAGTTTCCCGTGCACACCTCAGCAAGGATTTGGGCGGCGAAGGGAGAGGAATGATCTTCCACGACCCCGTATGCATCACCGGCCAAGCCACCTTCACGCAGGTCCCGCACCTCATTACGAAGGTTGTGAATCATGGTAACGACGTTGAGGCCAGTGTTGGGGGTCACTCCTTGTTCAGGAGGAGTCACCTGTCGCCTTTCGTTCGACCCTTGAGCCGTGCGAGCGTCCCCATTGATTGGGGCCGTAGGGTTATGACCCTTACGAGCGCTCAGCCTCTCTCGGAGGTCTTCCCCACGGTTGTTCCGTTGGGCGGTAAGTCGATCTCTAAGATCCGGCCCGTCGGCATGGGGGTGTGAGCTTCGAGCCACACGCCTTACTCAACGAGTCGTTGTACCTTCCCTGACATTGCCTCTTTGACCGAGTCGGTTGTTGTCGTAGTTTTTCGGACAACGATTTAGGAGTCACAGACGGTCAGACCCAAGGCCGGACCAAGTAGTCTCGTCTTGACTCGAGCGTGTCGGGCTTGGTCTCCCAAGCCGTCCCTTAGCTGTAGGTGTTGTATATCTCGTCCAGGCACCTGAAAAGCGAGAAGAAAAGGTGTGAACTACAAAGGGGAAACAGAGGGGTTGCCTCTGTTTACCTCTCCGACGCTCAACATTAGTAGGATTGAGGTGGATATAGGAGGTTTTGGTGTTTAGAGGCCGAGACTTGAGAGAAACGAGAGAGGTACGAGTTCGACAGCGTTTCAGTACTCAAGAATGGATTACCTGGACCGGGAGAGGGACCCCGGTACTTATAGGCGACCAAAAAGGGCATTTCGGGCACCCCCTTGGACGAGTGCCGGCTTTGAACGAGCGCCGGCCTTGGACGAGCGCCGGCCTTGGATGAGTGCCGGCCTTGGACGAGTGCCGGCCTTGGACGAGTGCCGGCCTTGGACGAGCGCCGGCCTTGGATGAGTGCCGGCCTTGGACGAGTGCCGGCCTTGGACGAGCGCCGGCCTTGGACGAGTGCCGGCCTTGGACGAGAGCCGGCCTTGGACGAGTGCCGGCCCTGGACGAGCGCCGGCCTTCGACGAGTGCCGGCCCTGGACGAGCGCCGGCCTTGGATTAGTGTCGGCCCTGGACGAGCGCCGGCCTTGGATGAGCGCCGGCCCTGGACGAGTGCCGGCCTTGGACGAGCGTCGGCCCTGGACGAGTGCCGGCCTTGGACGAGCGCCGGCCTTGGATGAGCGCCGGCTCTGAGTTGGCCGCGGGCGGGGGAGTCTCAGGACGGCCGCCAGCGTGGCTGTCGTCGATTTACCGGGCCGAGACGGACCGGTAACATTAGCCCCCCGAGTTTATCACCGATTGTAAATCGCGTGGTGAACTCAAAGTCTAACGTTGGCCAATCGGAGAAGCCCGTCGCCAAGAGGTATGTTCCGACGTCTTTTAACATTGACCACCTATGGAGGCGTGGGACCATTGAAGGCAATTTGCATGATTTGTTTGAGGACAATTACGTGGACTTGGATGTTTTTTGGGCTCAATTTTCGCCCCCACCAATGATCCCCGACACACGGTATTCGTCGCATTCGATCAACGCTATTGAGATGATCGGAGAAGATCTCTCATTGGTGGAGGCGTGGCTGGCCGACGAGGGAGAGGGCGCGCGTGCCGGAGACGGCCGGCGCCGGCAGGGGGACGCCGGGGACAGCGCGCGCGCCGGAGGAGGTGCTTGGGCTCGGGGCGGCGCCGGCTACGCTGGAGACGTCAGGGAGGACCCGCCTAGGCCGGGGAACGACGCCCCTCTGCCCGCTGGTGGCCTAGGCGATGCGCGTGTGCCGGGGACGGCCGCGCCTGGAGCGGCCGGCGCTGGAGGAGACGCGCCGGAGGAGGGCGACGTCGGGGGGGACGCCCCGACCAGGGGCGGCGCGATCTGGGCCGACCCCAGCTCCGAAGAAGCCCTAACCCGACTGGGTTGGACCGACCAGGCGCTCACCAGGCGCGCTGACGAGGGAGAATGCCCGGGCGGCGTGAGCGAACCCGGGGTGGCCGCGCCCGGCGAAGCCGGCGCCGAGAGGGGCGCGCCGGCCGACCTCGACGCCGTCTGGGTCGATCCTGACGCGGGGGAGGCCTCTGCTCGGCCGGTGGCGGCCGTTGGGTGGCCTGCAGATCGCGCGCGGGAGGACAGCCCCCGGGGCCTGGCTGCGCCGGCGATGGCACGCGCTGCTGAAGGGTCGCCGGCGCCGGGCGACACCGCCCAGGGAGGGCCGACGCCGGGCAGGAGGCGGCCTGGCCAAGTGTCGCCGGCTAGGGGGCGGCTGCTTGCCTAGCCCTCGGGCAAACCCTAGGCCCCATTGGGCCGGGCCTGGGCGAGGAGAACGCAGCCGGCCAGGAGCCGGGCTGGGCCGGTGCGCGCGAGGAAGGCCCAACCGGCCGGGGGCCAGACGGGGCCACAGGGCTGCGTGCGCGCGAGGAGGGCCTGGCCAGCCGCTAGCCGGGCCGGGCTAGTTGGCCGGAGGCGCCTGGGATGAGTGCTGGGACGCCCGGGCAGGGCTCATGGGCCGGAGACCCGACTGGCCGAGAGCTGGGCCGGGCCGACGGGCCTGACGCGCGCGCCGGAGGCCGGAGGTCGCCTGGGCCGGACCCGCGCATGGAGGAGCCACCCAGCCAGGAGACGGGCTGGGTCCTTGGGCTTGACGCACGCACAGGAAGGAACGCCGCCAGTCATAGGTCGGGCCGGCCCGTCGGCGGTGACTTGGCCAGCCTGCAGCCGGCCGGGCGCTTGGGCAACTCTGACGGGACCGAGGGGAGCCGTCCGGCTCGAGCGGGCGGCCGCGAGGGGGTCACCCCCTGCTCGGGCAACGTCCCGGACTCCGAACGCTCCGGTGACTCGTCGAGCCGTCACGTAGCATCTGCGGCGAGGGTACTTTCTTCCACTGCACGGGAGGAAACGCGGGCCTCAACCTTCCCGATAGGAGAGTCGGCCGTACGGGGCAACCTCGACTGCTCGGGTGTCGACGTCCCGAGCTTGATTTTCATTGCTAGCTTCATGAGTCTGAGGAAACGCTACAGCATCCCGGAGTCTGTGTCTATCCTCAGACCGTTGCCCGACGATCTCCCGACCCGCCCTCGAAAGGGGTATGCCGCGGTCCATGAGGCGAGTCTTCGCGGGGAATTAAGGTTACCTTTTCAACCGGTTATCCAGGAGTTGTTGGTTCGATTGGGGGTACACGCTTTGCAGATGTCCCCGGCCTTCTACCGACTGGTCGCGGCGTGCCACATGATGCTTTATCGGGCGAAGAAGAGGGTCGTCACTGCCGACGACATCCAGGGCCTCATGACGGTACGAGGGGTGTCGGGGAAGCCGGGCTTCTACTTAGCGTCACACCATAAGCGCTTCGCCATCATTAGCAAGGTTAACTCGAAGCACAGATACCCTTGGATGTGGGTGTCCGAGTCAGCCTTCGGGGTCGCGCCTCTCTTCTTCGGCCCTGCGGCCGACTTTCCACCTGTGGGCGATATCGAGGGTTCTGAGCTCGACGCGGTGATCAGGGCGGTCCCGGAATCAAGGCGGCAAGGACCGCACTTCGAATCCCCAGACTTAATGGCGAAGACCGGGTGGTTCACGCCTAGTGACGACGCTCTCCCGTGCCCGGGTCTCGGCGCGGAGGCTACAGAGGACCCCGAATCAGAGGCGGGGGGCTCGTCTGCTCCTCCCCCTGACGTGGGGGGTACTAACCATACATATGCTCTCTATTTTTGCACGTTCTATTGTATTGCATTCTAACCTGTCGTCTCTTTATCTTTTTCAGATACCATGACCCGGCGACACCGACCGCGCACGCAAGTACCGAGGGTGGTACTCGACGTCGAAGCCGTGACCGCGGCTCAGCCACAAGCGCGCTCATATGTCGGCGGCGCCAGACGGCATGGAATCGATGCTCCTAGCGGAGGCGGCGGAGCTGAGGGATCAATGCTCTCGAGGGATCCTTGAAACCTCTCTGCGGGATTTCTAGAGTCTCCTGACGGCGAGCGACCTCGAGCATTTCCTGGGTGGGATTGGCGACGCCCGAAAGGTACGATTCGCTTGCTTGTCTTATGCGCAACCATTATACTTATTTGGATTGCACGTATATTGTTTGTTTCCACAGATGCTCGCGCGTCAAGAACGGAGCGACCGTATCCTCCGGGACTTGCTGCGTCGCATGCAAATCATGGAGAAGGAAAAGGAGAGCACGGCGGCCGCCCATGCTGCCACTCTGGCGAGGGTCCGCACCGCCCGAGAGTTTCATGCGCTCGAGGAGGAACTGAAGCGAGCTCGCGAGGAGGCGGCGGCCGAGAAGGTGTCTCGGGAGAAGGCTGAGCAGGCGGCTGACACCTTCTTAGGGGAGACAAAGAAACTCCAGGTGGCGCTCTTGAGCAGGGACGAGGAGCTGAACATTGTCCACGCTCGACTGTCGGCGAGCGAGATCTCCCGGGTCAAGGCCGAGAGGGAGAGGGATACTTTACGAGCGGAGGTGCAGACCCTCGCCGAGGAGAAGGACGACGCCGTGCGGTCCAAGACGGAGATGGAGGAGGACTGGGACCTCTCGCTGGAGGTGGCCCGTTACGAGGTGGCCATGCGGGTCAAAGACGCGACCGCGGAGGAGAACGCGTCTCGCGGGATCACGTTTTCTTTCTTTGATGCCATGTTTCCTCCTCTGGATGACGAGTTGCCAGAGGACGACCTGCCTCCCGAAGTCCCTGCGGAGGCCGCCCAATCGTCAAACTGTCGGTCCGATGGAGAAGCCGTTGGCGGGCCGGGCGCCCCTCGCCCCGAAGACGACGGAGAGCAGATCGACTACGGCTCAGAGTAGCCAAGTTTTCTTTGATTTTATGCGCAATTGTTTAGCGCTCGCTTTACGCCTCCTTCCGGATTTGTGTTATGTTTGACATGTATCGTACTTTCGTGTTTTTCTTGTTGGGTTGATTGTGCAACATTACCCTGCTTTGATCGAAGCCTTTTTATTCGTTACGCGTCTTATTATCTCGACTTGCTATGCTTAGTGTAATCGATTTGCGCAATTTGAACAATGTGTGTCTTACGAACTCGGCTTACTATGTCTAGCGTAACCGGTTTGCATGGCTTACTGCCGCATTTGGCGGCGAAGTTTCCCGCGGATGCTGGCTAGACCAGTTTCATCCGGCGGGTGCGATTCTCGGCCATCCCTTCGTGACTTGCCGCCTATCGGCGTGTGCAAGCTGGGCGGCCGTCGCGCTCATCTTCCGGCGAGTACGCTACCTATCGGCGTGCGTATAGGGACGCGCTTGCAGTTCCCAGTGAGCGTGGTACTTGTCGGTACGCGTGTCACGTTTTGGGTTTTGACTGCCAGGATCGACGATCCGGTGCGCGGACGTGATCCGTCGATGCCTTGCTGCCTATCGGTGTGCGAGACGCAACGTTGCACGAGAGTGTCGCGGCGAAAGACGTGCGAGGTCGGAGGTCCGGTGCGCGGATCCAACTTGTCGACGTTTCGCTATCTCTCAGCGTACGGATTCGACTCGTGCGAGAGCGTCGCACGAGGGACGTGGGTGCGTGGATCCGATTTGTGGACGTTTCGCTACCTCTTGGTGCGCGAAAAGTGGAGTAAATGAGCTTGTTACCTAGCCCCCCGAGTTTCTTGGGTGCTCGTAGAGGAGACTAGAAATTATAGTACAATACTTTGAAGCGAAATGTAATTCATTATAATGTTGAAATGGTTAAAAAATTACATCCCAGGCCGTTGGCCGAAATCGAAATTTAAAATTGTCTTTGCTAAAATCGAAAATAGTATGAAAACAACAAAATGTAAAGTGGACGAATGAACATTTATTGGTAGTATTGCCGAAGATGCTCTGCGTTCCACGGGTGCGTGACACGAGTCCCTCCAGGTTCTCGAGCTCGTACGTGCCGTTGTGGATGGCTCGGCGCACACGGTACGGGCCTTCCCAGGTGGGGCCTAGAACTCCCGCACCTTGCACCTTGGTGTTTTGGAACACCCTTCGAAGAACGAGGCTCCCGTCGGCGAACTTCCACAGCTTGATCTTGGAATTGTAGTACTTCTCGACCTTCCTCTTTTGTGCAGCAAGCCGGGTGAGTGCGTCCGCCCTCCTCTCGTCTATGAGGTCTAACTCGAGCCTGATTGCGTCGTTGTTGGTGGCTTCTTCGTACACCTCGATGCGCAAGGTCGGTAGTTTGGTCTCGACGGGTACCATGGCCTCGACGCCGAATGCGAGAGCGAAAGGGGTTTCGCCGGTCGCATTTCGAGCGGTGGTGCAGTACGTCCATAAGACCATGGGGAGCTCGTCGGCCCAAGCCCCCTTTCTTTCCTCCAGCTTCTTCTTCAAGTTCTCTTTGATTGTCTTGTTAACCGCCTCGACCTGACCGTTGGCTTGAGGATGGCGGGGAGAGGAGAAAGTCTTGCTAATGCCCAGTTGTTCGGACATTTCTCGGAGGCGCGCATTGTCGAATTGTTTCCCGTTGTCGGTTACAATTGACGCGGGGATCCCGAAGCGGCAGACGATGCTTTTCCAAATGAAGCTTGTCGCGTTCGCCTCGGTGATCTTCGCTAGCGGCTCAGCCTCTACCCACTTTGTGAAGTAATCGATGGCCACGATCGCGTGCTTGTATTGCCTCGGGTAGGTAGCTCACCGATGAGGTCGATTCCCCACTTCGCGAAAGGTCGCGGCACAATGATTGGACACAATGGGGTCGGCGCTTGGCGCGGGATGTGAGCGAACCTTTGGCATTTGTCGCATTTTTTGGCCCACCCGTGGGAGTCCTTTTTCAAGGTCGGCCAAAAATATCCAAGTCTTAGCAGCTTCAATGCCAAAGATTGTCCGGCGGCGTGGTTTCCGCACACCCCCTCGTGCACCTCGTGGAGCGCCTTCTTCGCCTCGACTTCGGTCAGGCAGCGGAGAAGGGGCATTGAGTAGCCTCTCTTGAACAAGTTGTCCTCCCTCATTGTGTATTTTGGCGCCAAGCTTCTCAGCTTTTTGGCCTCTTCTTTGTCTTCGGGGACGACTCCTCGCTTAAGGAATTCCACGAGCGGAGTCATCCATGAGGGAGGCGGAGTCTCGTCAACTACCCCTACGTCGCCTCTCGAGACGTAGGGCCGGGTCAACACTTCGATCGGGACGCTGCCTTCGCCCTCCTCGTCTATCCCAGACGCGAGGCGAGCCAGGGCGTCGGCGTCGATGTTCGCCTCTCGGGGAACTTGGACGATCTCAAACCACGATAGGGCCTCCAGATTCTTTTGGGCCTTTGACAAGTACGCGATCATGTTTGGCTCTTTAGCGGCGTAGTCGCCCCTGACCTGGTTCACGATCAACTGCGAGTCGCAGTGGATGCGCAGGTTTTGGGTGCCTAGCTTGTTCGCCAGCTCCAAGCCAACGATCAGAGCTTCGTACTCCGCCTCGTTGTTGGAAGCCTTGAACTCGAACCGCAGGGCGTATCTCAATTTTTCCCTATCGGGATTCGTGAGTACAACGCCAGCGCCAGCCCCCCGGGCGTTTGACGCGCCATCTACATGCAAGTCCCAGACCGGCCCTGTCGGGCTGCAGGTCCTCTTCTTTGACGACTCGATGTGGTCGTTCTTATCGTCTTCCTCGTTCCCATTATCCTTGCCCCCTTCGCCGATCGAGGGTGCGCTTGTGAACTCCGCTATGAAGTCGGTGAGGGCTTGGCCTTTGATGGCGGTTCTCGGCTGAAACTCGACCCCGTACTCGCCCAACTCCTGGGACCATATGGCCATTCGAGAGGAGGTCCCTTTTTGAAGGGCCTTCTCGATGGGATGTCCCGTGCGCACCACGATGGGGTGCGCTTGGAAGTAGGGTCGGAGTTTCCTTGCGCTCATGACGAGGGCGAGGGACAATCTCTCGATTTCCGGGTATCGGGTCTCGGCGTCGAGGAGCACCTTGCTCACGTAATAGACCGGCCATTGCACCCTGTCTTCCTCGCGTATGAGGACCGCGCTCAAGGCCTTGTCGGAGACCGCGAGGTAGAGGTACAAAGTTTCGCCATTCTTTGGCTTTGCGAGAAACGGGGGGGAGGTGAAATAGGCTTTCATTTCGAGGAACGCTTCCTCGCACTCCTCCGTCCATACGAACCCGTCGGTCTTTTTCAGTGCCTTGAAGAACGGCTGACACTTATCAATGGCCTTGGAAACGAATCGCGTCAGGGCGGCGATCCTTCCCGTCAAACTCTGAACTTTTTTTACTTTTTGTGGCGACCTCATCTCTAAGATCGCCCTGATTTTCTCGGGGTTAGCTTCGATCCTGCGACGGCTAACCATGTAGCCCAAGAATTTCCCGGACTCGACCCCAAAAGCGTACTTGTTGGGGTTGAGCTTCATCTTGTAGCGTCGTAGGATCGTGAACATCTCCCTAAGGTCTCGAACGTCGTCGCGGGACTTAAGGCTTTTGACGAGCATATCGTCCACGTAGACCTCCATGGTTTTGCCAATTTGATTGGCGAACATCCGGTTCACCAACCTTTGATACGTCGCCCCCGCGTTTTTGAGGCCAAAGGGCATGACCTTGTACCAGTAAAGTCCGCGGTTCGTAACAAAGGTGGTCTTGATCTGATCCGGCTTGTGCATGCGGATCTGGTTGTAGCCTGAGTAGGCATCCAAGAAACTCAGCAACTCGTGGCCTGCCGTGGCATCCACGAGTTGCTCAATCCTCGGGAGAGGGAAGCTATCTTTCGGGCAGGCTTTGTTAAGATCTTTATAATCAATGCAGATCCGCCACTTCCCGTTTGGCTTCTTGACCATCACCACATTGGACACCCACTTGGGGTGCTCCGCCTCCCTGATGAAGTCGGCGGCGAGAAGTTTGTCAACTTCTTCACCAATGGCCTGGTACCTCTCACCGCTGAACGCTCGCCGCGGTTGAACGCGCTCAGTTACTCTCTTGTCGTCGTTGAGTCGGTGAACCATTATTTCGGGGTCGATCCCCGGCATGTCGGCGTGTGTCCACGCAAAGACATCTTTGTGCTCGCGGAGGAAGGCGGCGAGCTCGACTCGGATCCCGGACGTGAGTTGGGCGCCTACTTTGACCACTTGGTCAGGCTTGGCATCGTCCAACATGACGGGAACGAGGTCGTCCGGTGTCTCCACCTTTCGACGCTCGACATCGTCCCTTTGGTCCAGTTCTCCAAAGGTGCCTCCTTCCTCTATCTCATTCCTTTCCCTTTTCCTTCCACGCCCTGGATGTAGCACATCCTCGCCATTGACTGGTCTCCCAGCATTACGGCGATCCCCTTCTCGGTCGGGAATTTCATCATCAGATGGTATGTGGACGTTATGGCCTTCAACCGATTGAGAGTCGGGCGGCCGGCGATGATATTGTATGCCGAGGGCTGATCCACGACCAGGAACGACACGATGTGGGTAACCTCGAGCCCCCCGGGGTACCGAAGGTAACCGGGAGGTCGATAGTTCCCTCCGTCATGACCCTCTCCCCGGAGAAGCCGAAGAGCGGGGTCGAGATCGGGGTCGGTCTCATCCCGGATAGCTTCATCCTGTCCAGCGCCGACTTGAAGATTATGTCGGCGGAGCTCCCATTGACGATTAGGATTCTCCGGACGAGGTTGTTGGCGACCGGGGCAGAGACGACTATCGCGTCGTTGTGTGGATGGAGCACTCGTGCCGCTTCTTGGCCGGTGAAGAACATGGATTCGAACGGGGCCGGAGGAGGGGCCTCGTACTTGTGGTTGATGTGGTGTGCTATTTTCCCTTGGGAAACTTCGCGCACGTACTTCTTCCTCTGCGTGGCCGAGTCTCCGAACTCCGGGCCGCCCAAGATTGCGCCCACGACGTGAAGTTGCGAGCTCTCCGGTTCCTCGTTTTCCGCGCGGTCCGTGACGGTCACTGTCGCCGGACCTTTCTTTTCTTACCGCGGGCGGCCTCCGTGTGCCGCGGCCGTCCCAATAGTTCTGAGGACGTATTCTTTCAGTTTCCCATCTTGAATCAGGGCCTCGATCTGACGTTTGAGTTGATAGCATTCGGACGTCAGATGCCCATGATCTTGATGGTAGTCACAGTACTTACTTTGATCCCTCTTGGCGGGATCCTTCGTGAGAGGGGTAGGACTCCCCAGCTTGTCACGGTGCAGAGCCAGGATTCGCTCCGGCGAAGTGTTCAGAGGAGTAAATGTCGAGAACTTTCGGAAGCTATCGACATGTGGCGGCCTTGGCCCGGGGAGGGAGCGGCCGTTAGGGGCCTGGCCTCCCTTATTCCTCCTCTTTCGAGGGTCGGGGCGATCTCCGTCTTGATCGTCGCGGCGGCGACTCCCCTGTCCTCCTGACTTTCGGCCATCTCGGCCATCGAGATAGTCCTCGATTCCCATATACGTGCGGGCTCTCGCCATTAGCTCCGCCATGTCTCGTGGGACTTTGCCAATAATAGACTTGAGGAAGTCGCTCGTGCGGACTCCCTCAGTGATCGCCGTGATGGCGTCCCTGTCGTCGAACCCTTCGACCTTGTGAGACTCCTCAGTGAAGCGAGCGAGGTATTGTCTCAACGTCTCGTCTCTTCCTTGCCGGATAGAGAGGAGGTGGGTCTTTGGTTTCTTTTGCGCCACGAGGGTGGCGAATCGAGCGAGGAACGCCTCTCGCAAGGCCCGGAAAGACGAGATGCTCCCCGGCCTCAAACTTCGGAACCACTCAAACCCCGACCCTGTGAGGGTCAGGCTGAAGGCTTGGCAGAGGGTGGCGTCTGTCTGCCCTTGCATCGTCATCCACGTCTCGTAGTGTTGGACGTGGAAGTGGGGGTCCGTCCATCCATCGTAGGGGGGAATGGACGGTAACTTGAAGTTTCCCACGCAAGGTTGCGCGAGGAATTGTGCGGCGAAGGGAGAGTATGATTCCTCGATCCCTCTGTACGGCCTTTGCCTCCCTGACTCCCTCATCTCGATGATTTGATTTTGGAGGCTCTGAATCATCGTGACCGGTTGGCACTCGTTGGACGCTTGGTCCACGACATTGGCCTGAGGCCGGCCGAGAGTTGCGGCGGGAAGCGCGTCCCTCCGAGAGTTGAGCCTTTGGCGGAGATCCTCCCCTCGGGAGTTTCTCTGTGCCGTCAAGCGCTCTCTAAGGTCCACGCTTGGTGCGGGGCGAGGCGAGGTCGCCCTTGGTCGAATCGTCCGGCGAGCGCTTCGGCTATCGGCCCCATCATCCACCAGGGTCGCTCTCTCCTCGGCGAGGGGCCGTGTCCGGCCGCCTCTTGAAACCGAGGGGGCGAGTCCCCGGGACTGTGACCGCACCTGCCGTCGCGCCGGGTGTGAAGGATCGGCCAATGCACCATTGGACCTCTCGGGCCGTGTTTGGGCGAGGCTATGAGTCGCCTCATCGGTCCTCGACTCCCCCACGTAGTCGGGGTCGGAGTCATCTCGAGCGGATCGATCCTCGACGTCGTAGCCGAGGAGATTGGCGATAAGCGAGCCGTCAACGCCGGGACGGTCAAGGAGCTCCGCAAGCCACCGGGCCGTGTCCTCTCGGAGCTCGGCCTCGGGGTCATTCACCGGGTCTTGGGGCTGGCTCTCGCTATCGCGAGGTTGCCCTTCAAAACGGTGTGCGAGGCGTCGGAGACCGTACCTCGAGCTCGTCGCTCGAGTGCCCACGGAGGTGGTGGGAATGTGACTCATCTCTCGAGAGTCGTGATAACAAGGAGAGAAAACTGGTAGAGGGAATGCGTCGTCAAGGTTGAGAGATCCCCTCCTTCTAGCACCAAAATGTTGTCGCAGTTTTTCGGACAACGATTTAGGAGTCACAGACGGTCAGACCCAAGGCTGGACCAAGTGGTCTCGTCTTGACTCGAGCGTGTCGGGCTTGGTCTCCCAAGCCGTTCCTTAGCTGTAGGTGTTGTCTATCTCGTCCAGGCACCTGAAAAGCGAGAAGAAAAGGTGTGAACTACAAAGGGGAAACAGAGGGGTTGCCTCTGTTTACCTCTCCGACGCTCAACATTAGTAGGATTGAGGTGGATATAGGAGGTTTTGGTGTTTAGAGGCCGAGACTTGAGAGAAACGAGCGAGGTACGAGTTCGACAGCGTTTCAGTACTCAAGAATGGATTACCTGGACCGGGAGAGGGACCCCGGTACTTATAGGCGACCAAAAAGGGCATTTCGGGCACCCCTTGGACGAGTGCCGGCTTTGAACGAGCGCTGGCCTTGGATGAGTGCCGGCCTTGGACAAGCGTCGGCCTTGGACGAGCGCCGGCCTTGGACGAGCGCCGGCCTTGGATGAGTGCCGGCCTTGGACGAGCACCGGCCTTGGACGAGTGCCGGCCTTGGACGAGTGCCGGCCTTGGACGAGTGCCGGCCTTGGACGAGCGCCGGCCTTGGACGAGTTCCGGCCCTGGACGAGCGCCGGCCTTGGATTAGTGCCGGCCCTGGACGAACGCCGGCCTTGGATGAGCGCCGGCCCTGGACGAGTGCCGGCCTTGGACGAGCGCCGGCCCTAGACGAGTGCCGGCCTTGGACGAGCGCCGGCCCTAGACGAGTGCCGGCCTTGGACGAGCGCCGGCCTTGCTCTTGTTTTCGACGGACCGGCTTCGATCTCAACAGGGAGTTCCCCGTCTTTGGTGAGAGAAGTCTCGATGTCAGCCGAAATTTCCAAGCCTTCATAGTCGGGGTCATAATCATGTCCCTCGTCCATGAGGTCCTCAGATTCCCCGTGGGGGGCGCCGTGTGCAGGTGCGTTGCCCGCCAGTTGGCGGTGGTACCTTGCATTAGCTATCTTTAGCTGGCGGATTTTCTCCTCCATTTCAAGGATGCGGTCGTCCCGACTGTCCTTAAGAGGAGGGGCGAGGGAGTGTGGGTCTCGTCGTCGAGAGACTCCTTGTCGCCTTGCGCTCGGGAGCGCAGGAAGTATTTCTTCACCGCGGTTGCGTTTTTGAGGTTATTCATGTTGGAATCGATCTAGGGTTTGAGAAAATAATTAACGCTTCGGTAAGCGGCGGAATTTAAAAATTTTCTTTTACAAGTAAAACAGTTTTTACTAACCTAGACAAGTGCAAGTACATGTAATTAAAAACCAATATGAGCTAGAAGTTTACTAACCTTTCTTGAAGCTTGAACTTTGAAGAAGCTTGTGGAAAGTTTGCAACGCTCGTCTCCCCTCGCAGCACGTCTCTCTTTCTTTCCTCGGCACCTCGAGCAACCACGAAAGTTTCTATCACTAAATCACTCGAAAAGAAGGAATCAGTGAGTGGGCACTTTTAAACACTACGAGTTAAGAACGAGTCTCGAAGTCGCAGAGCTAAACACTAGGTCGAGTGAGGACCTAGGTGCCAAGACAAGAAAAAATCGAAAATAAACTAGAGAGAGAGAGAGAGGATTTTCGGCCAACAATGTCTAGAGAGAGAGTCTCTCAATCTCTAACTTATGTGGGATGACTAGAATGAGAGGAATGAGGCCTCTATTTATAGGGGAGGCATGAGCAAATCTTATTTCCTCTTTTCTACCCATGTTGGACGTTCATGACATGTCATGCAAGTCCTTGGATTTGTTTCCTCATTTGTTCTCTCTTAGTTGGCCGAAAATGCACTTTCCTTCTAAAGGAAATTTGTTTCCTCTTTTTCTTTTGGCAAGTATCTTCATACATCAATGCACAAAATAAACTCTCTTTCCCACTATGGCATGAACGAAATTCAGCCTTATTTTCCTTGGGTTGGACGAAATTTGAGCTTCTAGAAGGAGCTTCTAGATGTTTCTTCATTTGTTCATGACAACATAAAAAAAAGCCCATTAAGAATTTTCAAGTAAAATTCTATGAAATGAAATTAATCCTCAAGGCCCAATTACACTAATATGGCTGAGTAATATTTATTTCATTTGTCATCATATGACAATGTCAAAAATAATTTATTGACATTCATTTCGTCCTATGTCCAAAAGGACCAAAATACCCTTTTGACAATTTTCGTAAAACTTGTCTCGTTCTTGTTTTGACTTAGCTTCTAGTTTAACTATTCCTATCGATGTGATTCGTGACAGTGACCTCATGGACCCAAATGAACAAAGCTTGAGCTAAACATTTGGACTCAAAAGTTCACAAACCTTTTCCAAGTTTAGCTTAATGCCAACTGACTCCACTAAAGAGCTGACACTGAAAATCTCTCGGTTCAAATGAATTTATTTTCTACTCAAGAATTCGACCTAATTATGATGAGCAGATCCACTGAATATTATCTATGTTTACCCTTCATGAATGTCATCAGCTAGTCGGGATTTACTAAATTACCATTTTACCCTTCTAGCTGTTATTTCCTCAACTCCTTTGTCGCTTGTGAATAAGTTAGAAACAATGTATTGACGAGGAGCTAACAAGTCACATTGTTTCATCCAAAAGAGTCAGGACTCAATTTGGACACTGGCCAGTTCATTTATTCACACTCCAAGGAACAAAGCATGAGGTGACATACATTGCATTTCAGCAATCTTGTACATGAATTCCATATCTATGAGAACTTCACAAAGTTACTCATGACAGACTCACAACTTAGTACTTCACCAATAGGCCTTGTTCGGAATCACATAGTGAGTCCGAACTTTGACTTTCTCAAATGAGAATACTAAGGTGTGAAATGGCATGTCTCATTTCAGGATTAAGGTAAGCATGATGCAATTCATACATAATGACTTCGAGACAAAAGAGGTTAAATGGTTTGTTCTTATATTGTCTCTAGAAGTGCACTGGTCAATTCAGTACCTTCGGAAGATACCTAGAAGAACTATAGAGTCCCCAACTCTCAATGCCTCATAACCAGACATCATAGATTCTTCTAACAATCATACTGAGGTCAATAGTCCTTTGACCCTAAGATTGTGAATATATCGTTTTAAGCAAACTACGAAGAGTTTGTTCATGCAAATCTACATTTGTCTCTTCGTAAGTTGTTAAGTTTGTTTATGGACTAAAAGACTAAGGTTTTATCATAAAGCTTCAAACAAAGAAAGAATGAATGAACGTTTCAACTTTATTAATGAATAGATAAGCAATTACAAGCAAGAGTCTTCATGAGACTTTATTACATCAAATGTACAAAATAGACACTACTACTCTTCTTGTGGGCACCATTGACAACAAACTCCCACTTGACTCAAAGAAGATGTGAGTAGTCCTACATGTCTAATCCCTCTCGAACTTGGTCGAAGACCATGTTCGCTAGGGCCTTGGTGAATGGATCTGCCAGAGATCTACTTCACCTCCACGTCTCCGCGCTGCGCGATCTCTCGAATCAAATGGTATTTCCTCTTAATATGCTTAGAGCGCTTATGGCTTCGAGGTTCCTTTGAGTTAGCGACAGCCCCACTATTATCACAATAAAGGGTCATGGGCTCGTCGACGTTTGGAACAATTTCCAAATACTTAAGGAATTTTCTAAGCCATACAGCCTCTTTGGATGCTTCACAAGCAGCCACATATTCTGCTTCCATTGTGGAGTCAGCAATGCAAGATTGCTTAATACTTCTCCACACAACAGTTCCACCATTAAGGATGAACACAGATCCTGAAGTGGATTTCCTGGAATCCTTATCCGCTTGAAAATCGGAGTCGGTATATCCCGTCATATTCAGGTCAGTACCTGAGTATGTAAGCATCAAGTTCCTAGTTCTTCGAAGATACTTAAGAACATGCTTAACAGCAATCCAGTGCTCGGGTCCAGGGTTGGATTGAAAACGGCTTACTACGCCAACGGCGAAACATATATCAGGTCTAGTGCAAAGCATAGCATACATGAGGCTTCCTACGGCAGAGGCGTAAGGAATCTTCCTCATGTCTTCAATCTCTTGTGTAGTCTTGGGAGACTGGTCCTTAGAGAGTGAAACTCCATGCCTAAAGGGTGTTTGACCCCTCTTGCAGTCTTGCATCAAGAAGCGATCCATCACCTTATCAATATAAGATGCTTGAGAGAGCGACAGGGTCCGGTTTTTCCTATCTCGAAAGATTTGGATTCCCAGAATGTATGCGGCTTCTCCTAGATCCTTCATATCGAATTGCTTTGCTAGCCAGACCTTAACCTCAGATAATTTACCCACGTCATTACCAATGAGTAGTATATCATCGACATATAGTACCAGAAACACAACTTTGCCTTCGTGTATTAACTTGTAAACACGAGGCTCATCTATTGACTGTTCAAAGCCAAAGCTCTTTACAGTTTCATCGAATCTAATATTCCATGACCTAGATGCTTGCTTTAGTCCATAAATGGATTTAAGCAACTCACAAACCTTGGTCTCTTGACCTTTATCCACGAAACCGTCTGGTTGAGCCATGTAAATGCGCTCGTCAAGATTGCAATTCAGAAAGGCTGTCTTGACATCCATTTGCCAGATCTCATAGTCGAGAGTTGCAGCTATGGATATGAGTATGCGGATGGATTTAAGCATCGCGACTGGCGAGAAGGTTTCTTCATAGTCAATCCCTTCTTGTTGGGTATAACCCTTCGCCACAAGTCGTGCTTTGAACGTCTCAACGTTCCCATCAGGACCCCTTTTCTTCTTGTATATCCACTTACACCCTACGGGTTTAATCCCTTCAGGAAGGTCTACAAGTTTCCAGACTTTGTTGACATACATCGAGTGCATTTCAACTTTCATGGCGTCAAGCCAAAGGTTTGATTCAGAACAAGCCATCGCTTGGCTATAGGAAACAGGGTCATCCATGTCGGAGACGGCTACAAGAGAGTCTCCATAAGACATGTACCTGTCAGGCTTTTGAGTAGCCCTCCCACTACGTCGAAGTACTACTTGACGAGATTCTGATGAGTTAGGTTGTGTTTCAGTTGGGGTAAGAACAGTTCTTACAGATGAGGTAGAAGCTTCCTCACCCAACTTTTCTTCAAGCACAATTTTGCTTCTAGGTTTCGCATCCTTCATAAAGTCCTCCTCGAGGAAATGAGCATTCGTGCTAACGAAAGTCTTATCGTCCTCGGGACTATAGAAAATGAAACCTGTAGTTTCCTTTGGATATCCCACAAACAGGCACAATTCTGACCTACTAGCCAACTTGCTAGTCTTAGCACATGTGCAGGGCAACCCCAAATTCGGATGTGGCCCAAACTTACTTTACAGCCAGTCCATCTTTCATAAGGAGTACCAGGAACCGTTTTAGACGGAACTTGGTTCAGAATGTAAGCGGCTGTTTCGAGGGCATATCCCCAAAACGAAAGCGGGAGTGATGAGTAACTCATCATCGATCTAACCATCTCCATAAGAGTTCGGTTTCTTCTCTCTGACACTCCGTTTTGTTGAGGTGTGCTAGGTGCGGTAAGCTGAGAAGCGATACCTTCTTCTTTAAGAAAGTCATCGAACTCTCCAGACATATACTTGTTGTCAATGGTGCCCACAAGAAGAGTTGTAGTCTTTATTTTGAACATTTGATGTAATAAAGTCTCATAAAGACTCTTGCTTGTAATTGCCTATTCATTCATTAATAAAGTTGAAACGTTCATTCAATCTTCCTTGTCTGAAGCTTTATGATAAAACCATAGTCTTTTAGTCCATAAACAAACTTAACAACTTACGAAGAGACAAATGTAGATTTGCATGAACAAACTCTTCGTAGTTTGCTTAAAACGATATATTCGCAATCTTAGGGTCAAAGGACTATTGACCTCAGTATGATTGTTAAAAGAATCTATGATGTCTGGTTATGAGGCATTGAGAGTTAGGAACTCTATAGTTCTTCTAGGTATCTTCCGAAGGTACTGAATTGACCAGTGCACTTCTAGAGACAAGATAAGAACAAACCATTTAACCTCTTATGTCTCGAAGTCACTATGTATGAATTGCATCATGCTTACCTTAATCCTGAAATGAGACATGCCATTTCACACCTTAGTATTCTCATTTGAGAAAGTCAAAGTTCGGACTCACTATGTGATTCCGAACAAGGCCTATTGGTGAAGTACTAAGTTGTGAGTCTGTCATGAGTAACTTTGTGAAGTTCTCATAGATATGGAATTCATGTACAAGATTGCTGAAATGCAATGTATGTCACCTCATGCTTTGTTCCTTGGAGTGTGAATAAATGAACTGGCCAGTGTCCAAATTGAGTCCTGACTCTTTTGGATGAAACAATGTGACTTGTTAGCTCCTCGTCAATACATTGTTTCTAACTTATTCACAAGCGACAAAGGAGTTGAGGAAATAACAGCTAGAAGGGTAAAATGGTAATTTAGTAAATCCCGACTAGCTGATGACATTCATGAAGGGTAAACATAGATAATATTCAGTGGATCCGCTCATCATAATTAGGTCGAATTCTTGAGTAGAAAATAAATTCATTTGAACCGAGAGATTTTCAGTGTCAGCTCTTTAGTGGAGTCAGTTGGCATTAAGCTAAACTTGGAAAAGGTTTGTGAACTTTTGAGTCCAAGTGTTTAGCTAAAGCTTTGTTCATTTGGGTCCATGAGGTCACTGTCACGAATCACATCGATAGGAATAGTTAAACTGGAAGCTAAGTCAAAACAAGAACGAAAATAGTCAAAAGGGTATTTTTGTCTTTTGAGACAAAGGATGAAATGAATGTCAATAAATTTTTTTTGACAAGGTCATTTTGTGACATGTTTCACTCGGCCATGACTTGATCATTGGGCCTTGTGAATTAATTTCATTTCATAAGAATTTTATTGAAAATTCTAAATGGGCCTTTTCTTATGTTGTCATGAACAAGTGAAGAAAATTCTAGAAGCCTTTTCTAGAAGATCATGGGCGCCTACCCTATAGAGAAATAGGAGAGTTTATTTTGTGCATAAATGTATTTAGATACTTGCCAAAAGAAAAAGAGGAAACAAATTTCCCACACATGCATGGGGAATTTCGGCCAAGTGAGAAAAGGGCAAGCCAAGGAACAAAAAAGGAAACAAATCCAAGCCTCTAGGAGGCAGCCTTGGGCGCCCAAGATAGAATGGGAAATAAAGGATTTTTGCTCATGAATATGTGATATTCTATAGAAGAGGAAACTACCTTATTGAAGGTAAAACCTCTCCTATAAATAGGAGCCCCATTTCCTCACAATTCATTCATCCAAGTTTAAGAGATTTGAGAGACTCTCTCTCTAGAACTTGGCCGAAGTCCTCTTCTCTCTCTCTCTAGTTTATTTTCGGTTTTCTCCTGTCTTGGCACCTAGGTCCTCACTCGACCTAGTCTTTAGCTCTGCGACTTCGAGACTCGTTCTCAAGTCGTAGTGTTTAAAAGTGCCCACTCACTGATTCCTTCTTTTCGAGTGATTTAGTGATAGAAACTTTCGTGGTTGCTCGAGTTGCCGAGGAAAGAAAGAGAGACGTGCTGCGAGGGGAGACGAGCGTTGCAACTTTCCAAAAGCTTCTACAAGGTTCAAGCTTCAAGAAAGGTTAGTAACTTCCATAGCTCATATTAGTTTTTATTTACATGCATATGCTCTTGTCTAGGTTAGTAAAAACTAGTTTTACTTAAAAAGAAAATTTTTAAAATTCCGCCGCTTAACGAAGCGTTAAACTTTTTCTTAAACCCTAGATCGATTCCAACAAATGGTATCAGAGCTATGGTCAAAGGAATGCATGTGCATGTTTTTTAAATTATGAGCTTGAAAATCGTTTTCGAAAGTTTACTAATTTTGTGACAAGTTAGAATTGTAATCTTAGATTTTTTTTTAATTTATTGCTCTTGTCTTTAAATTAAAAAGCATGTTGATTTTCTATGAGTTTGGGATGATGTTAAAACACATTAGAATCAGTTCTAAAAGTTTTTAATTTTTTATATTGAAAAACGTGTTTTAAAGGTTTGAGAATTTTCGAGTAAATTTTGTGACTAGTTTTATTTTCTTACTAGTTCCGTTTATTTACTTGAATCGTTTTATGCATGTTGTTATTTCTTTTATTCTATGTTGTTACCCTGCTAATAAAACACAAATAAAAGCTTTAAACAACCTCATAAAACGTTCCGTTACACTCGATTCTTTTTCGCACCTAAAAGGACAAAGCTTTAATTTATTTCTTTTTCTTCGAGCTGGAATGTAAACCCGCATTAAAAGCGGCATAACTCTCTGCTCAGAAATCGAAATTTAATGATTCTTGAATCAAATTAAAGCTCTGTCTGTCCTCTGTCCAATGCCACCGGTTTCGGCTCAAAAGGACATCGGAGCCGCCAGTTATGGCGATTTTACTCCGAGGTGCGCGGCTGTCTGAAACTCCAGTTTTTTTAGAAATCCGGATTTTCAAACCCCACTACCATGAGTTATAGAACTCTAATGAGAAAACTTTCTTGAGCAAAATTGTTTTTCATATGATTATAAACATGATGTGTAAAGATTAAAAGTTTTGTTTTTTGAAAGATTAATTGAAATTGAATTTTTACAAAACTAGTTTGAATTTTGAAAAACCGTTTTCACTTTCAAACTTGAAAATATTTTGTCATCCAAATCAAATAAATTTTCAAAATGTTTTCAAAACTATATCTATATCACATATGTTCAAAATCTATATGCTCTTGAAATTTTGAGTGGGAGGTCTCTTTGTAGACAAAACCGAAAAATAAAAAGATGTGTAATCTCAAACTTTCAAGTGTTCGAGTGAGTTGAAGTTCACACTTCCCTCACGCACTTTCCCGAAATAGAAAATAGGAAAAGATCGAGTATGTCCCTTGTGCCTTTATGCACTAATACTGCTCTGAACATGTCGATCTAGGATTCTCTTCTAGTTGTCCGCTCCGTCGCTCTCTAACTGGGAAATCTGTTTCCGAACTTAAAAGAGTCGATGAACCAACTCCAAAAACTAAGTGGGAGGGTTATACTCGTTGTTTGTAACCCGCGATCCCCAACACTAGTGAAAGATGCAATAACGTGGGACTAAGAGCCGCTCTTGCGACCCTCACTTAAATGTGAGTACTCCAAGGCGTTATTGCTTCGATCATTGCTCAATGAGCTACGTCCGAGAGTGATGCAATGATGGCAAGGCCTCCCCTTGGGGGATTGTTTTTCAAAGCTGATCTTTTGGACTAAGTGGTTGGTTGCACACTTAGGCTCAATCCCTAGTATCCTTCCTTAAGGCTCTGCGAAAGGATGTGAGTGATCAAACCAATTTACAAGGTGGCTAGTCAAAATGATGTACTGACATCTTGGCTTAGCATTAATGATATGTCATTTACTTATAAAAGGAGATTTTTTGCGGCCTTCTCTTGAGGGAGTAAATTATCGTTTGGTTTATAACACCTTTGGATTTTATAAAAGTCTTAATAAAACTTAAATCCTAAACCAAAGACTAATCGTAAACTTGTTTCAACTTATATAGGCAATATGTCTCTCAACCCTCTCTCTATCTTTCTTTCCTCGAACCAACTCGAAAACGAAAACTAGATAGATTCGAAACGTAACCTCGACATAATACCTACCGTTAACAAGCACAAATGGGTACTCACCACCCCGTGTCCTCCTCTGACGAATGATGATTCAACTCAAGAGGACAATGACGCCTTAGCGGCCTGGCTTCGATCCGATGAGATTGTGAGGTGCTATATCTTAGCATCTATGAACAATATGCTGAACAAGCAACATCGTGACATCGAGACTGCCGCTGACATGCTCTACAATCTCCTTGAGAGTTTTGGAGGGCAAAGGCGTCAAGCAAGGCAAAAAGCAGTCCGACAGTTTATGAACTGTCATATGAAGGCTAGGACTCCTGTTAGAGACTTTATGATACTGATCATTAGTTTTCTAAATAAAAAGGAAATCCTAGGATCTGAGATTAAAGGGAAGAATGTCATAGATATGATCTTGGAAACTCTCCCCGCATCTCTTGATACCTCCAAGATGAACTACTCCATTAACAAGCAAGAGTACACTGTTACCAAGCTTATGGAGGAATTTCACACTGCTGTAGGTCTCACTAAGAGAAAGAGGAATCAAGGAGAGGCACATGCTACTGAGCAAAAAGCCTCCGCCTCTGAAACTGTGAAGAGACCTTACAAGGCCGACAAAAAGAACTGTCCCGCCTATCTCAAAGCAAAGGAACATAGTATTGTACTAGTTACCGAAGCATGCTTAGTAGCTGATAATGTATCAACGTGGATTCTTGACTCCGCTGCTACTAACCATATTTGCTGTTCCTTGAATGGTTTCAAGAAAACCAAAAGCTTAGAGGAAGGCGAGTTCTGTTTCAAATGGGGTGATGGGAGCCTGGTGTCTGCAAAGGCTGTGGGATCTGTGACGCTGTCTTTTGAAGACCGCACTTTAAACTTGAATAATGTATATTTTGTTCCTACCTTTGGGAAGAACTTAATATCCGTTGCTCGTCTTCGTGAGCAAGATTATTGTTTAAAGTTCATTAAGAATGGAATTCGTATTTCGTTTCCTGATAATTCTTTTGTCACTGATGCATGTATGAAGAATGCTCTTTTCTACATCTATCCCACTCAACCTTCTCTTTTAGACACCGAAATAGATAATGATCTAATTAGGGAGCCAAAGAGGATCAAACTTTCTGAATCCTCCGATCTAACAAAATCAACACACCTATGGCACTTAAGACTTGGTCATATCAGTCTAGAAAGGATTAAGAGACTTGTGAGGGATGGTCCACTCCAAGCCTCTGCAATAGGTTCACTACCTACTTGTGAATCCTGCATAGAAGGAAAAATGACTAAGCGACCTTTCTCTGATAAAGGTCGAAGAGCCACTGAGTTGCTGGAACTAATACATTCTGATGTATGTGGTCCGCTCAGCCAACAGGCACGTGGAGGATACGAATACTTCGTTACCTTCACTGATGATTACTCACGATATGGGTTTGTCTATTTGCTCAAACACAAATCCGAGACCTTTAACGTATTTAAGGTCTTTAGGGCTTTAGTGGAAAAGCAAACTGGCAAAGTGATCAAAACCCTTCGATCTGATCGAGGTGGTGAGTATATGTCTGGAGAGTTCGACGACTTTCTTAAAGAAGAAGGTATTGCTTCTCAGCTTACCGCACCTGGCACACCTCAACAAAACGGAGTGTCAGAGAGAAGAAACCGAACTCTTATGGAGATGGTTAGATCGATGATGAGTTACTCATCACTCCCGCTTTCCTTTTGGGGATATGCCCTCGAAACAGCCGCTTATATTCTGAACCAAGTTCCGTCCAAAACGGTTCCTGGTACTCCTTATGAACGATGGACTGGCCGTAAAGTGAATCTTGGCCGCATCCGAATTTGGGGTTGCCCTGCACACGTGCTAAGGCAAAAGACTAGCAAGTTGGCTAGTAGGTCAGAATTGTGCCTGTTTGTAGGATATCCGAAGGAAACCAAAGGTTTTACTTTCTATAGTCCCGAGGACGATAAGACTTTCGTTAGCACGAATGCTCGTTTCCTCGAGGAGGACTTTATGAAGGATGCGAAACCTAGAAGCAAAATTGTGCTTGAAGAAAAGTTGGGTGAGGAAGCTTCTACCTCATCTGTAAGAACTGTTCTTACCCCAACTAAAACACAACCTAACTCGTCAGAATCTCGTCAAGTAGTACTTAGACGTAGTGGGAGGGCTACTCAAAAGCCTGACAGGTACATGTCTTATGGAGACTCTCTTGTAGCCGTCTCCGACATGGATGATCCTGTTTCCTATAGCCAAGCAATGGCTTGTTCTGAATCAAACCTTTGGCTTGACGCCATGAAAGTTGAGATGCACTCGATGTATGTCAACAAAGTCTGGAAACTTGTAGACCTTCCTGAAGGGATTAAACCCGTAGGGTGTAAGTGGATATACAAGAAGAAAATGGGTCCTGATGGGAACGTTGAGACGTTCAAAGCACGACTTGTGGCAAAGGGTTATACCCAACAAGAAGGGATTGACTATGAAGAAACCTTCTCGCCAGTCGCGATGCTTAAATCCATCCGCATACTCCTATCCATAGCTGCAGCTCTCGACTATGAGATCTGGCAAATGGATGTCAAGACAGCCTTTCTGAATGGCAATCTTGACGAGCGCATTTACATGGCTCAACCAGACGGTTTCGTGGATAAAGGTCAAGAGACCAAGGTTTGTGAGTTGCTTAAATCCATTTATGGACTAAAGCAAGCATCTAGGTCATGGAATATTAGATTCGATGAAACTGTAAAGAGCTTCGGCTTTGAACAATCAATAGATGAGCCTTGTGTTTACAAGTTAATACACGAAGGCAAAGTTGTGTTTCTGGTACTATATGTCGATGATATACTACTCATTGGTAATGACGTGGGTAAGTTATCTGAGGTTAAGGTCTGGCTAGCAAAGCAATTCGATATGAAGGATCTAGGAGAAGCCGCGTACATTCTGGGAATCCAAATCTTTCGAGATAGGAAAAACCGGACCCTGTCGCTCTCTCAAGCATCTTATATTGATAAGGTGATGGATCGCTTCTCGATGCAAGACTGCAAGAGGGGTCAAACACCCTTTAGGCATGGAGTTTCACTCTCTAAGGACCAGTCTCCCAAGACTGCACAAGAGATTGAAGACATGAGGAAAATTCCTTACGCCTCTGCCGTAGGAAGCCTCATGTATGCTATGCTTTGCACCCGACCTGATATATGTTTCGCCGTTGGCGTAGTTAGTCGTTTCCAATCCAACCCTGGACCCGAGCACTGGATTGCTGTTAAGCATGTTCTTAAGTATCTTCGAAGAACTAGGAACTTGATGCTTACATACTCAGGTACTGACCTGACTATGACGGGATATACCGACTCCGATTTTCAAGCGGATAAGGATTCCAGGAAATCCACTTCGGGATCTGTGTTCATCCTTAATGGTGGAGCTGTTGTGTGGAGAAGTATTAAGCAATCTTGCATTGCTGACTCCACAATGGAAGCAGAATATGTGGCTGCTTGTGAAGCATCCAAAGAGGCTGTATGGCTTAGAAAGTTCCTTAAGTATTTGGAAGTTGTTCCAAACGTCGACGAGCCCATGACCCTTTATTGTGATAATAGTGGGGCTGTCGCTAACTCAAAGGAACCTAGAAGCCATAAGCGCTCTAAGCATATTGAGAGGAAATACCATTTGATTCGAGAGATCGTGCAGCGCGGAGACGTGGAAGTGAAGAAGATCTCAACGGTGGACAACCTCGCAGATCCATTCACCAAGGCCCTAGCGAACAAGGTCTTCGACCAACATCGTGAGGGATTAGGCATGAAGGACTACACACACCTTCTTTGAGTCAAGTGGGAGTTTGTTGTCAATGGTGCCCACAAGAAGAGTTGTAGTCTTTATTTTGAACATTTGATGTAATAAAGTCTCATAAAGACTCTTGCTTGTAATTGCCTATTCATTCATTAATAAAGTTGAAACGTTCATTCAATCTTCCTTGTCTGAAGCTTTATGATAAAACCATAGTCTTTTAGTCCATAAACAAACTTAACAACTTACGAAGAGACAAATGTAGATTTGCATGAACAAACTCTTCGTAGTTTGCTTAAAACGATATATTCGCAATCTTAGGGTCAAAGGACTATTGACCTCAGTATGATTGTTAAAAGAATCTATGATGTCTGGTTATGAGGCATTGAGAGTTAGGAACTCTATAGTTCTTCTAGGTATCTTCCGAAGGTACTGAATTGACCAGTGCACTTCTAGAGACAAGATAAGAACAAACCATTTAACCTCTTATGTCTCGAAGTCACTATGTATGAATTGCATCATGCTTACCTTAATCCTGAAATGAGACATGCCATTTCACACCTTAGTATTCTCATTTGAGAAAGTCAAAGTTCGGACTCACTATGTGATTCCGAACAAGGCCTATTGGTGAAGTACTAAGTTGTGAGTCTGTCATGAGTAACTTTGTGAAGTTCTCATAGATATGGAATTCATGTACAAGATTGCTGAAATGCAATGTATGTCACCTCATGCTTTGTTCCTTGGAGTGTGAATAAATGAACTGGCCAGTGTCCAAATTGAGTCCTGACTCTTTTGGATGAAACAATGTGACTTGTTAGCTCCTCGTCAATACATTGTTTCTAACTTATTCACAAGCGACAAAGGAGTTGAGGAAATAACAGCTAGAAGGGTAAAATGGTAATTTAGTAAATCCCGACTAGCTGATGACATTCATGAAGGGTAAACATAGATAATATTCAGTGGATCCGCTCATCATAATTAGGTCGAATTCTTGAGTAGAAAATAAATTCATTTGAACCGAGAGATTTTCAGTGTCAGCTCTTTAGTGGAGTCAGTTGGCATTAAGCTAAACTTGGAAAAGGTTTGTGAACTTTTGAGTCCAAGTGTTTAGCTAAAGCTTTGTTCATTTGGGTCCATGAGGTCACTGTCACGAATCACATCGATAGGAATAGTTAAACTGGAAGCTAAGTCAAAACAAGAACGAAAATAGTCAAAAGGGTATTTTTGTCTTTTGAGACAAAGGATGAAATGAATGTCAATAAATTTTTTTTGACAAGGTCATTTTGTGACATGTTTCACTCGGCCATGACTTGATCATTGGGCCTTGTGAATTAATTTCATTTCATAAGAATTTTATTGAAAATTCTAAATGGGCCTTTTCTTATGTTGTCATGAACAAGTGAAGAAAATTCTAGAAGCCTTTTCTAGAAGATCATGGGCGCCTACCCTATAGAGAAATAGGAGAGTTTATTTTGTGCATAAATGTATTTAGATACTTGCCAAAAGAAAAAGAGGAAACAAATTTCCCACACATGCATGGGGAATTTCGGCCAAGTGAGAAAAGGGCAAGCCAAGGAACAAAAAAGGAAACAAATCCAAGCCTCTAGGAGGCAGCCTTGGGCGCCCAAGATAGAATGGGAAATAAAGGATTTTTGCTCATGAATATGTGATATTCTATAGAAGAGGAAACTACCTTATTGAAGGTAAAACCTCTCCTATAAATAGGAGCCCCATTTCCTCACAATTCATTCATCCAAGTTTAAGAGATTTGAGAGACTCTCTCTCTAGAACTTGGCCGAAGTCCTCTTCTCTCTCTCTCTAGTTTATTTTCGGTTTTCTCCTGTCTTGGCACCTAGGTCCTCACTCGACCTAGTCTTTAGCTCTGCGACTTCGAGACTCGTTCTCAAGTCGTAGTGTTTAAAAGTGCCCACTCACTGATTCCTTCTTTTCGAGTGATTTAGTGATAGAAACTTTCGTGGTTGCTCGAGTTGCCGAGGAAAGAAAGAGAGACGTGCTGCGAGGGGAGACGAGCGTTGCAACTTTCCAAAAGCTTCTACAAGGTTCAAGCTTCAAGAAAGGTTAGTAACTTCCATAGCTCATATTAGTTTTTATTTACATGCATATGCTCTTGTCTAGGTTAGTAAAAACTAGTTTTACTTAAAAAGAAAATTTTTAAAATTCCGCCGCTTAACGAAGCGTTAAACTTTTTCTTAAACCCTAGATCGATTCCAACAATACTCACCACCTCGATCAGATCGAAGGGTTTTGATCACTTTGCCAGTTTGCTTTTCCACTAAAGCCCTAAAGACCTTAAATACGTTAAACGTCTCGGATTTGTGTTTGAGCAAATAGACAAACCCATATCGTGAGTAATCATCGGTGAAGGTAACGAAGTATTCGTATCCTCCACGTGCCTGTTGGCTGAGCGGACCACATACATCAGAATGTATCAGTTCCAGCAACTCAATGGCTCTTCGACCCTTATCGGAGAAAGGTCGCTTAGTCATTTTTCCTTCTATGCAGGATTCACAAGTAGGTAGTGAACCTATTGCAGAGGCTTGGAGTGGACCATCCCTCACAAGTCTCTTAATCCTTTCTAGACTGATATGACTAAGTCTTAAGTGCCATAGGTGTGTTGATTTTGTTAGATCGGAGGATTCAGAAAGTTTGATCCTCTTTGGCTCCCTAATTAGATCATTATCTATTTCGGTGTCTAAAAGAGAAGGTTGAGTGGGATAGATGTAGAAAAGAGCATTATTCATACATGCATCAGTGACAAAAGAATTATCAGGAAGCGAAATACGAATTCCATTCTTAATAAACTTTAAACAATAATCTTGCTCACGAAGACGAGCAACGGATATTAAGTTCTTCCCAAAGGTAGGAACAAAATAAACATTATTCAAGTTTAAAGTGCGGTCTTCAAAAGATAGCGTCACGGATCCCACAGCCTTCGCAGACACCAGGCTTCCATCACCCCATTTGAAACAGAACTCGCCTTCCTCTAAGCTTTTGGTTTTCTTGAAACCATTTAAGGAACAACAAATATGGTTAGTAGCAGCGGAGTCAAGAATCCACGTTGATACATTATCAGCTACTAAGCATGCTTCGGTAACTAGTACAATACTATGTTCCTTTGCTTTGAGATTTGCAAGACAGTTCTTTTTATCGGCCTTGTGAGGTCTCTTCTTAGTTCTAGAGGCGGAGGCTTTTTGCTCAGTAGCATGTGCCTCTCCTTGATTCCTCTTTCTCTTAGTGAGACCTACAGCAGTGTGAAGTTCCTTCATAAGCTTGGTAACAGTGTACTCTAGCTTGTTTATGGAGTAGTTCATCTTGGAGGTATCAAGAGATGCGGGGAGAGTTTCTAAGATCATATCTATGACATTCTTCCCATCAGTCTCAGATCCTAGGATTTCCATTTTATTTAGAAAACTAATGATCAGTATCATAAAGTCTCTAACAGGAGTCCTAGCCTTCATATGACAGTTCATAAACTGTCGGACTGCTTTTTGCCTTGCTTGACGCCTTTGCCCTCCAAATATCTCAAGGAGATTGTAGAGCATTTCGGCGGCAGTCTCGATGTCGCGATGTTGCTCTTTCAGCATATTGTTCATAGATGCCAAGATATAGCACCTCACAATCTCATCGGATCAAAGCAAGGCCGCTAAGGCGTCATTGTCCTCTTGAGTCGAATCATCATTCGTCAGAGGAGGACACGGGTTGGTGAGTACCCATTTGTGCTTGTTAACGGTAGGTATTATATCGAGGTTACGTTTCGAGTCTATGTAGTTTTCGTTTTCGAGTTTATTCGAGGAAAGAATGAAAGAGCGAGAGTTGGGAGACATATTGCCTATAAAAGTTGAAACAAGTTTATGATTAGTCTTTGGTTTAGGGTTTAAGTTTTATTTAAGACTTTGTAAAATCCAAAGGTGTTATAAACCAAACGATAATTTACTCCCTCAAGAGAAGGCCGCAAAAAATCTCCATTTATAAGTAAATGACACATCATTAATGCTTAGCCAAGATGTCAATACATCTATTTTGACTAGCCACCTTGTAAATTGGTTTGATCACTCACATCCTTTCGCAGGGCCTCGAGGGAGGATTACTAGGGATTGAGCCTAAGTGTGCAACCAACCACTTAGTCGAAAAGGTCAACTTTGAAAAACAATCCCCCAAGGGGAGGCCTTGCCATCATCGTCTCACTCTCGGACGTAGCTCATTGAGCAATGATCAGAGCAAAGCGCCCTTGAGTACTCTCATTTAAGAGAGGGCCACGAGGGTGACTCTTAGTCCGGCGACACTTGCACTTTTCATTAGTGTTGGGGATCGTGGGTTACAAACAACAAGTATAACCCTCCCACTTAGTTTTTAGAGTTGGTTCATCGACTCTTATAAGTTCGGAAACAGATTTCCTAGTTAGAGAGCGACAGAGCGGACAACTAGAAGAGAATCCTAGATCGACATGTTCATAGTAGTATTAGTGCATAAAGGCACAAGGTACATACTCGATCTTTTCCTATTTTCTATTTCGGGAAAGTGCGTGAGGGAAGTGTGAACTTCAACTCACTCGAACACTTGAAAGTTTGAGATTACACATCTTTTTATTTTTCGGCTTGTCTACAAGGAGACCTCCCACTCAAATTTTCAAGAGCATATAGATTTTGAACATATGTGATATAGATATAGTTTTGAAAACATTTTGAAAATTTATTTGATTTGGATGACAAAATATTTTTCAAGTTTGAAAGTGAAAACGATTTTTCAAAATTCAAACTAGTTTTGTAAAAACTCAATTTCAATTAATCTTTCAAAAATCAAAACTTTTAATCTTTACACATCATGTTTATAATCATATGAAAAACATTTTTGCTCAAGAAAATTTTCTCATTAGAGTTCTATAACTCATGGTAGTGGGGTTTGAAAATCCGGATTTCTAAAAAACTGGAGTTTCAGACAGCCGCGCACCTTGGAGTAAAATCGCCATATCTGGCGGCTCCGATGTCCTTTTGAGCCGAAACCGGTGGCGTTGGACAGAGCACAGACAGAGCTTTAATTTGATTCAAGAATCATTAAATTTCGATTTCTGAGCAGAGAGTTATGCCACTTTTAATGCGGGTTTACTCCAGCTCAAAGAAAAAGAAATAAATTAAAGCTTGGTCCTTTTTAGGTGCGAAAAAGAATCGAGTGTAACGGAACGTTTTATGAAGTTTGTTAAAGCTTTTATTTGTGTTTTATTAGCAAGGTAATAACAAGGCATAAAAGAAATAACAACAAGCATAAAACGATTCTAGTAAAAAACAAGAAACTAGTAAGACAAGAAAACTAGTCACAAAATTTTACTCGAAATTTCTCAAACCTTTAAAACACGTTTTTCAATATAAAAAATTAAAAACTTTTAGAACTGATTCTAATGTGTTTTAAAAACATCCCAAACTCATAGAAAATCAACATGTTTTTTAATTTAAAGACAAGAGCATTAAATTAAAAAAAAAAATCTAAGATTACAATTCTAATTTGTCACAAAATTAGTAAACTTTCGAAAACGATTTTCAAGCTCATAATTTTAAAAACATGTACATGCATATCTTTGACCATAGCTCTGATACCATTTGTTGGAATCGATCTAGGGTTTGAGAAAATAATTAACGCTTCGGTAAGCGGCGGAATTTAAAAATTTTCTTTTACAAGTAAAACAGTTTTTACTAACCTAGACAAGTGCAAGTACATGTAATTAAAAACCAATATGAGCTAGAAGTTTACTAACCTTTCTTGAAGCTTGAACTTTGAAGAAGCTTGTGGAAAGTTTGCAACGCTCGTCTCCCCTCGCAGCACGTCTCTCTTTCTTTCCTCGGCACCTCGAGCAACCACGAAAGTTTCTATCACTAAATCACTCGAAAAGAAGGAATCAGTGAGTGGGCACTTTTAAACACTACGACTTAAGAACGAGTCTCGAAGTCGCAGAGCTAAACACTAGGTCGAGTGAGGACCTAGGTGCCAAGACAAGAAAAAATCGAAAATAAACTAGAGAGAGAGAGAGAGGATTTTCGGCCAACAATGTCTAGAGAGAGAGTCTCTCAATCTCTAACTTATGTGGGATGACTAGAATGAGAGGAATGAGGCCTCTATTTATAGGGGAGGCATGAGCAAATCTTATTTCCTCTTTTCTACCCATGTTGGACGTTCATGACATGTCATGCAAGTCCTTGGATTTGTTTCCTCATTTGTTCTCTCTTAGTTGGCCGAAAATGTACTTTCCTTCTAAAGGAAATTTGTTTCCTCTTTTTCTTTTGGCAAGTATCTTCATACATCAATGCACAAAATAAACTCTCTTTCCCACTATGGCATGAACGAAATTCATCCTTATTTTCCTTGGGTTGGACGAAATTTGAGCTTCTAGAAGGAGCTTCTAGATGTTTCTTCATTTGTTCATGACAACATAAAAAAAAGCCCATTAAGAATTTTCAAGTAAAATTCTATGAAATGAAATTAATCCTCAAGGCCCAATTACACTAATATGGCTGAGTAATATTTATTTCATTTGTCATCATATGACAATGTCAAAAATAATTTATTGACATTCATTTCGTCCTATGTCCAAAAGGACCAAAATACCCTTTTGACAATTTTCGTAAAACTTGTCTCGTTCTTGTTTTGACTTAGCTTCTAGTTTAACTATTCCTATCGATGTGATTCGTGACAGTGACCTCATGGACCCAAATGAACAAAGCTTGAGCTAAACACTTGGACTCAAAAGTTCACAAACCTTTTCCAAGTTTAGCTTAATGCCAACTGACTCCACTAAAGAGCTGACACTGAAAATCTCTCGGTTCAAATGAATTTGTTTTCTACTCGAGAATTTGACCTAATTATAATGAGCGGATCCACTGAATATTATCTATGTTTACCCTTCATGAATGTCATCAGCTAGTCGGGATTTACTAAATTACCATTTTACCCTTCTAGCTGTTATTTCCTCAACTCCTTTGTCGCTTGTGAATAAGTTAGAAACAATGTATTGACGAGGAGCTAACAAGTCACATTGTTTCATCCAAAAGAGTCAGGACTCAATTTGGACACTGGCCAGTTCATTTATTCACACTCCAAGGAACAAAGCATGAGGTGACATACATTGCATTTCAGCAATCTTGTACATGAATTCCATATCTATGAGAACTTCACAAAGTTACTCATGACAGACTCACAACTTAGTACTTCACCAATAGGCCTTGTTCGGAATCACATAGTGAGTCCGAACTTTGACTTTCTCAAATGAGAATACTAAGGTGTGAAATGGCATGTCTCATTTCAGGATTAAGGTAAGCATGATGCAATTCATACATAATGACTTCGAGACATAAGAGGTTAAATGGTTTGTTCTTATATTGTCTCTAGAAGTGCACTGGTCAATTCAGTACCTTCGGAAGATACCTAGAAGAACTATAGAGTCCCCAACTCTCAATGCCTCATAACCAGACATCATAGATTCTTCTAACAATCATACTGAGGTCAATAGTCTTTTGACCCTAAGATTGCGAATATATCGTTTTAAGCAAACTACGAAGAGTTTGTTCATGCAAATCTACATTTGTCTCTTCGTAAGTTGTTAAGTTTGTTTATGGACTAAAAGACTAAGGTTTTATCATAAAGCTTCAAACAAAGAAAGAATGAATGAACGTTTCAACTTTATTAATGAATAGATAAGCAATTACAAGCAAGAGTCTTCATGAGACTTTATTACATCAAATGTACAAAATAGACACTACTACTCTTCTTGTGGGCACCATTGACAACAATTCACGCCCTCAGAACGAATGGGTGGTTGATCACTCATGTCTTTCTGGAGTCGAGAAGGAAGGGGTCGAGCTGTAGAAGGGATTTCGGGCTGTGTAAGTCGGGAAGTCCCCTCCTTCAAGCGCCAAAATGTTGTCGCACGAAAATGAACAACGATTTAATACCTCGGGCGGTTCGATCCAAGGCCGGACCAAGTGATCGCGCCCGGGCCAAAAATGGGGCCTCGAGGGAGGATTACTAGGGATTGAGTCTAAGTGTGTAACCAACCACTTAGTCCAAAAGATTGACTTTGAAAAACAATCCGCCGAGGGGAGGCCTTGCCATCATCGTCTCACTCTCGGACGTAGCTCATTGAGCAATGATCAGAGCAAAGCGCCATTGAGTACTCTCATTTATGAGAGGGCCACGAGGGTGACTCTTAGTCCGGCGACACTTGCACTTTTCATTAGTGTTGGGGATCGTGGGTTACAAACAACAAGTATAACCCTCCCACTTAGTTTTTGGAGTTGGTTCATCGACTCTTATAAGTTCGGAAACAGATTTCCTAGTTAGAGAGCGACAGAGCGGACAACTAGAAGAGAATCCTAGATCGACATGTTCAGAGTAGTATTAGTGCATAAAGGCACAAGGTACATACTCGATCTTTTCCTATTTTCTATTTCGGGAAAGTGCGTGAGGGAAGTGTGAACTTCAACTCACTCGAACACTTGAAAGTTTGAGATTACACATCTTTTTATTTTTCGGCTTGTCTATAAGGAGACCTCCCACTCAAATTTTCAAGAGCATATAGATTTTGAACATATGTGATATAGATATAGTTTTGAAAACATTTTGAAAACTTATTTGATATGGGTGACAAAATATTTTTCAAGTTTGAAAGTGAAAACGGTTTTTCAAAATTCAAACTAGTTTTGTAAAAACTCAATTTCAATTAATCTTTCAAAAATCAAAACTTTTAATCTTTACACATCATGTTTATAATCATATGAAAAACATTTTTGCTCAAGAAAATTTTCTCATTAGAGTTCTATAACTCATGGTAGTGGGGTTTGAAAATCCGGATTTCTAAAAAACTGGAGTTTCAGACAGCCGCGCACCTAGAAGTAAAATCGCCATATCTGGCGGCTCCGATGTCCTTTTGAGCCGAAACCGGTGGCATTGGACAGAGGACAGACAGAGCTTTAATTTGATTCAAGAATCATTAAATTTCGATTTCTGAGCAGAGATTTATGCCACTTTTAATGCGGGTTTACTCCAGCTCGAAGAAAAAGAAATAAATTAAAGCTTGGTCATTTTTAGGTGCGAAAAAGAATCGAGTGTAACGGAACGTTTTATGAAGGTTGTTAAAGCTTTTATTTGTGTTTTATTAGCAAGGTAATAACAAGGCATAAAAGAAATAACAACAAGCATAAAACGATTCAAGTAAAAATAAGAAACTAGCAAGATAACAAAACTAGTCACAAAATGTTACTCGAAATTTCTCAAACCTTTAAAACACGTTTTTCAATATAAAAAATTAAAAACTTTTAGAACTGATTCTAATGTGTTTTAAAAACATCCCAAACTCATAGAAAATCAACATGTTTTTTAATTTAAAGGCAAGAGCAATAAATTAAAAAAAATCTAAGATAACAATTCTAACTTGTCACAAAATTAGTAAACTTTCGAAAACGATTTTCAAGCTCATAATTTTAAAAACATGTACATGCTAATCTTTGACCATAGCTCTGATACCATTTGTTGGAATCGATCTAGGGTTTGAGAAAATAATTAACGCTTCGGTAAGCGGCGGAATTTTAAAAATTTTATTTTACAAGTAAAACAGTTTTTACTAACCTAGACAAGTGCAAGTACATGTAATTAAAAACCAATATGAGCTAGAAGTTTACTAACCTTTCTTGAAGCTTGAACTTTGAAGAAGCTTGTGGAAAGTTTTCAACGCTCGTCTCCCCTCGCAGCACGTCTCTCTTCCTTTCCTCGGCACCTCGAGCAACCACGAAAGTTTCTATCACTAAATCACTCGAAAAGAAGGAATCAGTGAGTGGGCACTTTTAAACGCGACGACTCGAGAACAAGTCTTAGAGTCGAAGAGCTAAAACCACTAGGTCAAATGAGGACCTAGGTGCCAAAACAAAAACCGAAAATAACTAGAGGGAGAGAGAGAGGATCGGCCACAAGGTCTAGAGAGAGAAGCTCTCAATCTCTAACTTATGTGGGATGACTAGAATGAGAGGAATGAGGCCTCTATTTATAGGGGAGGCATGAGCAAATCTTATTTCCTCTTTTCTACCCATGTTGGACGTTCATGACATGTCATGCAAGTCCTTGGATTTGTTTCCTCATTTGTTCTCTCTTAGTTGGCCGAAAATGCACTTTCCTTCTAAAGGAAATTTGTTTCCTCTTTTTCTTTTGGCAAGTATCTTCATACATCAATGCACAAAATAAACTCTCTTTCCCACTATGGCATGAACGAAATTCAGCCTTATTTTCCTTGGGTTGGACGAAATTTGAGCTTCTAGAAGGAGCTTCTAGATGTTTCTTCAATTGTTCATGACAACATAAGAAAAGCCCATTAAGAATTTTCAAGTAAAATACTATGAAATGAAATTAATCCTCAAGGCCCAATTACACTAATATGGCTGAGAAATATTTATTTCATTTGTCATCATATGACAATGTCAAAAATAATTTATTGACATTCATTTCGTCCTACGTCCCAAAAGACAAAAATACCCTTTTTGACAATTTTCGAAAAACTTGTCTCGTTTTTGTTTTGGCTTAGCTTCCAGTTTAACTATTCCTACTCGATGTGATTCGTGACAGTGACCTCATGGACCCAAATGAACAAAGCTTGAGCTAAACACTTGGACTCAAAAGTTCACAAACCTTTTCCAAGTTTAGCTTAATGTCAACTGACTCCACTAAAGAGTTGACACTGAAAATCTCTCGGTTCAAATGAATTTATTTTCTACTCAAGAATTCACCTAATTGTAATGAGCGGATTCACTGAATATTATCTATGTTTACCCTTCATGAATGTCATCAGCTAGTCGGGATTTACTAAATTACCATTTTACCCTTCTAGCTGTTATTTCCTCAACTCCTTTGTTGCTTGTGAATAAGTTAGAAACAATGTATTGACGAGGAGCTAACAAGTCACATTGTTTCATCCAAAAGTGTCAGGACTCAATTTGGACACTGGCCAGTTCATTTATTCACACTCCAAGGAACAAAGCATGAGGTGACATACATTGCATTTCAGCAATCTTGTACATGAATTCCATATCTATGAGAACTTCACAAAGTTACTCATGACAGACTCACAACTTAGTACTTCACCAATAGGCCTTGTTCGGAATCACATAGTGAGTCCGAACTTTGACTTTCTCAAATGAGAATACTAAGGTGTGAAATGGCATGTCTCATTTCAGGATTAAGGTAAGCATGATGCAATTCATACATAGTGACTTCGAGACATAAGAGGTTAAATGGTTTGTTCTTATCTTGTCTCTAGAAGTGCACTGGTCAATTCAGTACCTTCGGAAGATACCTAGAAGAACTATAGAGTCTCCAACTCTCAATGCCTCATAACCAGACATCATAGATTCTTCTAACAATCATACTGAGGTCAATAGTCCTTTGACCCTAAGATTGCGAATATATCGTTTTAAGCAAGCTACGAAGAGTTTGTTCATGCAAATCTACATTTGTCTCTTCATAAGTTGTTAAGTTTGTTTATGGACTAAAAGACTAAGGTTTTATCATAAAGCTTCAAACAAGGAAGATTGAATGAACGTTACAACTTTTTATTAATGAATAAGCAATTACAAGCAAGAGTCTTCGTAAGACTATATGACATCAAATGTACATAAATAGACACTACTACTCTTCTTGTGGGCACCATTGACAACATCCTCGAGTTGAGATCACTCCTCGAGTAGAGTTCCGAGTCCATGAGTCGACTAAAGACTCGTCGTGCCGACTCTACGCGCAACTCCTCGAGTTGAGATCACTCCTCAAGTTGAGTTCCGAGTCCACGAGTCGACTAAGAGGTCCTCGTGTTGACTCTACACATAACTCTTCTAGTTGAGTTCACTCCTCGAGTTGAGTTCCGAGTCCACGAGTCGACTAAGAAGTCCTCGTGCCGGCTCTACACATGACTCCTCGAGTTGAGTTCCGAGTCCATGAGTCGACTAAGAAGTCCTCGTGCTGGCTCTACACATAACTCCTCGAGTTGAGTGCACTCCTCGAGTTGTGTTCCGAGTCCACGAGTCGACTGATAAGTCCTCGTGTCGGCTCTACACATAACTCCTCTAGTTGAGATCACTCCTCGAGTTGAGTTCCGAGTCCACGAGTCGACTGACAAGTCCTCATGCCGGCTCTACACATGACTCCTCGAGTTGAGATCACTCCTCAAGTTGAGTTCCGAGTCCACGAGTCGACTTAGAAGTACTCGTGTTGACTCTACACATAACTCCTCGAGTTGAGTTCCGAGTCCACGAGTCGACTGAGAAGTCCTCGTGCCGGCTCTACACCTGACTCCGCGAGTTGAGATCACTCCTCGAGTTGAGTTCCGAGTCCACGAGTCGACTAAAGACTCCTCGTGCCTACTCTACACATAACTCCTCGAGTCGAGTTCACTCCTCGAGTTGAGATCCGAGTCCACGAGTCGACTGAGAAGTCCTCTTCTTGAATTTAAACATAACTCCTCGAGTTGACTTCAGTCCTCGAGTTGAGTTCCGAGTCCACGAGTCGGCTGAGAAGTCCCCGTGCCGGCTCTACACATGACTCATGAAGTTGAGATCACTCCTCGAGTTGAGTACCGAGTCCACGAGTCAACTACAGACTCCTCGTGGCGACTCTACGCATAACTCCTCGAGTCGAGTTCACTCCTCGAGTTGAGTTCCGAGTCCACGACTTGACTAAGAAGTCCTCGTGCCAGCTCTACACATAACTCCTTGAGTCAAGTTCACTCCTCGAGTTGCGTTTCGAGTCCACGAGTCGACTGATAAGTCCTCGTGTCGGCTCTACACATAACTCCTCGAGTTGAGATCATTCCTCAAGTTGAGTTCCGAGTCCACGAGTCGACTAAGAAGTCCTCGTGTCGGCTCTACACATAAATCCTCGAGTCGAGATCACTCCTCGAGTTGAGTTCCGAGTCCACGAGTCGACCAAAGACTCCTCGTGCCGACTCTACGCATAACTCCTCGAGTTGAGTTCCGAGTCCACGAGTCGACTAAAGACTCCTCGTGCTGACTCTAAACGTGACTCCTCGAGTCGAGATCACTCCTCGAGTTGAGTTCCGAGTCAACGAGTCGACTGAGAAGTCCTCATGTCGGCTCTACATATGACTCCTCGAGTTGAGATCACTCGTCGAGTTGAGTTCCGAGTCAACGAGTCGATTAAGAAGTACTCGTGTTGACTATACACGTAACTCCTCTAGTTGAGTTCACTCCTCGTGTTGAGTTCCGAGTCCACGAGTCGACTGAGAAGTCCTCGTGCCGGCTCTACACATGACTCCTCGAGTTGAGATCAGTCCTCGAGTTGAGTTCCGAGTTCATGAGTCGAATAAGAAGTCCTCGTGTTGGCTCTACACATAACTCCTCGAGTCGAGTTCACTCCTCGAGTTGTGTTCCGAGTCCTCTAGTCGACTGATAAGTCCTCGTGCTGGCTCTAAACATAACTCCTCGAGTTGAGATCACTCCTCGAGTTGAGTTCCGAGTCCACGAGTCGACTGAGAACTCCTCATGCCGGCTCTACACATGACTCCTCGAGTTTAGATCACTCCTCGAGTTGAGTTCCGAGTCCACGAGTCGATTAAGAAGTACTCATGTTGACTCTACACATAACTCCTCGAGTTGAGTTCCGAGTCCACGAGTCGACTGAGAAGTCCTCGTGCCGGCTCTACACATGACTCCTCAAGTTGAGATCACTCCTCGAGTTGAGTTCCGAGTCCATGACTCGACTAAAGACTCGTCGTGCCGACTCTACCCGTAACTCCTCGAGTTGAATTCCGAGTCCACGAGTCGACTAAGAAGTCCTCGTGTTAACTCTACACATAACTCTTCGAGTTGAGTTCCGAGTCCACGAGTCGACTGATAAGTCTTCGTGCCGGCTCTACACGTAACTCCTCGAGTCGAGATCACCCCTCGAGTTGAGTTCCGAGTCCGAGAGTCGACTATAGACTCGTCCTGCCTACTCTACGCATAACTCCTCGAGTCGAGTCCTCTCCTCGAGTTGAGATCCGAGTCTACGAGTCGACTGATAAGTCCTCGTGCCGACTCTACACATAACTCCTCGAGTCGAGATCACTCTTCGAGTTGAGTTCCGAGTCCACAAGTCGACTGAGAAGTCCTCGTGTTGACTCTACGCATAACTCCTCGAGTTGCGTTCACTCCTCGACTTGAGTTCCGAGTCCACGAGTCGACTGAGAAGTCCTCGTGTCGGCTCTGCACATGACTCCTCGAGTTGAGTTCCGAGTCCATGAGTCGACTAAAGACTCGTCGTGCCGACTCTACACGCAACTCCTCGAGTTGAGATCACTCCTCAAGTTGAGTTCCGAGTCGACGAGTCGACTAAGAAGTCCTCGTGTTGACTCTACACATAACTCTTCGAGTTGAGTTCCGAGTCCACGAGTCGACTGAGAAGTCCTCGTGCCGGCTCTACACACTACTCCTCGAGTTGAGTTCCGAGTCCATAAGTCGACTAAGAAGTCCTCGTGCTAGCTATACACATAACTCTTCGAGTCAAGTGCACTCCTCGAGTTGTGTTCCGAGTCCACGAGTCGATTGATAAGTCCTCGTGCCGGATCTACACATAACTCCTCGAGTTGAAATCACTCCTCGAGTTGAGTTCCGAGTCCACGAGTCGACAGAGAAGTCTTCATGCCGGCTCTACACATGACTCCTCGATTTGAGATCACTCCTCGAGTTGAGTTCCGAGTCCACGAGTCGACTAAGAAGTAGTCGTGTTGACTCTACACATAACTCCTCTAGTTGAGTTCCGAGTCCACGAGTCCACTGAGAAGTCCTCGTGCCGGCTCTACACATGACTCCTCAAGTTGAGATCACTCCTCGAGTTGAGTTCCGAGTCCAGGAGTCGACTAAAGACTCCTCGTGCCTACTCTACGCATAACTCCTCGAGTCAAGTTCACTCCTAGAGTTGAGATCCAAGTCCACGAGTCGACTGAGAAGTCCTCGTGTTCAATCTACACATAACTCCTCGAGTTGAGTTCACTCCTCGAGTTGAGCTCCGAGTCCACGAGTCGGCTGAGAAGTCCTCGTGCCGGCTCTACACATGACTCATCGAGTTGAGATCACTCCTGGAGTTGAGTTCCGAGTCCACGATTCGATTAAAGACTACTCGTGCCGATTCTACGCATAACTCCTCGAGTCGAGTTCACTCCTCGAGTTGAGTTTCAAGTCCACAAGTCGACTGAGAAGTCCTCGAGTTGAGTTCCGAATCCACGAGTCGACTGATGACCCCTCGTGTTCACTCTACATGTACCTATTCGAGTCGAGTTCACTCCTCGAGTTGAGTTCCGAGTCCACGAGTCGACTGATAAGTCTTCGTGCAGGCTCTACACGTAACTCCTCGAGTCGAGATCACTCCTCGAGTTGAGTTCCGAGTCCACGAGTCGACAAAAGACTCCTCGTGCCGACTCTACGCACAACTCCTCGAGTTGAGATCACTCCTCGAGTTGAGTTCCGAGTCCACGAGTCGACTAAGAAGTCCTCGTGCGGGCTCTACACATAACTCCTCGAGTCGAGTTCACTCCTCGAGTTGCGTTCCGAGTCCACGAGTCGACTAATAAGTCTTCGTGCCGGCTCTACACATAACTCCTCGAGTTGAGTTCCGAGTCCACGAGTCGACTAAAGACTCGTCGTGCCGACTCTACGCGCAACTCCTCGAGTTGAGATCACTCCTCAAGTTGAGTTCCGAGTCTACGAGTCGACTAAGAAGTCCTCATGTTGACTCTACACATAACTCTTCGAGTTGAGTTCACTCCTCGAGTTGAGTTCCGAGTCCACGAGACGACTGAGAAGTCCTCGTGCCTGCTCTACACATGACTCCTCGAGTTGAGATCACTCCTCGAGTTGAGTTCCGAGTCCAAGAGTCGACTGAGAAGTCCTCATGCCGGCTCTACACATGACTCCTCGAGTTGAGATCACTCCTCGAGTTGAGTTCCGAGTCCACGAGTCGACTAAGAAGTACTCGTGTTGACTCTACACATAACTCCTCGAGTTGAGTTCCGAGTCCACGAGTCGACTAAGAAGTCCTCGTGCCGGATCTAAACATGACTCCTCGAGTTGAGATCACTCCTCGAGTTGAGTTCCGAGTCCACTAGTCGACTAAAGACTCCTCGAGTTGAGATCCGAGTCCACGAGTCGACTGAGAAGTCCTCGTGTTGAATCTACACATAACTCCTCGAGTTGACTTCACTCCTCGAGTTGAGTTCTGAATCCACGAGTCGGCTGAGAAGTCCCCGTGCCGGCTCTACACATGACTCATCGAGTTGAGATCACTCCTCGAGTTGAGTTCCGAGTCCACGAGTCGACCAAAGACTCCTCGTGCCGACTCTACGCATAATTCCTCGAGTTGAGATCACTCCTCGAGTTGAGTTCCGAGTCCATGAGTCGACTGAGAACTCCTCGTGTTGAATCTACACATAACTCCTCGAGTTGAGTTCTCTCCTCGAGTTGAGTTCCGAGTCCACGAGTCGACTAAGAAGTAGTCGTGTTGACTCTACACATAACTCCTCGAGTTGAGTTCCGAGTCCACGAGTCGACTGAGAAGTCATAGTGCCGGCTCTACACATGACTCCTCGAGTTGAGATCACTCCTCGAGTTGAGTTCCGAATCCACGAGTCGACTAAAGACTCCTCGTGCCTACTCTACGCATAACTCCTCTAGTCGAGTTCACTCCTAGAGTTGAGATCCGAGTCCACGAGTTGCCTGAGAAGTCCTCATGTTGAATCTACACATAACTCTTCGAGTTGAGTTCACTCCTCGAGTTGAGTTCCGAGTCCACGAGTCGGCTGAGAAGTCCTCGTGCCGGTTCTACACATGACTCATTGAGTTGAGATCACTCCTCGAGTTGAGTTCCGAGTCCATGAGTCGACTAAAGACTACTCGTGCCGACTCTACGCATAACTCCTCGAGTCGAGTTCACTCCTCGAGTTGAGTTACGAGTCCACGAGTCGACTAAGAAGTCCTCGTGCCAGCTCTATGCACAACTCCTCGAGTTGAGATCACTCCTCGAGTTGAGTTCCGAGTCCACGAGTCGACTGATAACCCCTCGTGTTCACTCTACGCGTACCTCTTCGAGTCGAGTTCACTCCTCGAGTTGAGTTCCGAGTCCACGAGTCGACTGATAAGTCTTCGTGCCGGCTCTACACGTAACTCCTCGAGTTGAGATCACTCCTCGAGGTTAGTTCCGAGTCCACGAGTCGACCAAAGACTCCTCGTGCCGACTCTACGCATAACTCCTCGAGTTGAGATCACTCCTCGAGTTTCGTTCCGAGTCAACGAGTCGACTAAAGACTCCTCGTGTTGAATCTAAACATGACTCCTCGAGTCGAGATCACTCCTCGAGTTGAGTTTCGAGTCCACGAGTCGACTGAGAAGTCCTCATGCCGGTTCTACACATGACTCCTCGAGTTGAGATCACTCCTCTAGTTGAGTTCCGAGTCCACGAGTCGACAAAGAAGTACTCGTGTTGACTCTACACATAACTCCTCGAGTTGAGTTCACTCCTCGAGTTGAGTTCCGAGTCCACGAGTAGACTGAGAAGTCCTCGTGCCGGCTCTACACATGACTCCTCGAGTTGAGATCACTCCTCGAGTTGAGTTCCGAGTTCATGAGTCGAATAAGAAGTCCTCGTGCTGGCTCTACACATAACTCCTCGAGTCGAGTTCACTCCTCGAGTTGTGTTCCGAGTCCTCGAGTCGACTGATAACTCCTCGTGCTGGCTCTACACATAACTCCTCGAGTTGAGTTCCGAGTCCACGAGTCGACTGAGAAGTCCTCATGCCGGCTCTACGCATGACTCGTCGAGTTGAGAACACTCCTCGAGTTGAGTTCCGAGTCCACGAGTCGACAAAGAAGTACTCGTGTTGACTCTACACATAACTCCTTGAGTTGAGTTCTGAGTCCACGAGTCGACTGAGAAGTCCCCGTGCCGGATCTACACATGACTCCTCAAGTTGAGATCACTCCTCGAGTTGAGTTCCGAGTCCATGAGTCGATTAAAGACTCGTCGTGCCTACTCTACGCGCAACTCCTCGTGTTGAGATCACTCCTCAAGTTGAGTTCCAAGTCCACGAGTTGACTAAGAAGTCCTTGTTGGAATTGATCTAGGGTTTAAGAAAAAGATTAAACGCTTCGGGAAGCAGCGGAATTTTAAAAAATTTCTTTACAAGTAAAAACAGTTTTTACTAACCTAGACAAAGAGCAAGTACATGTAATTAAAAACTAATATGAGCTAGAAGTTTACTAACCTTTCTTGAAGCTTGAACTTTGAAGAAGCTTTTGGAAAGTTTGCAACGCTCGTCTCCCCTCGCTGCACGTCTCTCTTTCTTTCCTCGGCACCTCGAGCAACCACGAAAGTTTCTATCACTAAATCACTCGAAATAAAGGAATTAGTGAGTGGGCACTTTTAAACACTACGACTTAAGAAAAAGTCTTGAAGTCGCAGAGCTAAACACTAGGTCGAGTGAGGACCTAGGTGCCAAAACAAGAATAATCGAAAATAAACTAGAGAGAGAGAGAGAGGAGTTTCGGCCAAAGTTCTAGAGAGACAGTCTCTCAAATCTCTTAAACTTGGATGAATCAAATGTGAGGAAATGAGGCTCCTATTTATAGGAGAGGTCTCACCTTCAATAAGGTAGTTTCCTCTTCTATAGAATATCACATATTCATGAGCCAATTTCCTCTTTTCCCTATTGAGACACTCGGCCAACAAGGGCTTCTAGAAGCCTTGATTTGTTTCCAATTTTGTTCATGGCTTGCCTTTTCTCTCAACATGGCCGATTCCCTTATGCATCTTTATGCAAATTTGTTTCCTCTTTTTCTTTTGGCAAGTATCTAAATACATTTATGCACAAAATAAACTCTCCTATTTTTCTATAGGGTAGGCGCCCAACATGTCTCTAGAAGGAGCTTCTAGAAGCTTCTTCATTTATTCATGAGAACATGAAAAAGGCCCATTAAGAATTTTCAATAAAACTCTTATGAAATGAAATTAATTCACGAGGCCCAATGATCAAGTCATGGCCGAGTGACATTAAGTCATCAAATGAACTTGTCAAAAAATTTATTGACATTCATTTCATCCTTTGTCTCAAAAGACAAAAATACCCTTTTGACTATTTTCGTTCTCGTTTTGACTTAGCTTCCAGTTTAACTATTCCTATCGATGTGATTCGTGACAGTGACCTCATGGACCCAAATGAACAAAGCTTGAGCTAAACACTTGGACTCAAAAGTTCACAAACCTTTTCCAAGTTTAGCTTAATGCCAACTGACTCCACTAAAGAGCTGACACTGAAAATCTCTCGGTTCAAATGAATTTATTTTCTACTCAAGAATTCGACCTAATTATAATGAGCGGATCCACTGAATATTATCTATGTTTACCCTTCATGAATGTCATCAGCTAGTCGGGATTTACTAAATTACCATTTTACCCTTCTAGCTGTTATTTCCTCAACTCCTTTGTCGCTTGTGAATAAGTTAGAAACAATGTATTGACGAGGAGCTAACAAGTCACATTGTTTCATCCAAAAGAGTCATGACTCAATTTGGACACTGGCCAGTTCATTTATTCACACTCCAAGGAACAAAGCATGAGGTGACATGCATTGCATTTCAGCAATCTTGTACATGAATTCCATATCTATGAGAACTTCACAAAGTTACTCATGACATTCTCACAACTTAGTACTTCACCAATAGGCCCTGTTCGGAATCACATATTGAGTCCGAACTCTGACTTTCTCAAATGAGAATAGTAAGGTGTGAAATGGCATGTCTCATTTCAGGATTAAGGTAAGCATGATGCAATTCATACATAGTGACTTCGAGACATAAGAGGTTAAATGGTTTGTTCTTATCTTGTCTCTAGAAGTGCACTGGTCAATTCAGTACCTTCGGAAGATACCTAGAAGAACTATAGAGTCTCCAACTCTCAATGCCTCATAACCAGACATCATAGATTCTTCTAACAATCATACTGAGGTCAATAGTCCTTTGACCCTTAGATTGCGAATATATCGTTTTAAGCAAACTACGAAGAGTTTGTTCATGCAAATCTACATTTGTCTCTTCATAAGTTGTTAAGTTTGTTTATGGACTAAAAGACTAAGGTTTTATCATAAAGCTTCAAACAAAGAAAGAATGAATGAACGTTTCAACTTTTTATTAATGAATAAGCAATTACAAGCAAGAGTCTTCATAAGACTATATGACATCATATGTACATAAATACACACTACAACTCTTCTTGTGGGCACCATTGACAGCAAACTCCCACTTGACTCAAAGAAGATATGTGTAGTAGTTCATGCCTAATCCCTCTCGATTTTGGTAGAAGACCTTGTTCGCTAGGGTCTTGGTGAATGGATCTGCCAGAGATCTAATTCACCTCCACGTCTCCGCGCTGCGCGATCTCTCGAATCAAATGGTATTTCCTCTCAATATGTTTAGAGCGCTTATGGCTTCGATGTTCCTTTGAGTTAGCGACAGCCCCACTATTATCACAATAAATGGTCATGGGCTCGTCGACGTTTGGAACAATTTCCAAATACTTAAGGAATTTTCTAAGCCATACAGCCTCTTTGGATGCTTCACAAGCAGCCACATATTCTGCTTCCATTGTGGAGTCAGCAATGCAAGATTGCTTAATACTCATCCACACAATGGCTCCACCATTAAGGATGAACACAGATCCCGAAGTGGATTTCCTGGAATCCTTATCCGCTTGAAAATCGGAGTCGGTATATCCCGTCATAGTCAGGTCAATACCTGAGTATGTAAGCATCAAATTCCTAGTTCTTCGAAGATACTTAAGAACATGCTTAACAGCAATCCAGTGCTCGGGTCCAGGGTTGGATTGGAAACGGCTAACTACGCCAACGGAGAAACAGATGTCAGGTCTAGTGCAAAGCATAGCATACATGAGGCTTCCTACGGCAGAGGCGTAAGGAATTTTCCTTATGTCTTCAATCTCTTGTGCAGTCTTGGGAGACTGGTCCTTAGAGAGTGAAACTCCATGCCTAAAGGGTGTTTGGCCCTTCTTGGAGTCTTGCATCGAGAAGCGATCCATCACCTTATCAATATAAGATGCTTGAGAGAGCGACAGGGTCCGGTTTTTCCTATCTCGAAAGATTTGGATCCCCAGAATGTACGCGGCTTCTCCTAGATCCTTCATATCGAATTGCTTTGCCAGCCAGACCTTAACCTCAGATAACTTACCCACGTCATTACCAATGAGTAGTATATCATCGACATATAGTACCAGAAACACAACTTTGCCTTCGTGTATTAACTTGTAAACACAAGGCTCATCTATTGACTGTTCAAAGCCGAAGCTCTTTACAGTTTCATCGAATCTAATATTCCATGACCTAGATGCTTGCTTTAGTCCATAAATGGATTTAAGCAACTCACAAACCTTGGTCTCTTGACCTTTATCCACGAAACCGTCTGGTTGAGCCATGTAAATGCGCTCGTCAAGATTGCCATTCAGAAAGGCTGTCTTGACATGCATTTGCCAGATCTCATAGTCGAGTGCTGCAGCTATGGATATGAGTATGCGGATGGATTTAAGCATCGCGACTGGCGAGAAGGTTTCTTCATAGTCAATCCCTTCTTGTTGGGTATAACCCTTCGCCACAAGTCGTGCTTTGAACGTCTCGACGTTCCCATCAGGACCCCTTTTCTTCTTGTATATCCACTTACACCCTACGGGTTTAATCCCTTCAGGAAGGTCTACATTTTCCAGACTTTGTTGACATACATCGAGTGCATTTCAACTTTCATGGCGTCAAGCCAAAGGTTTGATTCAGAACAAGCCATTGCTTGGCTATAGGAAACAGGGTCATCCATGTCGGAGACGGCTACGAGAGAGTCTCCATAAGACATGTACCTGTCAGGCTTTTGAACAGCCCTCCCACTACGTCGAAGTACTACTTGACGAGATTCTGATGAGTTAGGTTGTGTTTCAGTTGGGGTAAGAACAGTTCTTACAGATGAGGTAGAAGCTTCCTCACCCAACTTTTCTTCAAGCACAATTTTGCTTCTAGGTTTCGCATCCTTCATAAAGTCCTCCTCGAGGAAACGAGCATTCGTGCTAACGAAAGTCTTATCGTCCTCGGGACTATAGAAAGTAAAACCTTTGGTTTCCTTCGGATATCCTACAAACAGGCACAATTCTGACCTACTAGCCAACTTGCTAGTCTTTTGCCTTAGCACGTGTGCAGGGCAACCCCAAATTCGGATGCGGCCAAGATTCACTTTACGGCCAGTCCATCGTTCATAAGGAGTACCAGGAACCGTTTTGGACGGAACTTGGTTCAGAATATAAGCGGCTGTTTCGAGGGCATATCCCCAAAAGGAAAGCGGGAGTGATGAGTAACTCATCATCGATCTAACCATCTCCATAAGAGTTCGGTTTCTTCTCTCTGACACTCCGTTTTGTTGAGGTGTGCCAGGTGCGGTAAGCTGAGAAGCAATACCTTCTTCTTTAAGAAAGTCGTCGAACTCTCCAGACATATACTCACCACCTCGATCAGATCGAAGGGTTTTGATCACTTTGCCAGTTTGCTTTTCCACTAAAGCCCTAAAGACCTTAAATACGTTAAAGGTCTCAGATTTGTGTTTGAGCAAATAGACAAAACCATATCGCGAGTAATCATCGGTGAAGGTAACGAAGTATTCGTATCCTCCACGTGCCTGTTGGCTGAGCGGACCACATACATCAGAATGTCTTATCATCCTCGGGACTATAGAAGATGAAACCCTTGGTTTCCTTTGGATATCCAACGAACAGACACAATTCTGACCTACTAGCCAACTTGCTAGTCTGTTACCTTAGCACATGTGCAGGGCAACCCCAAATTCGGATGTGGCCCAAACTTACTTTACGGCCAGTCCATCTTTCATAAGGAGTACCAGGAACCGTTTTGGACGGAAATTGGTTCAGAATGTAAGCGGCTGTTTCGAGGGCATATCCCCAAAAGGAAAGAGGGAGTGATGAGTAACTCATCATTGATCTAACCATCTCCATAAGAGTTCGATTTCTTCTCTCTGACACTTCGTTTTGTTGAGGTGTGCCAGGTGCGGTAAGCTGAGAAGCGATACCTTCTTCTTTAAGAAAGTCATCGAACTCTCCAGACATATACTCACCGCCTCGATCAGATCGAAGGGTTTTGATCACTTTGCCAGTTTGCTTTTCCACTAAAGCCCTAAAGACCTTAAATACGTTAAAGGTCTCAGATTTGTGTTTGAGCAAATAGACAAAACCATATCGCGAGTAATCATCGGTGAAGGTAACGAAGTATTCGTATCCTCCACGTGCCTGTTGGCTGAGCGGACCACATACATCAGAATGTATTAGTTCCAGCAACTCAGTGGCTCTTCGACCCTTATCGGAGAAAGGTCGCTTAGTCATTTTTCCTTTTATGCAGGATTCACAAGTAGGTAGTGAACCTATTGCAGAGGCTTGGTGTGGACCATCCCTCACAAGTCTCTTAATCCTTTCTAGACTGATATGACCAAGTCTTAAGTGCCATAGGTGTGTTGATTTTGTTAGATCGGAGGATTCAGAAAGTTTGATCCTCTTTGGCTCCCTAATTAGATCATTATCTATTTCGGTGTCTAAAAGAGAAGGTTTAGTGGGATAGATGTAGAAAAGAGCATTCTTCATACATGCATCAGTGACAAAAGAATTATCAGGAAACGAAATACGAATTCCATTCTTAATGAACTTTAAACAATAATCTTGCTCACGAAGACGAGCAACGGATATTTATTTCTTCCCAAAGGTAGGAACAAAATAAACATTATTCAAGTTTAAAGTGCGGTCTTCACAAGACAGCGTCACGGATCCCACAGCCTTTGCAGACACCAGGCTCCCATCACCCCATTTGAAACAGAACTCGCCTTCATCTAAGCTTTTGGTTTTCTTGAAACCATTCAAGGAACAACAAATATGGTTAGTAGCAGCGGAGTCAAGAATCCACGTTGATACATTATCAGCTACTAAACATGCTTCGGTAACTAGTACAATACTATGTTCCTTTGCCTTGAGATTGGCAGGACAGTTCTTTTTATCGGCCTTGTAAGGTCTCTTCACAGTTCCAGAGGCGGAGGCTTTTTGCTCAGTAGCATGTGCCTCTCCTAGATTCCTCTTTCTCTTAGTGAGACCTGCAGCAGTGTGAAGTTCCTTCATAAGCTTGGTAACAGTGTACTCTAGCTTGTTTATGGAGTAGTTCATCTTGGAGGTATCAAGAGATGCGGGGAGAGTTTCTAAGATCATATCTATGACATTCTTCCCATCAGTCTCAGATCCTAGGATTTCCATTTTATTTAGAAAACTAATGATCAGTATCATAAAGTCTCTAACAGGAGTCCTAGCCTTCATGCGACAGTTCATAAACTGTCGGACTGCTTTTTGCCTTGCTTGACGCCTTTGCCCTCCAAACATCTCAAGGAGATTGTAGAGCATGTCAGCGGCAGTCTCGATGTCACGATGTTGCTCTTTCAGCATATTGTTCATAGATGCCAAGATATAGCACCTCACAATCTCATCGGATCGAAGCCTTGCCGCTAAGGCGTCATTGTCCTCTTGAGTTGAATCATCATTCGTCAGAGGAGGACACGGGGTGGTGAGTACCCATTTGTGCTTGTTAACGGTAGGTATTATGTCGAGGTCACGTTTCGAATCTACGTAGTTTTCGTTTTTGAGTTTGATCGACGAAAGAAAGATAGAGAGATGGTTGAGAGACATATTGCCTATATAAGTTTAAACAAGTTTATGATTAGTCTTTGGTTTAGGATTTAAGTTTTATTAAGACTTTTATAAAATCCAAAGGTGTTATAAACCAAACGATAATTTACTCCCTCAAGAGAAGGCCGCAAAAAATCTCCTTTTATAAGTAAATGACACATCATTAATGCCAAGCCAAGATGTCAATACATCTATTTTGACTAGCCACCTTGTAAATTGGTTTGATCACTCACATCCTTTCGCAGGGCCTCGAGGGAGGATTACTAGGTGTTGTCGGTCGTTTTCGGAAAACCCGAGACGCCAAGAAGGCACGTCGCTCAAAGGGCCGATGGTCAGACCGGAGGTCCTGAAGAGCGGCAAATCTTCAAGCCCTCGCCCAAACTCCTGACTCCTCGAGTCGAGCTTCACTCCTCGAGTCGAGCCTTGAGTCAATTTCCTCGAGTCGAGCTTCGCTCCTTGAGTCGAGCCTTGAATGGTTCCTCGAGTCGAGCCTTTAATTGTTCCTCGAGTCGAGCCTCGAGTCATTTTTGAGTCGAGCCTCGAGTCATCCTTAAGTCACTCCTCGAGTCAAGTCGCTAATCGCTCTCGTCGAGCCGAGCCTTGCTCCTCGAATCGAGTCACTCTCATCAAGTAGAAAGCTTCATATTTCACGTGAGAAGAATGGCATTCGAAGGCCCGCAAGAGCCCGGCAAGACGAGCCGCCCACTACGCACACAACGCGCTGCGCCGGCCAGCCGGGCAGCAAGCAGCGCGCCGCGCCGGCCAGGCAGCGCGCCGCGCCAGTCAAGGCACCCTGCGCCGCGCGTCCCGCGCCGCGCCCGGTGACCCGCGCGCCGCGCCCCCTGCGCCGCGCGACGCGCGCCGTGCGCCTCCACTTGATGCCACACGCATTCCTAGTCCCACATGGACGAAAAAGGGACCTTCTAAGGCTCCCAAACACCTATAAATACCCTCTCTCATTGAGGGGAAAGCCATCCCAAGATATCCCAAAATATCCAATAATTCTCTTCATCTCTTATCGACACGCTCGATTTCTCTGCTTCTCTGGATGCCATATTTGGCCTGAAGCAGGTTCTCTTCTCTCTCCCTCGTTCTCAAAGGTCCCGAAGCACTCACGGGAACTTCCCGGACGTCGCTCCCTTTGGCCGAACGTTCTCCGGTGCTCAAGCACGCCCCTAGGGTTCTCAACTAGAGCTACCCTTGCGCGTCTAACACACTAGACGCGTACGCGATCTCCGAAGTTCTGAGACGCTGTCGAGGACTCCTCGCGCCCCGTTTCCTTCGTCGAGCACGCCTCTTCACCAAGGCTCCACGCCTCATACTGCGTCACATACGCCTGAACTACGTTCTGACCTGATCCCAAACACGGGTACGTAGGCAGCCGACAACCAAGGCACGGTCACTCATCCTCCTCACCCCCTACCTCTCCCGAGAGGCGGGTTGATCGGAGAAAACCCTAGCTCGAGACTATCGAGTTCACACTCTTGGCCCGGGTGCGATCACTTGGTCCGGCCTTGGATCGAACCGCCCGAGGTTTTAAATAGTTGTTCATTTTCGTGCGACAACATTTTGGCGCTAGAAGGAGGGGACTTCCCGACTTATTCAGCCCGAAATCCCTTCTATTCATCTTCTTCTTTCCTTCTGCGAACTCAACCTTCTCGAACTTGAGAAACGATGAGTAGCCAACCACCCGTACGTTCTGAGGGCGCAAACAACCCCGAAAACGTCGCTAAGACCAAGAAATACTTCTTGCGCTCCCGAGCGCATGGTGACGAAGAGTCGCTCAACGAAGAGAGCTCGACCCGCTCACCATCTACATCTCCTGATAGCAGGGACAACCGCATCACGGAGTTGGAGGAGAGTATCCGCCGACTGAAGGCGAGGAACGCAAGGTATCACCGCCAACTGGCTGCGAAGCAACCTATGCGTGACACGACGATCCCCAACGGGGATCCTGAGAACCTCAACGAGGAAAGCCGCGACCCTGATTATGAGGATACTGGTGACTCCGAGGATGTCGAGACTTCTCTCACGAAGGACGGGGGACTCCCCGCCGTGTTTGAAGCCGGTCCGTCGAATCCCTTACCCCGAACAGGCGATGCGCCGGTAGCTTCTCAAGAGGGGAATTCCCGACGTTCGGCCCTCGACCGACTAGGTCCAAGGGAGAATGTTGCGGAAAGTCAGGGCGCGCGGAGAGCGCACCGCCGCAAGCAGAGCCGGCGCCTCCGTACGGCCAGCCCTGATCTTAGGGACCACCTCACTGCTCAACGCATTGGGCGTGGCAATGATCTGAGAGAGCGACTCAGCTCTAGACCCAACATCCCGCTGGCAGCCCCAACTAACGGGAACCGCCGCGCAGGACAGGGGTCTAACGAGAGGCTGCAGGTGACTCCTCCCGATCAAGGGGTTACTCCAACGACCGGTCTCGATGTGGTCACTATGATCCACAACCTTCGAAATGAGGTACGAGATCTCCGAGAATACGGAATAGGTGGAAGCGCCTACGGAGTCGTTGAGGAGAACTCATCGCCTTTCACTACTCAGATATTGGCTGAGGTTTGTACGGGGAATTTCAAGCTCCCGAACCTCGCTCCCTATGATGGGAAAGCAGATCCTGCTTACCACATCCAGCACTATGAAACCTGGATGACGATGCAGGGTGTTTCTCCTGGTGCCATGTGCCAAGCCTTTAGTTTGACCCTCACCGGACCCGGCTTTGAGTGGTTCAAAAACTTGAGACCAGGAAGCATCCACTCGTTCAAAGACCTGAAGGACATGTTCCTAGCACGGTTCGCTACGTCTATGGTCCAAAAGAAGACCAAGATGTACCTGTGGTCAATCAGGCAAGAGAGTGGCGAGTCTCTTAGACGATACCTCGCCCGATTCACAGAAGAGTCAAACAAGGTCGACCGCTTTGACGACAGTGACGCGATTGCCGCTATCATAGAAGGCTTGCGCACGAGTGACTTCCTCAAGTCTGTCGTCGGCCGTGTCCCTTCCACCATGGCCGAGTTAATGACTCGAGCTAAGACCTTCATGGGAGTCGAAGACTACCTCGACGGCCGCAAGAGCACTAATCAAAGCTCTCGCCGTCGGGAAGAACCTATCCGCGAGCAGAACGAACCTCGTAAGAGGCGAAACAAGGGGAACCAGGTTTCTAGCAACCAACCCCCTGTACCTCAGACACCGCGACTTGCGGAAAACTTCAAAGGGTACTCGTCGTTCACGCCACTGAACACGGCGCCGGAAAGGATCTTGGCTCTGGCACGTGACAAGTTCACGCCCCCGGCTCCAATGAAGAAGGACCCCGCAACTCGCGATCGGTCCCGGTATTGTGAGTTCCATCGGGAATATGGTCATTTGACCTCGGAATGCTACAACCTCAAAAGGCAAATCGAGGCTCTGATCCAACGGGGCGAGCTGAAGGAGTTCGTGTTGCGCATGATTGGCGCTGCGGGCCCCACCGCGAACAGACAACAGTCTGGTCAAGGAGGAGGAGCGGCCGCCTCTGCCAACCAAACCCCGGCTACTGCCAACGCCAACCCACAACTGCACGTGGTAACCACCATACTGGGAGGTCCACAGGATGGGGATTCAGCCCGTCAACGGAAGAAATTCCTTAGGGCCGTGTCTCAGGAAGACGCTGCTATGCACGTCAACTTCACATATGAAGAACCTCCGTCCGTGCCTCACGAGACGATGTATTTCACCAATGAAGAGGCCAAGCGAGTTGTGCATCCGCACAATGACGCGATCGTGCTCAAAGCCCAAGTGGCCAATAACTTGGTGAAAAGGGTTCTCATTGATAACGGCAGCGCTGCCGACATAATTTTCAAGTCCACCCTAGAGCGCATGAAGCTCGGGGGGCTGCGCCCGACTCCGACCCAAACGCCATTGTTTGGGTTCACTGGGGAAAAGGTTATGACTGAGGGCATCATCGACCTGCCGGTCACCTTTGGAACCCCTGGAGGAATCGAAGCCGTTCACATGGTCCCATTCCTAGTGGTCGATCAAGAGTCGCCCTACAACTTAATCATTGGGCGACCCACGTTGAACCGGCTAAGGGCAATCACTTCCACGTATCACCTACTGGTGAAGTTCCCCACCGAAGGGGGAATTGGCATCATGGCTGGAGACCAATCCCAAGCCAGAATATGCTACGTGCAAGGAGTTGATGGCAAGTCCGCGGGAAAAGCGGTCAACACAATCTTCCAACTGGAAGACGATTACCCATGCAACCTAAGGGATGCAAGGAAGTTCGGAGAACTTGACCCCCGTGATGAAATCGAAAGACTTAAAGTGGAAACCTCCGATGATCTTGTGCCAATCGTCCTGGACGAGTCGAAGCCTGATCAAGTTGTAAAAATCGGCACCCGACTTCCACTCGCCATCAAAACTCAGCTTACCGCCTTCCTTAGGGAGTTCAAGGATGTTTTTGCATGGACTCATGCGGACATGCCCGGAATCGATCCCGAGGTAATAGTGCACCGACTGAACGACGACCCAAAGGTCGCCGAAAAAGTGCAGGCTAGACGAACGTTCAACCCAGAACGATACCTGGCCATAAATGAAGAGGTCGAGAAACTCCTCACCGCAAACTTCATTCGAGAGGCTAAGTACCCCAAGTGGGTCGCCAACGTGGTAATGGTAAAAAAGCCCAACGGGAAGTGGCGAATTTGTATAGACTACAAAGATCTTAACAAAGCCTGCCCTAAGGATTGCTTTCCACTCCCGCGCATCGAACAACTGGTGGACGCCACGGCTGGCCATGAACTCCTAAGCTTCATGGACGCCTATTCAGGCTACAACCAAATTCGAATGCACGAGCCCGATCAAATTAAGACAACCTTTGTCACTGATCGAGGTCTCTACTGTTACAAGGTCATGCCTTTCGGCCTCAAGAACGCGGGAGCGACATACCAACGCTTGGTAAATCGGATCTTCGCCGATCAAATCGGCAAGACGATGGAAGTGTACGTGGACGACATGCTCGTTAAAAGCCTAACAGCAACTAATCACGTACGCGACCTTAGGGAGATGTTCACAATCCTCCGCCGATATAAAATGAAGCTCAACCCCAACAAATGCGTATTCGGGGTTGAATCCGGAAAGTTCCTCGGTTATATCGTCAGCCGACGAGGCATAGAAGCGAACCCGGAAAAAATCAAGGCACTCCTTGAAATGAAGTCGCCAAGACGAGTCAAAGAAGTGCAAAGCCTGACCGGTCGGATTGCCGCTCTGACACGCTTCGTGTCTAAAGCCACCGACAAGTGTCAACCGTTCTTCAAAGCTCTGAAGAAGACGGACGGCTTTGAGTGGACGGACGAATGCGAAAGTGCCTTCCAAGAAATGAAGGCTTACTTTGGGTCCCCACCATTCCTCTCTAAACCAAAAGAGGGCGAGACGCTGTACGTGTATCTCGCCGTCTCTGAAAGAGCTGTAAGCGTCGTCCTTGTCCGCGAAGAGAACAAGGTCCAATGGCCAATCTACTACGTAAGCAAGGCCTTACTCGACGCGGAAACACGCTATACCGAGATTGAGAAACTTTCTCTGGCTCTCGTAACGGCAGCTAAGAAGCTACGACCGTACTTCCAAGCTCACCCAATCGCGGTGCGAACTGAGCATCCAATCGGTAAAGCTCTTCAAAAGGGAACGTCGACTCGCATGGCGATTTGGTCCCAAGAATTGAGCGAGTACGGGATTGAGTTCCACCCAAGAACGGCTATAAAGGGGCAGGCCTTAGCCGACTTCGTGGCAGAATTCTCCTACGCTCCCGATATGGGAAGAGCGGAAACTGACTTAAACGATAACGAGCTAACTCGGAAAAGGAAGGTAGACCCAACGGGTCCCATCTGGGAGTTATACGTAGACGGAGCATCTAATGCTCGGGGGGCTGGCGCCGGAATAATCCTAATTAACCCCGATGGGGAAAAGCTGCGATATGCCCTCCACTACGGCTTCCAAGCCTCCAACAATGAAGCTGAATACGAAGCGCTCATTGTAGGGATAGAGCTAGCACAGAAGCTCGGCTCCCATAACCTGCGAATACACTGCGACTCGCAGTTGATCGTAAACCAGGTTAAGGGAGATTACATCGCCAAGGAGCCCAACATGGTCGCATACCTGGCTAAGACGAATTCCAAACTCGAGGCCTTCTCTTGGTTCGAGATTCACCAAATCCCGAGAGAACAAAATTCGGAGGCTGATGCGCTTGCTCGCCTCGGATCTGGCATCGACGAAGACGGATTGGGGACTGTGCCCATTGAATCTCTCCCACGACCGTCCGTCTCCCGAGACGAAGTCGGGACCATAGAAGTGGCATCTCAGCCCACGTGGATGGACTCAATTATCGAGTTTTTGCGAAGAGGGGAACTCCCCGAAGACCGCAAGGAAGCCGATAAACTTAGGGCCTTAGCATCCAAATACACGCTCCGTGAGGGCACACTCTATAAGCGCGGTTACTCGACACCGCTGCTCCGATGCCTCGATAGCGTTGAGTCGACCAAGGTCCTCCGCGAAATCCATGACGGCATCTGCGGAAACCACGCCGCTGGAACTTCCCTTGCGCTCAAAGCACTTAAGCAAGGCTATTTCTGGACTTCCATGAAGCGAGATGCTTGCGAATGGGCAAGGCGTTGCGATAAATGCCAGCGCTTCGCGGAAATTCCGCGACAGCCCCCGACCCCGTTAAGCAGCATCGTTGTCCCACGTCCCTTTGCTAAGTGGGGCGTGGACATCATTGGCAAGCTCCCTAGAGCGCCAAGGCAATACGAGTACGCCATTATCGCCATCGACTACTTCACTAAGTGGGTAGAGGCCGAGCCGCTTGCCAGAATAACTGAAGCAAACACGACGAACTTCATCTGGAAGAACATCATATGCAGGCACGGTATCCCCGCCTCGATTGTGACCGACAACGGGGCACAATTTGACAACGCGCGAGTAAGAGATATCTGCGATCAACTGAAGATCAGCAAGACCTTCTCCTCGCCGCGACATCCTCAGGCCAACGGCCAAGTCGAGGCAGTCAACAAGACTATCAAGAGCAACCTGAAAAAGAAGCTCGAAGACAAGAAAGGCGCCTGGGCCGATGAATTACCATTCGTCCTATGGGCGTATAGGACAACCGTGCGAAACGCCACCGGCGAGACGCCATTCTCCCTTGCATATGGGGTCGAGGCCGTGGTTCCAGTTGAAACCGAGATACCCACGTTCCGAGTCGACACGTTCGACGAAGCGAACAACAACGAGGCCATGCGCCTTGAGTTGGACCTGATCGACGAAAAGAGGGCGGAAGCATTCAGACGCCTCGCCGCACAAAAACGCAAGGTCGAAAGATACTACAACTCCAAAATCAAAAGGCGAACCTTTGCCGTCGGAAGCCTTGTCCTCAGACGAGTGTTCCAAAACACACAAGTCCAAGGCGCCGGCGTCCTAGGCCCAAACTGGGAAGGCCCTTACAGAGTCCGCAAAGTCATTCACGACGGGACATACTACATCGAGCACACGGACGGGACTCCGATTCGCCACCCGTGGAACGCGGAGCACTTGAGGCAGTACTATCAGTAGCTAGCGTCCCCCGCTTTTTTATCGCTTTTATTTCCATTTTCAATAAGGCCTACGAGCCAATGTTTTAGGATTTAAATTTTCTCGCAAGTTTTTTTCGCAAAAGTAATAAAACTCAAGTTTTCCATTTCAATTTCGTTTTATGCAAGTTTCCTGGTTATCAACATTTAACTTATAACCCAAAAAACTTAGGGGGGCTAGCTATGGTAAGGAAACTCTCAAAAGAACACGCACCACCAAAAAAAAACCTAAGACGCCTACATGGCGCACGTAAGTCGCGTAAAGGCGCAGCCCGTAAGACGCCTACATGGCGCAACCTAAGACGCCTACATGGCGCACGTAAGTCGCGTAAAGGCGCAGCCCGTAAGACGCCTACATGGCGCAACCTAAGACGCCTACATGGCGCACGTAAGTCGCGTAAAGGCGCAGCCCGTAAGACGCCTACATGGCGCAACCTAAGACGCCTACATGGCGCACGTAAGTCGCGTAAAGGCGCAGCCCGTAAGACGCCTACATGGCGCAACCTAAGACGCCTACATGGCACACGTAAGTCGCGTAAAGGCGCAGCCCGTAAGACGCCTACATGGCGCAACCTAAGATGCCTACATGGCGCACGTAAGTCGCGTAAAGGCGCAGCCCGTAAGACGCCTACATGGCGCAACCTAAGACGCCTACATGGCGCACGTAAGTCGCGTAAAGGCGCAGCCCGTAAGACGCCTACATGGCGCAACCTAAGACGCCTACATGGCGCACGTAAGTCGCGTAAAGGCGCAGCCCGTAAGACGCCTACATGGCGCAACCTAAGACGCCTACATGGCGCACGTAAGTCGCGTAAAGGCGCAGCCCGTAAGACGCCTACATGGCGCAACCTAAGACGCCTACATGGCGCACGTAAGTCGCGTAAAGGCGCAGCCCGTAAGACGCCTACATGGCGCAACCTAAGACGCCTACATGGCGCACGTAAGTCGCGTAAAGGCGCAGCCCGTAAGACGCCTACATGGCGCAACCTAAGACGCCTACATGGCGCACGTAAGTCGCGTAAAGGAGCAGCCCGTAAGACGCCTACATGGCGCAACCTAAGATGCCTACATGGCGCACGTAAGTCGCGTAAAGGCGCAGCCCGTAAGACGCCTACATGGCGCAACCTAAGACGCCTACACGGCGCACGTAAGTCGCGTAAAGGCGCAGCCCGTAAGACGCCTACATGGCGCAACCTAAGACGCCTACATGGCGCACGTAAGTCGCGTAAAGGCGCAGCCCGTAAGACGCCTACATGGCGCAACCTAAGACGCCTACATGGCGCACGTAAGTCGCGTAAAGGCGCAGCCCGTAAGACGCCTACATGGCGCAACCTAAGACGCCTACATGGCGCACGTAAGTCGCGTAAAGGCGCAGCCCGTATGACGCCTACATGGCGCAACCTAAGACGCCTACATGGCGCACGTAAGTCGCGTAAAGGCGCAGCCCGTAAGACGCCTACATGGCGCAACCTAAGACGCCTACATGGCGCACGTAAGTCGCGTAAAGGCGCAACCCGTAAGACGCCTACATGGCGCAACCTAAGACGCCTACATGGCGCACGTAAGTCGCTTACATGGCGTAACCCAAGATGCCTACATGGCGCGATTTGAGACGCCCACGTGGCGCAATCCGGCGCACGTAACACACCTACGTAGCATGGCTGACTCGCAGTTGAAAATACTTAAGAACGCAAACCATCCAAGTGACTGGCGTGTTTGATAAAGTATCCTGCTGAGATAAAAGGATGGACAAAATCATTGACACAAACAAGTGACCATCCATGCATGCCATAGAAGATAAATGTGTGAAAACATTCACAAAAATAAATGAATAACTCCTCATAAAAGAAAGGGGCAACTGCCTCAAAACCTAGAAAGCATGCGCTAAGACAAGTGCGCTAAAGGGAAATATCCTAGTAAGCAAGCGCTAAGACAAGTGCGCTGAACGGAAAAACCTAAAAAGCACGCGCTAAAACATTTGCGCAGGAAAAATAAGGAAAGAAAACGGTCACTCGGCGGGATCGTCGCCCACAGGGTCGGCCCCGTCAAGTGGTGGGAAAAGCGAGTCGAAGAAGTCGAAGGTGAACCCCCGAGAAACATTCTCGGCAGCTGTGGCGTCCCGACACTCCACCGCCGCTGCATGCCTTGCCTCCTCGACTCCGACATCAAAGTCGTCCTGAAGGTCGGACGCAAGCTGCTCCGCCGCGGCTTTCTCCTCGGTGACCCGAGCCACCTCCTCCGCCAAGGAGTCACGCTTACGCTCCGCACGAACACGGGCAGCCTCACTCGATGTAAGCTGGCCCTGAAGAATGCCAACTTCTTCCGTGCGCGATTCCAACTGACGTCGAAGGTCCCGCGCTTCGCTCCGGAAGACCTCCGTCGATCGAGTCGCCACTTCAAGGGCTTGACGTTCCGTCGTTAGCTCCTCAGCCATCTTCGCCACCGCCGCCTGAGCACGGTCGCACTTGCCGCGGGTAACTCCCAGTTCCACGCGAGCCTCCTGAAGCTGCTCGCGGAGACTCGCAAACTCCGCCTTTGAGTGAGAACCTCGCTCGGCGTGAGCCAACTGAGACTTCGCTTGAGCAAGCTCCTCCTGAGCGCGACTCATCCGCCTGATGAGGTCGTGAAGGATCTTCTCGCCCCGGGTCGCTCGAGCAAGCACCTGAGAAGGCAAAAAGACAGTTTAGCGAAAGACAGATTCATCGCAAATGAGGCAAGGGAAACTCACTCTCTGTGCATCGGAAACGCCATGACGAAAGAACTCCACGTCACTGCTGGCAACAACGCTCTTCCACATCTTCATCGAAGATTGAGCAAGGCCCAGGGAGCATTCCCCCCTAACCTCCGCGGCTTCCACGTCGACCATCGAATTCACGCGCTTAGAGTCCGAAGACGTGTCTGGCAAAGCCGAGGAGGAAGGTCGCTTCAAAGAAGCGCGAGGACCGCTCTCCGCCCGATGATCGGTATCGAGTTTCTCTCGACCATCCCGCGCAGCAATCCGACGACGAACCGCCGCCAACGACTTCGGGTCCCGGGAAGCCTTCGCTAGACGAGCCCGAGCCCTCGCCCTAGCCGAAGAGACTGCAAAAGCGACAAAGTCAGAACCCTAAGCTAAAAACAAAAGCAAGAAGTACGAAACATCAACATACCTTGAGGATCGCCGCTCGAGAGAGATGATGCGGCACTTGGGGTACCCTCGGTCCGCTGAGGAAACGGCGGGAACCACCCAGTGGAAGCCATCAGCTCAGGAGAACGAAATCGTTCAACGGCTTTCCGAGCCTCCGACATTCCCCGGATCTCCTTCACAAAGTCGAGATCATCGGCCCCCTCGTTAGCAGGAAACTCGGACAAGGGGCCGAACCGGAGCGGGGCGTCACCAAAAGCCTCCACCGAGACCCACACCCACGGTCGTCGATTGTACTTCTCTGAATCGATGATCAGCTTAGTATTCCGTCGATCGCGGGCCACAAAGAAACTGGGTTGCCCGGGCGCAGGGAAGACCGCGATGAGATTGCGAAAATCACTCACGGTCATCACCCGCTCGGTCTGGCAATGCCACTCCATATGGCACATCGCCACTATGCGGTAGAATGCCGGGCTCATCTGACATGCGTGCACCCCCAGACGGGCGAGAAGCTGCTGAACGATGGGTTGAAACGGCAGCCGCAACCCGCAGTTAAGACTCGCAACTGAAACTGCGGCGAAACCACGACGAGGCCGGAAAGGACGGTCGTCCTTTAAAGGACGGAGAAGCGCCACGGATGACGGAATGGAAAAAGCCTCCCGGAGACCGACGAATGTCCGGTAGGTAAGCGTGCTCGAAGCATCGACCCCCGAACAATCGAAGTCCTCGGGAGCAGCAAGGCCCTCCTCGGGATACCACTCCGTCCTAGCAAGCGACCTCGCCGATACCAACGCCTCCGCGTCAGGGGTCTCGGGCTGAGAATCCCCTGGCTCCACGGAAGGGTCCCCGCCCTCCGACACGACCGTGGCAGCTGCCGACGGTACCTCGGGACACTCCGATGCGAGGCCTTCGGCCCCCGGACATGTCTCTGACTCACCTCCGGGATCGTCAGACTCGGGACCAAAGTCGTCCACACAGTCTATCTCGTCGAGGACCGACTCTAGCGGAGTCACCGCATCCGCGTCCGTAACATCTCCCGGCACGCCTTGAAAGCCCAAGTCGGACTGCGGCGCGTCGAGGCGAACTTTGTCACGGACCCCCCCGCCAACTAAGTTGATCACGAGGCGAGGGGCAGGCTCCCCGGACGCGGGACGATCAAACTCCCCGCCTGTACCGCGCCCAGTTGGCGCGCACTCTTCGAGAGGCTGAGCAGCGGGCACGGTCGCACCCAGCTCGCCTTCCTCCAACCACTGCTCTACTCCGCTTGGATTTTCTTCCACGTGCAGAGGAACTTCCCTTAATCCCGCGAAGAGATCATCCTCTGCGTGTTCAGAACCCTGAAACAAGAGAGAGAAATCAATCTCGGGACTCTCAGCTGAGAAAAGGGGAGGGACACCCATAATGCAAGCGTAAAAGAAGAAAACAAGCGTAAGAAAAGAGAAAAAATAAAGTGAGGAGTAAAGGGAAGGGGGAGGTCTATTTATAGACTTCTAGGGGGGTAGGAGTCGAAATCCTACTCCCACAAGGAGCAAAATCGGGGTAGAAACTCCAAAACGTCGGAGTTCTCCCGCGCGAAGCGAACCAGCCCCGCGCACGGGGCGCGCCGCGCGTCAAGCCCGCGCGCCGCGCGGGTCGTGCAGCACAGACCGCGCGCCGCGCTGTCCAGGGCGCGCGCCGCGCGGCCACCCCCTAAAAAAAAAAAAAAAAAAAAAAAAAGAAAGAAAAAAGAGAAGAGGAAAAAACTTTCCTCGGGGCCACAAGGCACGGGAAACATTTTCCTCAAACACCCAACTAGAAGAACAAAAAGTTCATCGCTGGGACGCCTCCCGAACGACGAACTTGGGGGGCTAATGTTGTCGGTCGTTTTCGGAAAACCCGAGACGCCAAGAAGGCACGTCGCTCAAAGGGCCGATGGTCAGACCGGAGGTCCTGAAGAGCGGCAAATCTTCAAGCCCTCGCCCAAACTCCTGACTCCTCGAGTCGAGCTTCACTCCTCGAGTCGAGCCTTGAGTCAATTTCCTCGAGTCGAGCTTCGCTCCTTGAGTCGAGCCTTGAATGGTTCCTCGAGTCGAGCCTTTAATTGTTCCTCGAGTCGAGCCTCGAGTCATTTTCGAGTCGAGCCTCGAGTCATCCTCAAGTCACTCCTCGAGTCAAGTCGCTAATCGCTCTCGTCGAGCCGAGCCTTGCTCCTCGAATCGAGTCACTCTCATCAAGTAGAAAGCTTCATATTTCACGTGAGAAGAATGGCATTCGAAGGCCCGCAAGAGCCCGGCAAGACGAGCCGCCCACTACGCACACAACGCGCTGCGCCGGCCAGCCGGGCAGCAAGCAGCGCGCCGCGCCGGCCAGGCAGCGCGCCGCGCCAGTCAAGGCACCCTGCGCCGCGCGTCCTGCGCCGCGCCCGGTGACCCGCGCGCCGCGCCTCCTGCGCCGCGCGACGCGCGCCGCGCGTTGTGCGCCGCCCTTTGTGCGCCGCGCGCGCCGTGCGCCTCCACTTGATGCCACACACATTCCTAGTCCCACATGGACGAAAAAGGGACATTCTAAGGCTCCCAAACACCTATAAATACCCTCTCTCATTGAGGGGAAAGCCATCCCAAGATATCCCAAAATATCCAATAATTCTCTTCATCTCTTATCGACACGCTCGATTTCTCTGCTTCTCTAGATGCCATATTTGGCCTGAAGCAGGTTCTCTTCTCTCTCCCTCGTTCTCAAAGGTCCCGAAGCACTCACGGGAACTTCCCGGACGTCGCTCCCTTTGGCCGAACGTTCTCCGGTGCTCAAGCACGCCCCTAGGGTTCTCAACTAGAGCTACCCTTGCGCGTCTAACACACTAGACGCGTACGCGATCTCCGAAGTTCTGAGACGCTGTCGAGGACTCCTCGCGCCCCGTTTCCTTCGTCGAGCACGCCTCTTCACCAAGGCTCCACGCCTCATACTGCGTCACACACGCCTGAACTACGTTCTGACCTGATCCCAAACACGGGTACGTAGGCAGCCGACAACCAAGGCACGGTCACTCATCCTCCTCACCCCCTACCTCTCCCGAGAGGCGGGTTGATCGGAGAAAACCCTAGCTCGAGACTATCGAGTTCACACTCTTGGCCCGGGTGCGATCACTTGGTCCGGCCTTGGATCGAACCGCCCGAGGTTTTAAATAGTTGTTCATTTTCGTGCGACAACACTAGGGATTGAGCCTAAGTGTGCAACCAACCACTTAGTCCAAAAGATCAACTTTGAAAAACAATCCCCCAAGGGGAGGCCTTGCCATCATCGTCTCACTCTCGGACGTAGCTCATTGAGCAATGATCAGAGCAAAGCGCCCATGAGTACTGTCATTTAAGAGAGGGCCACGAGGGTGACTCTTAGTCCGGCGACACTTGCACTTTTCATTAGTGTTGGGGATCGTGGGTTACAAACAACAAGTATAACCCTCCCACTTAGTTTTTGGAGTTGGTTCATCGACTCTTATAAGTTCGGAAACAAATTTCCTAGTTAGAGAGCGACAGAGCGGACAACTAGAAGAGAATCCTAGATCGACATGTTCAGAGTAGTATTAGTGCATAAAGGCATAAGGTACATACTCGATCTTTTCCTATTTTCTATTTCGGGAAAGTGCATGAGGGAAGTGTGAACTTCAACTCACTCGAACACTTGAAAGTTTGAGATTACACATCTTTTTATTTTTCGGCTTGTCTACAAAGAGACCTCCCACTCAAATTTTCAAGAGCATATAGATTTTGAACATATGTGATATAGATATAGTTTTGAAAACATTTTGAAAACTTATTTGATTTGGATGACAAAATATTTTCAAGTTTGAAAGTGAAAACGGTTTTTCAAAATTCAAACTACTTTTGTAAAAACTCAATTTCAATTAAACTTTCAAAAATCAAAACATTTTAATCTTATACATCATGTTTATAATCATATGAAAAACATTTTTGCTCAAGAAAATTTTCTCATTAGAGTTCTATAACTCATGGTAGTGGGGCTGAAAATCCGGAATCCAAAAAAAAAACTGGAGTTTCGGAACAGCCGCGCACCTCGGAGTAAAATCGCCATATCTGGCGGCTCCGATGTCCTTTTGAGCCGAAACCAGTGGCATTGGACAGAGGACAGACAGAGCTTTAATTTGATTCAAGAATGATTAAATTTAGATTTTTGAACAGAGAGTTATGCCACTTTTAATGCGGGTTTACTCCAGCTCGAAGAAAAAAGAAATAATTAAAGCTTGGTCCTTTTTAGGTGCGAAAAAGAATCGAGTGTAACGGAACGTTTTATGAAGGTTGTTAAAGCTTTTATTTGTGTTTTATTAGAAAGGTAATAACAAGGCATAAAATAAATAACAACAAGCATAAAACGATTCAAGTAAAAATAAGAAACTAGCAAGATAACAAAACTAGTCACAAAAATTTACTCGAAATTTCTCAAACCTTTAAAACACGTTTTTCAATATAAAAAATTAAAAACTTTTAGAACTGATTCTAATGTGTTTTAAAAACATCCCAAACTCATAGAAAATCAACATGGTTTTTAATTTAAAGACAAGAGCAATAAATTAAAAAAAAATCTAAGATAACAATTCTAACTTGTCACAAAATTAGTAAACTTTCGAAAACGATTTTCAAGCTCATAATTTTAAAAACATGTACATGCTAATCTTTGACCATAGCTCTGATACCATTTGTTGGAATTGATCTAGGGTTTAAGAAAAATATTAAACGCTTCGGGAAGCGGCGGAATTTTAAAAAATTTATTTACAAGTAAAAACAGTTTTTACTAACCTAGACAAAGAGCAAGTACATGTAATTAAAAACTAATATGAGCTAGAAGTTTACTAACCTTTCTTGAAGCTTGAACTTTGAAGAAGCTTTTGGAAAGTTTGCAACGCTCGTCTCCCCTCGCTGCACGTCTCTCTTTCTTTCCTCGGCACCTCGAGCAACCACGAAAGTTTCTATCACTAAATCACTCGAAATAAAGGAATTATTAAGTGGGCACTTTTAAACACTACGACTTAAGAACAAGTCTTGAAGTCGCAGAGCTAAACACTAGGTCGAGTGAGGACCTAGGTGCCAAAACAAGAATAATCGAAAATAAACTAGAGAGAGAGAGAGGAGTTTCGGCCAAAGTTCTAGAGAGAGAGTCTCTCAAATCTCTTAAACTTGGATGAATCAAATGTGAGGAAATGAGGCTCCTATTTATAGGAGAGGTCTCACCTTCAATAAGGTAGTTTCCTCTTCTATAGAATATCACATATTCATGAGCCAATTTCCTCTTTTCCCTATTGAGACACTCGGCCAACAAGGGCTTCTAGAAGCTTTTGATTTGTTTCCAATTTTGTTCATGGCTTGCCTTTTCTCTCAACATGTCCGATTCCCTTATGCATCTTTATGCAAATTTGTTTCCTCTTTTTCTTTTGGCAAGTATCTAAATACATTTATGCACAAAATAAACTCTCCTATTTCTCTATAGGGTAGGCGCCCAACATGTCTCTAGAAGGAGCTTCTAGAAGCTTCTTCATTTATTCATGAGAACATGAAAAAGGCCCATTAAGAATTTTCAATAAAACTCTTATGAAATGAAATTAATTCACGAGGCCCAATGATCAAGTCATGGCCAAGTGACATTAAGTCATCAAATGAACTTGTCAAAAAATTTATTGACATTCATTTCATCCTTTGTCTCAAAAGACAAAAATACCATTTTGACTATTTTCGTTCTCGTTTTGACTTAGCTTCCAGTTTAACTATTCCTATCGATGTGATTCGTGACAGTGACCTCATGGACCCAAATGAACAAAGCTTGAGCTAAACACTTGGACTCAAAAGTTCACAAACCTTTTCCAAGTTTAGCTTAATTCCAACTGACTCCACTAAAGAACTGACACTGAAAATCTCTCGGTTCAAATGAATTTATTTTCTACTCAAGAATTCGACCTAATTATAATGAGCGGATCCACTGAATATTATCTATGTTTACCCTTCATGAATGTCATCAGCTAGTCGGGATTTACTAAATTACCATTTTACCCTTCTAGCTGTTATTTCCTCAACTCCTTTGTCGCTTGTGAATAAGTTAGAAACAATGTATTGACGAGGAGCTAACAAGTCACATTGTTTCATCCAAAAGAGTCAGGACTCAATTTGGACACTGGCCAGTTCATTTATTCACACTCCAAGGAACAAAGCATGAGGTGACATGCATTGCATTTCAGCAATCTTGTACATGAATTCCATATCTATGAGAACTTCACAAAGTTACTCAGGACATTCTCACAACTTAGTACTTCACCAATAGGCCCTGTTCGGAATCACATAGTGAGTCCGAACTCTGACTTTCTCAAATGAGAATACTAAGGTGTGAAATGACATGTCTCATTTCAGGATTAAGGTAAGCATGATGCAATTCATACATAGTGACTTCGAGACATAAGAGGTTAAATGGTTTGTTCTTATCTTGTCTCTAGAAGTGCACTGGTCAATTCAGTACCTTCGGAAGATACCTAGAAGAACTATAGAGTCTCCAACTCTCAATGCCTCATAACCAGACATCATAGATTCTTCTAACAATCATACTGAGGTCAATAGTCCTTTGACCCTTAGATTGCGAATATATCGTTTTAAGCAAACTACGAAGAGTTTGTTCATGCAAATCTACATTTGTCTCTTCGTAAGTTGTTAAGTTTGTTTATGGACTAAAACACTAAGTTTTATCATAAAGCTTCAAACAAAGAAAGTATGAATGAACGTTTTAACTTTTTATTAATGAATAAGCAATTACAAGCAAGAGTCTTCATGAGACTTTATTACATCAAATGTACAATATAAAGATTACAACTCTTCTTGTGGGCCCCATTGACAGCAGTCCTCGTGTTAACTCTACACATAACTCTTCGAGTTGAGTTCACTCCTCGAGTTGAGTTCCGTGTCCACGAGTCGACTAATAAGTCTTCGTGCCGGCTCTACACGTAACTCCTCGAGTCGAGATCACTCCTCGAGTTGAGTTCCGAGTCCACGAGTCGAATATAGACTCGTCCTGCCTACTCTACGCATAACTCCTCGAGTCGAGTCCTCTCCTCGAGTTGAGATCCGAGTCCACGAGTCGACTGATAAGTCCTAGTGCCGGCTCTACACATAACTCCTCGAGTCGAGATCACTCTTCGAGTTGAGTTTTGAGTCCACGAGTCAACTGAGAAGTCCTCGTGTTGACTCTACACATAACTCCTCGAGTTGAGTTCACTCCTCGACTTGAGTTCCGAGTCCACGAGTCGACTGAGAAGTCCTCGTGTCGGCTCTACACATGACTCCTCGAGTTGAGTTCCGAGTCCATGAGTCGACTAAAGACTCGTCGTGCCGACTCTACGCGCAACTCCTCGAGTTGAGATCACTCCTCAAGTTGAGTTCCGAGTCCACGAGTCGACTAAGAAGTCCTCGTGTTGACTCTACACATAACACTTCGAGTTGAGTTCCGAGTCCAAGAGTCGACTGAGAAGTCCTCGTGGTGGCTCTACACATAACTCCTCGAGTTGATATCACTCCTCGAGTTGAGTTCCGAGTCCATGAGTCGACTGATAAGTCCTCGTGCCGATTCGACACATAACTCCTCGAGTTGAATTCCGAGTCCACGAGTCGATTGAGAAGTCGTCATGTCGGCTCTACACATGACTCCTCGAGATGAGATCACTCCTCGAGTTGAGTTCCGAGTCCACGAGTCGACTAAGATATAGTCGTGTTGACTCTACACATAACTCCTCGAGTTGAGTTCCGAATCCACGAGTCGACTGAGAAGTCCTCGTGCCGGCTCTACACATGACTCCTCGAGTTGAGATCACTCCTCGAGTTGAGTTCCGAGTCCACGAGTCGACTAAATACTCCTCGTGCCTACTCTACGCATAACTCCTCGAGTCGAGTTCACTCCTAAAGTTGAGATCCGAGTCCATGAGTCGACTGAGAAGTCCTCGTGTTGAATCTACACATAACTCCTCGAGTTGAGTTCACTCCTCGAGTTGAGTTCCGAGTCCACGAGTCGGCTGAGAAGTCCTCGTGCGCTCTACACATGACTCATCGAGTTGAGATCACTCCTCGAGTTGAGTTCCGAGTCCACGAGTCAACTAAAGACTACTCGTGCCGATTCTACGCATAACTCCTCGAGTCGAGTTCACTCCTCGAGTTGAGTTCCGAGTCCACGAGTCGACTGAGAAGTCCTCGTGCCAGCTCTACGCACAACTCCTCGAGTTGAGATCAGTCCTCGAGTTGAGTTCCGAATCCACGAGTCGACTGATGACCCCTCGTGTTCACTCTACGCGTACCTCCTCGAGTCAAGTTCACTCCTCGAGTTGAGTTCCGAGTCCACGAGTCGACTGATAAGTCTTCGTGCCGGCTCTACACGTAACTCCTCGAGTCGAGATCACTCCTCGAGTTGAGTTCCAAGTCCACGAGTCGACTAAAGACTCCTCGTGCCGACTCTACGCGCAACTCCTCGAGTTGAGATCACTCTTCAAGTTGAGTTCCGAGTCTACGAGTCGACTAAGAAGTCCTCCTGTTGACTCTACACATAACTCTTCGAGTTGAGTTCACTCCTCGAGTTGAGTTCTGAGTGCATGAGTCGACTGAGAAGTCCTCGTGCCGGCTCTACACATGACTCCTCGACTTGAGATCACTCCTCGAGTTGAGTTCCGAGTCCATGAGTCGACTGAGAAGTCCTCATGCCGGCTCTACACATGACTCCTCGAGTTGAGATCACTCCTCGAGTTGATTTCCGAGTCCACGAGTCGACTAAGAAGTACTCGTGTTGACTCTACACATAACTCCTCGAGTTGAGTTCCGAGTCCACGAGTCGACTGAGAAGTCCTCGTGCCGGCTCTACACATGACTCTTCGAGTTGAGATCACTCCTCGAGTTGAGTTCCGAGTCCACCAGTCGACTAAAGACTCCTCGTGCCTACTCTACGCATAACTCCTCGAGTCGAGTTCACTCCTCGAGTTAAGATCCGAGTCCACGAGTCGACTGAGAAGTCCTCGTGTTGAATCTACACATAAATCCTCGAGTTGACTTCACTCCTCGAATTGAGTTCCGAGTCCACGAGTCGGCTGAGAAGTCCCCGTGCCGGCTCTACACATGACTCATCGAGTTGAGATCACTCCTCGAGTTGAGTTCCGAGTCCACGAGTCGACTAAAGACTCCTCGTGCCGACTCTACGTATAACTCCTCGAGTCGAGTTCACTCCTCGAGTTGAGTTCCGAGTCCACGAGTCGACTAAGAAGTCCTCGTGCCAGCTCTACACATAATTCCTCGAGTCAAGTTCACTCCTCGAGTTGCGTTTCGAGTCTACGAGTCGACTGATAAGTCCTCGTGTCGGCTCTACACATAACTCCTCGAGTTGAGATCATTCCTCGAGTTGAGTTCCGAGTCTACGAGTCGACTAAGAAGTCCTCGTGCCGGCTCTACACATAAATCCTCGAGTCGAGATCACTCCTCGAGTTGAGTTCCGAGTCCACGAGTCGACCAAAGACTCCTCGTGCCGACTCTATGCATAACTCCTCGAGTTGAGTTCCGAGTCCACGAGTCGACTAAAGACTCCTCGTGCTGACTCTAAACGTGACTCCTCGAGTCAAGATCACTCCTCGAGTTGAGTTCCGAGTCCACGAGTAGACTGAGAAGTCCTCATGCCGGCTCTACACATGACTCCTCGAGTTGAGATCACTCCTCGAGTTGAGTTACGAGTCCACGAGTCGACTAAGAAGTACTCGTGTTGACTCTACACATAACTCCTCGAGTTAAGTTCACTCCTCGAGTTGAGTTCCGAGTCCACTAGTCGACTGAGAAGTCCTCGTGCCGGCTCTACACATGACTCCTCGAGTTGAGATCACTCCTCGAGTTGAGTTCCGAGTTCATAAGTCGAATAAGAAGTCCTCGTGCTGGCTCTACACATAACTCCTCGAGTCGAGTTCACTCCTCGAGTTGTGTTCCGAATCCACGAGTCGACTGATAAGTCCTCGTGCTGGCTCTACACATAACTCCTCGAGTTGAGATCACTCCTCGAGTTGAGTTTCGAGTCCACGAGTCGACTGAGAAGTACTCATGCCGGCTCTACACATGACTCCTCGAGTTGAGATCACTCCTCGAGTTGAGTTCCGAGTCCACGAGTCGACTAAGAAGAACTCATGTTGTCTCTACACATAACTCCTCGAGTTGAGTTCCGAGTCCATGAGTCGACTGAGAAGTCCTCGTGCCGGCTCTACACATGACTCCTCAAGTTGAGATCACTCCTCGAGTTGAATTCCGAGTCCATTAGTCGACTAAAGACTCATCGTGCCGACTCTACGCGCAACTCCTCGAGTTGAGATCACTCCTCAAGTTGATTTCCGAGTCCACGAGTCGACTAAGAAGTCCTCGTGTTAACTCTACACATAACTCTTCGACTTGAGTTCACTCCTCGAGTTGAGTTCCGAGTCCACGATTCGACTGATATGTCTTCGTGCTGGCTCTACACGTAACTCCTCGAGTCGAGTTCACTCCTCGAGTTGCTTTCGGAGTCCATGAGTCGACTGAGAAGTCCCCATGCCAGCTCTACACATGACTCCTCGAGTTGAGATCACTCCTCGAGTCGAGTTCCGAGTCCACGAGTCGACAAAGAAGTACTCGTGTTGACTCTACACATAACTCCTCGTGTTGAGTTCACTCCTCGAGATGAGTTCCGAGTCCACGAGTAGACTGAGAAGTCCTCATGCCGGCTCTACACATGACTCCTCGAGTTGAGATTACACCTCGAGTTGAGTTCCGAGTTCATGAGTCGAATAAGAAGTTCTCGTGCTGGCTCTACACATAACTCCTCGAGTCGAGTTCACTTCTCGAGTTGTGTTCCGAGTCCTCGAGTCGACTGATAAGTCCTCGTGCTGGCTCTACACATAACTCCTCGAGTCGAGTTCACTCCTGGAGTTGTGTTCCGAGTCCTCGAGTCGACTAATAAGTCCTCGTGCTGGCTCTACACATAACTCCTCGAGTTGAGATCACTCCTCGAGTTGAGTTTCGAGTCCACGAGTCAACTGAGAAGTCCTCGTGTCGGCTCTACACATGACTCCTCAAGTTGAGATCACTCCTCGAGTTGCGTTCCGAGTCCATGAGTCGACTAAAGACTCGTCGTGTCGACTCTACGCACAACTCCTCGAGTTGAGATCACTCCTCGAGTTGAGTTCCGAGTCCACGATTCGACTGATATGTCTTCGTGCTGGCTCTACACGTAACTCCTCGAGTCGAGTTCACTCCTCGAGTTGCTTTCCGAGTCCATGAGTTGACTGAGAAGTCCTCATGCCGGCTCTACACATGACTCCTCGAGTTGAGATCACTCCTCGAGTCGAGTTCCGAGTCCACGAGTCGACAAAGAAGTACTCGTGTTGACTCTACACATAACTCCTCGTGTTGAGTTCACTCCTCGAGTTGAGTTCCGAGTCCACGAGTCGACTGAGAAGTCCTCGTGCCGGCTCTACACATGACTCCTTGAGTTGATATCACACCTCGAGTTGAGTTCCGAGTTCATGAGTCGAATAAGAAGTTCTCGTGCTGGCTCTACACATAACTCCTCGAGTCGAGTTCACTCCTTGAGTTGTGTTCCGAGTCCTCGAGTCGACTGATAAGTCCTCTTGCTGGCTCTACACATAACTCCTCGAGTCGATTTCACTCCTGGAGTTGTGTTACGAGTCCTCGAGTCGACTAATAAGTCCTCGTGCTGGCTCTACACATAAATCCTCGAGTTGAGATCACTCCTCGAGTTGAGTTCCGAGTCCACGAGTCAACTGAGAAGTCCTCTTGTCGGCTCTACACATGACTCCTCAAGTTGAGATCACTCCTCGAGTTGCGTTCCGAATCCATGAGTCGACTAAAGACTCGTCGTGTCGACTCTACGCACAACTCCTCGAGTTGAGATCACTCCTCGAGTTGAGTTCTGAGTCCACGAGTCGACTAAGAAGTCCTCGTGTTGACTCTACACATAACTCCTCGAGTTGAGTTCCGAGTCCACGAGTCGACTAAGAAGTCCTCGTGTTGACTCTACACATAACTCCTCGAGTTGAGTTCCGAGTCCACGAGTCAACTGAGAAGTCCTCGTGTCGGCTCTACACATGACTCCTCAAGTTGAGATCACTCCTCGAGTTGCGTTCCGAGTCCATGAGTCGACTAAAGACTCGT